>NC_091165.1:2767425-3104617 GCF_040958095.1 Procambarus clarkii
ATTGATCTGAGAGAGTTGCTCTGTCGTTCAGTCTGTACGGGGTGGGAGCTCCGTAATTTTTAAAATACATGTATCTTCATTAGAACTTTAAATCTGTCCATGGTAAAGTGTTTAAAGTGAAGCTTATATGTCTGCCTTTCTTGAGACATATAAAACATATATGTTTATTAACGAATTCACGTGAAATAAACATTGTTCTGAGAGAGAGTTGCTCGGTCGATCAATCTGTCCGGGGTTAAAGCTCGGCTATTATAAAAGTACACGTATCTTCGCTTTAAATTTAAATATGCCCATGGTAAGGTATTTAGAATGAAGCTTATATTTCTATCTTTCTTGTGACATATAAAACTCTTACGTTTATTAAGGAATCTGTGTGAAATAGGCATGGTTATTAGATGAATGCTGCGGTTTTCGAGCTCGACGCGCGGCAATGGACGCAATGCACATCCAGTGGGTGTTATTGGACCCTATACCCATTTTATTTGTGGTTGGAGCCCCATACCCATTCTATGGGTGGTTGGAGCCCCATACCCATTCTATGGGTGGTTGGAGCCCCATACCCATCCTGTGGGT
The DNA here is from genome assembly GCF_040958095.1 of Procambarus clarkii. Classification (NCBI taxonomy): domain Eukaryota; kingdom Metazoa; phylum Arthropoda; class Malacostraca; order Decapoda; family Cambaridae; genus Procambarus; species Procambarus clarkii. The sequence continues at coordinate 2,767,999 of NC_091165.1, forward strand.
TGTAGTGGACGCCATACTCATCCTGTGGGTGGTATTGGACCCCATACTCATCCTGTGGGTGGATGTGTCCCTCATACCCATCCTGTGGGTGGTATTGGACCCCTTTCCCACCTAACAGGCGGTAGGTGACAATATACCCATCCTAGCTATAGTTGGTATAGTAGACACAATACCGTCCTGTTTGCAGTAGTTTACCCCATAGACATTCCAACGTAACATCGTTTTCTGTTAGCGTTCCTACAAAACATCCTTTAAAGATTTGTAAAGCACAAACTATGGTATATAATATTGATTGGTGAAGGACTGTTATTCTATGTAATAATTTTTAGTGCTTATTATAATTTACTAAGAACAACTAATATTTCTCAAAACATCGAAGAAAAGACATATGACAATGTTGTTTCCAATACAAACGAAAAAAATCAATGTTTTTTCATTAGAGTTAACTAAAATGTTCCTGATTTTCCGTTAATATTACCGATGGAAGATGTACACGACAACCGCTCTCTTCCGGCTGAAACGTCGATATATGCAATAAAAACAGAATTTCTCCCCTTTTCAATATCATACTCAGTATTTTAACGAGAAACAAATAATTGATTGAAAATGAAGTATTCAAGGTTATTATCTAATCAATTATGTGTTTGCATCATTTTTATCGTATATTTAATGAATTAATACCAATAAATTGAAAATTCACAAAAACGTGGAAAAACGTCAAAATATTGCCTAATTCGATGATATTATGTTTAAATCACATAAAGGAAAAGGGGATGATAAACATCAAAATATTGCTAAATTTGATGATTTTCCTTAGAAATAAAATGCAAGAAAACTTGCTTAAAATGCAATATTATGCGAAATTCTGAGATTTGAAGGCCAAATCACATATCTTGATACTACATGAAATAGTATCGAAATATTGGTGAAAATGAATATATTTACGTAATATCAAAATACATGAAAAACGTGAAAAAAGTGACTATTTTACCGTATTTGAGGATTTTTACTTCAAATCATAGAGCGAGGTTTCGTATTATTTAGATCCAAGAAAAGACATATGACAATGTTGTTTCCAATACAAACGATAAAAATCAATGTTTTTTCATTAGAGTTAACTAAAATGTTCCTGATTTTCCGTTAATATTACCGATGGAAGATGTACTCGAAAACCGCTCTATTCCGGCTGAAACGTCGATATATGCAATAAAAACAGAACTTCTCCCCTTTTAAATATCTTTCTCAGTATTTTAACGAGAAACAAATAGTTGATTGAAAATGAAGTATTTAAGGGTATTATCTAATCAATTATGTGTTTGCATCATTTTTATCGTATATATAATGAATTAATACAAATAAACTGAAAATTCACAAAAACGTGGAAAAACGGCAAAATATTGCCTAATTCGATGACATTTTGTTTAAATCGCATAAAGGAAAAGGGGATGATAAACGTCAATATATTGCTAAACTCGATGATTTTTCGTACGAAACAAAATGCAAGAAAACTTGCTTAAAATGCAATATTATGCGAAATTCTGAGATTTGAAGGCCAAATCACATATCGTGATACTACATGAAATAGTATCGAAATATTGGTAAAAATGAATATATTTACGTAATATCAAACTATATGAAAAACGTGAAAAAAGTCACTTATATACCATATTTGAGGATTTTACCTTCAAATCATAGAGCGAGGTTTCGTATTATTTAGATCCAAGAAAAGACATATGACAATGTTGTTTCCAATACAAACGATAAAAATCAATGTGTTTTCATTAGAATTAACTAAAATGTTCCTGATTTTCCGTTAATATTACCGATGGAAGATGTACACGAAAACCGTTTTATTCCGGCTGAAACGTCGATATATGCAATAAAAACAGAACTTCTCCCCTTTTCAATATCTTACACAGTATTTTAACGAGAAAGAAATAGTTGATTGAAAATGAAGTATTTAAGGGTATTATCTAATCAATTATGTATTTGCATCATTTTTATCGTATATATAATGAATTAATACCAATAAACTGAAAATTCACAAAAACGTGGAAAAACGGCCTAATTCGATTATATTTTGTTTAAATCACATAAAGGAAAAGGGGATGATAAACGTCAATATATTGCTAAATTCGATGATTTTTCGTACGAAACAAAATGCAAGAAAACTTGCTTAAAATGAAAAATTTGCGAAATTCTGAGATTTGAAGGGCAAATCACATATTGTGATACTACATGAAATAGTATCGAAATATTGGTAAAAATGAATATATTTACATGATATCAAACTACATGAAAAACGTGAAAAAAGTCACTATTTAACCATATTTGAGGATTTTAACTACAAATCATAGAGCGAGGTTTCGTATTATTTAGATCCAAGAAAAGACATATGACAATGTTGTTTCCAATACAAATGATAAAAATCAATGTGTTTTCATTAGAATTAACTAAAATGTTCCAGATTTTCCGTTTATATTACCGATGGAAGATATACACGAAAACCGCTCTCTTCCGGCTGAAACGTCGATATTTGCAATAAAAACAGAACTTCTCCCCTTTTTAATATCTTACTCAGTATTTTAACGAGAAACAAATGGTTCATTGAAAATGAAGTATTTAAGGTTATTATCTAATCAATTATGTGTTTGCATCCTTTTTATCGTATATATAATGAATATATGAACCCATAAACTGAAAATTCACAAAAACGTGGAAGAACGGCAAAATATTGCCTAATTCGATGATATTTTGTTTAAATCACATAAAGGAAAAGGGGATGATAAACGTCAAAATATTGCCAAATTCGATGATTTTTCGTACGAAACAAAATGCAAGAAAACTTGCTTAAAATACAATATTATGCGAAATTCTGAGATTTGAAAGCCAAATCACATATCGTGATACTACATGAAATAGTATCGAAATATTGGCAAAAATGAATATATTTACGTAATATCAATCTACATGAAAAACGTGAAAAAATCACTATTTAACCATACTTGAGGATTTTAACTTCAAATCATAGAGCAAGGTTTCGTATTATTTAGATCCAAGAAAAGATATATGACAATGTTGTTTCCAATACAAACGATAAAAATCAATGTGTTTTCATTAGAATTAACTAAAATGTTCCTGATTTTCCGTTAATATTACCGATGGAAGATGTACACGAAAACCGCTCTATTCCGGCTGAAACGTCGATATATGCAATAAAAACAGAATTTCTCCCCTTTTCAATATCATACTCAGTATTTTAACGAGAAACAAATAATTGATTGAAAATGAAGTATTCAAGGTTATTATCTAATCAATTATGTGTTTGCATCATTTTTATCGTATATTTAATGAATTAATACCAATAAACTGAAAATTCACAAAAACGTGGAAAAACGTCAAAATATTGCCTAATTCGATGATATTATGTTTAAATCACATAAAGGAAAAGGGGATGATAAACATCAAAATATTGCTAAATTTGATGATTTTCCTTAGAAATAAAATGCAAGAAAACTTGCTTAAAATGCAATATTATGCGAAATTCTGATATTTGAAGGCCAAATCACATATCGTGATACTACATGAAATAGTATCGAAATATTGGTAAAAATGAATATATTTACGTAATATCAAAATACATGAAAAACGTGAAAAAAGTTACTATTTTACCGTATTTGAGGATTTTAACTTCAAATCATAGAGCGAGGTTTCGTATTATTTAGATCCAAGAAAAGACATATGACAATGTTGTTTCCAATACAAACGATAAAAATCAATGTTTTTTCATTAGAGTTAACTAAAATGTTCCTGATTTTCCGTTAATATTACCGATGGAAGATGTACACGAAAACCGCTCTATTCCGGCTGAAACGTCGATATATGCAATAAAAACAGAACTTCTCCCCTTTAAATATCTTTCTCAGTATTTTAACGAGAAACAAATAGTGGATTGAAAATGAAGTATTTAAGGGTATTATCTAATCAATTATGTGTTTGCATCATTTTTATCGTATATATAATGAATTAATACCAATAAACTGAAAATTCACAAAAACGTGGAAAAACGGCAAAATATTGCCTAATTCGATGACATTTTGTTTCAATCGCATAAAGGAAAAGTGGATGATAAACGTCAATATATTGCTAAACTCGATGATTTTTCGTACGAAACAAAATGCAAGAAAACTTGCTTAAAATGCAATATTATGCGAAATTCTGAGATTTGAAGGCCAAATCACATATCGTTATACTACATGAAATAGTATCGAAATATTGGTAAAAATGAATATATTTACGTAATATCAAACTATATGAAAAACGTGAAAAAAGTCACTTACATACCATATTTGAGGATTTTACCTTCAAATCATAGAGCGAGGTTTCGTATTATTTAGATCCAAGAAAAGACATATGACAATGTTGTTTCCAATACAAACGATAAAAATCAATGTGTTTTCATTAGAATTAACTAAAATGTTCCTGATTTTCCGTTAATATTACCGATGGAAGATGTACACGAAAACCGTTCTATTCCGGCTGAAACGTCGATATATGCAATAAAAACAGAACTTCTCCCCTTTTCAATATCTTACACAGTATTTTAACGAGAAACAAATAGTTGATTGAAAATGAAGTATTTAAGGGTATTATCTAATCAATTATGTATTTGCATCATTTTTATCGTATATATAATGAATTAATACCAATAAACTGAAAATTCACAAAAACGTGGAAAAACGGCCTAATTCGATTATATTTTGTTTAAATCACATAAAGGAAAAGGGGATGATAAACGTCAATATATTGCTAAATTCGATGATTTTTCGTACGAAACAAAATGCAAGAAAACTTGCTTAAAATGAAAAATTTGCGAAATTCTGAGATTTGAAGGCCAAATCACATATTGTGATACTACATGAAATAGTATCGAAATATTGGTAAAAATGAATATATTTACGTGATATCAAACTACATGAAAAACGTGAAAAAAGTCACTATTTAACCATATTTGAGGATTTTAACTACAAATCATAGAGCGAGGTTTCGTATTATTTAGATCCAAGAAAAGACATATGACAATGTTGTTTCCAACACAAATGATAAAAATCAATGTGTTTTCATTAGAATTAACTAAAATGTTCCTGATTTTCCGTTTATATTACCGATGGAAGATTTACACGTAAAACCGCACAATTCCGGCTGAAACGTCGATATATGCAATAAAAACCGAACTTCTCCTCTTTTCAATATCTTACTCAGTATTTCAACGAGAAACAAATAGATGATTGAAAATGAAGTATTTAAGATTATTATCTAATCAATTATGTGTTTGTATCATTTTTATCGTATATTTAATGAATTAATAACAATTAACTGAAAATTCACAAAAACGTGGAAAAACGGTTAAATATTGCCTAATTCGATGATATTTTGTTTAAATCACATAAAGGAAAAGGGGATGATAAACGTCAAAATATTGCCAAATTCGATGATGTTTAGTACGAAACAAAATGCATGAAAACTTGCTTAAATGATATATTATGCGAAAATCTGATATATGAAGGCCAAATCACATATCGTGATACTACATGAAATAGTATCGAAATATTGGTAAAAATGAATATATTTACGTAATATCAAACTACATGAAAAACGTGAAAAAAGTCACTATTATTCGATATTTGTGGATTTTTACTTCGAAACATAAAGCGAGGTTTCGTATTTTTTAGATCCAAGAAAAGACATATGACAATGTTGTTTCCAACACAAATGATAAAAATCAATGTGTTTTCATTAGAATTAACTAAAATGTTCCTGATTTTCCGTTTATATTACCGATGGAAGATGTACACGTAAAACCGCTCTATTCCGGCTGAAACGTCGATATATACAATAAAACCGAACTTCTCCCCTTTTCAATGTCTTACTCAGTATTTCAACGGGAAACAAATAGATGATTGAAAATGAAGTATTTAAGGTTATTATCTAATCAATTATGTGTTTGTATTATTTTTATCGAATATTTAATGAATTAATAACAATAAACTGGAAATTCACAAAAACGTGGAAAAACAGCAAAATATTGCCGAATTCGATGATATTTTGTTGATATCATATAAAGGAAAAGGGGGATGTTAAACGTCAACATATTACTAAATTCGAGGATTTATAGTACGAAACAAAATGCAAGAAAACTTGCTTAAAATGCAATATTATGCGAAATTCTGATATTTGATGGCGAAATCACATATCGTGATACTACACGAAAAAGTATCGAAATATTGGTATAAATGAATATATTTACGTAATATCAAACTACATGAAAAACGTGAAAAAAGTCACTATTAAACCAAATTTAAGGATTTTAACTTCGAATCATAAAGCGAGGTTTCGTATTTTGTAGATCCAAGAAAAGACATATGACAATGTTGTTTCCAATACAAATGATAAAAATCAATGTGTTTTCATTAGAATTACCTAAAATGTTCCTGATTTTTCTTGATATTACCGACGGAAGATGTACACGTAAAACCGTTCAATTCCAGCTGAAACGTCGATATATGCAATAAAAACCGAACTTCTCCCCTTTTCAATATCTAACATAGTATTTTAACGAGAAACAAATAGTTGATTGAAATTGAGGTATTTAAGATTAATTTCTAATCAATTACGTTTTTGCATCATTTTTATCGTATATTTAATGTATTAATAACAATAAACTGAAAATTCACTAAAACGTTGAAAAACGGCAAAATATTGCCTAATTCGATGATATTTTGTTTAAGTCACATAATGGAAAAGGGAATGATAAACGTCAAAATATTGCTAAATTCGATGATGTTTCGTACGAAACAAAATACAAGAAAACTTGCTTAAATGCAATATGATGTGAAAATCTGAGATATGAAGGCCAAATCACATATCGTGATACTACATGAAATTGTATTGAAATATTGGTAAAATCAATATATTTAAGTAATATCAAACTACATGAAAAACGTGAAAAAAGTCAATATTATTCCAAATTTGAGGATTTTAACTTCGAATCATAGAGCGAGGTTTCGTATTATTTAGATTCAAGAAAAGACATAAGACAATGTTGTTTCCAATACAAATGATAAAAATCAATGTGTTTTCATTAGAATTAACTAAAATGTTCCTGATTTTCCGTTTATTTTACCGATGGAAGATGTACACGTAAAACCGCTCTATTCCGGCTGAAACGTCGATATATGCAATAAAAACCGAACTTCTCTCCTTTTCAATATCTTACTCAGCATTTCAACGAGAAAGAAATAGATGATTGAAAATGAAGTATTTAAGGTTATTATCTAATCAATTATGTGTTTGTATCATTTTTATCGTATTTTTAATGAATTAATACCAATAAACTGGAAATTCACAAAAACGTGGAAAAACAGCAAAATATTGTTTAATTCGATAATATTTTGTTTATATCACGTAAAGGAAAAGGGGGATGATAAACATCAAAATATTACTAAAATCGATGATTTTGTAGTACGAAACAAAATGCAAGAAAACTTGCTTAAAATGCAATATTATGCGAAATTCTGAGATTTGAAGGCGAAATCACATATCGTGATACTACATGTAAGGATTTTAACGTCGAATCATAAAGCGAGGTTTCGTATTATTTAGATCCAAGAAAAGACATATGACAATGTTGTTTCCAATACAAATGATAAAAATCAATGTGTTTTCAATATAATGAACTAAAATGTTCCTGTTTTTCCCTTTATATTACCGATGGAAGATTTACACGTAAAACCGCACAATTCCGGCTGAAACGTCGATATATGCAATAAAAACCGAGCTTCTCCTCTTTTCAATATCTTACTCAGTATTTCAACGAGAAACAAATAGATGATTGAAAATGAAGTATTTAAGATTATTATCTAATCAATTATGTGTTTGTATCATTTTTATCGTATATTTAATGAATTAATAACAATTAACTGAAAATTCACAAAAACGTGGAAAAACGGTTAAATATTGCCTAATTCGATGATATTTTGTTTAAATCACATAAAGGAAAAGGGGATGATAAACGTCAAAATATTGCCAAATTCGATGATGTTTAGTACGAAACAAAATGCAAGAAAACTTGCTTAAATGATATATTATGCGAAAATCTGATATATGAAGGCCAAATCACATATCGTGATACTACATGAAATAGTATCGAAATATTGGTAAAAATGAATATATTTACGTAATATCAAACTACATGAAAAACGTGAAAAAAGTCACTATTATTCGAAATTTGTGGATTTTAACTTCGAAACATAAAGCGAGGTTTCGTATTTTTTAGATCCAAGAAAAGACATATGACAATGTTGTTTCCAACACAAATGATAAAAATCAATGTGTTTTCATTAGAATTAACTAAAATGTTCCTGATTTTCCGTTTATATTACCGATGGAAGATGTACACGTAAAACCGCTCTATTCCGGCTGAAACGTCGATATATACAATAAAACCGAACTTCTCCCCTTTTCAATGTCTTACTCAGTATTTCAACGGGAAACAAATAGATGATTGAAAATGAAGTATTTAAGGTTATTATCTAATCAATTATGTGTTTGTATTATTTTTATCGAATATTTAATGAATTAATAACAATAAACTGGAAATTCACAAAAACGTGGAAAAACAGCAAAATATTGCCGAATTCGATGATATTTTGTTTATATCATATAAAGGAAAAGGGGGATGTTAAACGTCAACATATTACTAAATTCGAGGATTTATAGTACGAAACAAAATGCAAGAAAACTTGCTTAAAATGCAATATTATGCGAAATTCTGATATTTGATGGCGAAATCACATATCGTGATACTACACGAAAAAGTATCGAAATATTGGTATAAATGAATATATTTACGTAATATCAAACTACATGAAAAACGTGAAAAAAGTCACTATTAAACCAAATTTAAGGATTTTAACTTCGAATCATAAAGCGAGGTTTCGTATTTTGTAGATCCAAGAAAAGACATATGACAATGTTGTTTCCAATACAAATGATAAAAATCAATGTGTTTTCATTAGAATTACCTAAAATGTTCCTGATTTTTCCTGATATTACCGACGGAAGATGTACACGTAAAACCGTTCAATTCCAGCTGAAACGTCGATATATGCAATAAAAACCGAAATTCTCCCCTTTTCAATATCTAACTTAGTATTTTAACGAGAAACAAATAGTTGATTGAAAATGAGGTATTTAAGATTAATTTCTAATCAATTACGTTTTTGCATCATTTTTATCGTATATTTAATGTATTAATAACAATAAACTGAAAATTCACTAAAACGTTGAAAAACGGCAAAATATTGCCTAATTCGATGATATTTTGTTTAAGTCACATAATGGAAAAGGGAATGATTAACGTCAAAATATTGCTAAATTCGATGTTTCGTACGAAACAAAATACAAGAAAACTTGCTTAAAAGCAATATGATGTGAAAATCTGAGATATGAAGGCCAAATCACATATCGTGATACTACATGAAATTGTATCGAAATATTGGTAAAATCAATATATTTAAGTAATATCAAACTACATGAAAAACGTGAAAAAAGTCAATATTATTCCAAATTTGAGGATTTTAACTTCGAATCATAGAGCGAGGTTTCGTATTTTTTAGATTCAAGAAAAGACATATGACAATGTTGTTTCCAATACAAATGATAAAAATGAATGTGTTTTCATTAGAATTAACTAAAATTTCCTGATTTTCCGTTTATATTACCGATGGAAGATGTACACGTAAAACCGCTCTATTCCGGCTGAAACGTCGATATATGCAATAAAAACCGAACTTCTCTCCTTTTCAATATCTTACACAGTATTTCAACGAGAAAGAAATAGATGATTGAAAATGTAGTATTTAAGGTTATTATCTAATCAATTATGTGTTTGTATCATTTTTATCGTATTTTTAATGAATTAATACCAATAAACTGGAAATTCACAAAAACGTGGAAAAACAGCAAAATATTGTTTAATTCGATAATATTTTGTTTATATCACATAAAGGAAAAGGGGGATGATAAACATCAAAATATTACTAAATTCGATGATTTTGTAGTACGAAACAAAATGCAAGAAAACTTGCTTAAAATGCAATATTATGCGAAATTCAGAGATTTGAAGGCGAAATCACATATCGTGATACTACATGTAAGGATTTTAACGTCGAATCATAAAGCGAGGTTTCGTATTATTTAGATCCAAGAAAAGACATATGACAATGTTGTTTCCAATACAAATGACAAAAATCAATGTGTTTTCATTAGAATTAAGTAAAATGTTCCTGATTTTCCGTTTATATTACCGATGGAAGATGTTCACGTAAAACCGCTCTATTCCGGCTGAAACGTCAATATATGCAATAAAAACCGAACTTCTCCCCTTTTCAATATCTTACTCAGTATTTCAACGAGAAACAAATAGATGATTGAAGATGAAGTATTTAAGTTTATTATCTAATCAATTACGTGTTTACATCATTTTTATCGTATATATAATGAATTAATACCAATAAACTGAAAATTCAAATGAACGTGGAAAAACGGCAAAATATTGCCTAATTCGATGATATTTTGTTTAAATCACATAAAGGAAAAGGGGATGATAAACGTCAAAATATTGCTAAATTCGATGATGTTTAGTACGAAACAAAATGCAAGAAAACTTGCTTAAAATGCAATATTATGCGAAAATCTGAGATATGAAGGCCAAATCACATATCGTGATACTACATGAAATAGTATCGACATATTGGTAAAAATGAATATATTTACCTAATATCAAACTACATGAAAAACGTGAAAAAAGTTAATATTATTCCAAATTTGAGGATTTTACTTCGAATCATAGAGCGAGGTTTCGTATTATTTAGATCCAAGAAAAGACATATGACAATGTTGTTTCCAATACAAATGATAAAAATCAATGTGTTTTCATTAGAATTAACTACAATGTTCCGGATTTTTCGTTTATATTACCGATGGAACATATACACGTAAAACCGCTCCATTCCGGCTGAAACGTCGATATATTCAATAAAAACCGAACTTCTCCTGTTTTCAATATCTTACTCAGTATTTCAACGAGAAACAAATAGATGATTGAAAATGAGGTATTTAAGGTTATTATCTAATCAATTATGTGTTTGTATCATTTTTATCGTATATTTAATGAATTAATACCAATAAACTGGAAATTCAAAAAAACGTGGAAAAACAGCAAAATATTGCCTAATTCGAAGATATTTTGTTTATATCACATAAAAAGTCAAATCTAAATAATACGAAACCTCGCTCTATGATTTGAAGTTAAAATCCTCAAATATGGTAATATAGTGACTTTTTTCACGTTATTCATGTAGTTTGATTTTACGTATATATATTCGTTTTCACCAATATTTCGATACTACTTCATGTTTTCTCATGATATGTGATTTGGCCTTCAAATCTCAGAATTTCGAAAATTTTGCATTTTTAAGCAAGTTTTCTTGCATTTTGTTTTGTACTAAAAATCATCGAATTTAGCAATATTTTGACCTTTATCATCCCCTTTTCCTTTATGTGATTTAAAGAAAATATCATCGAATTAGGCAATATTTTGCCGTTTTTCCACGTTTTTGTGAATTTTCAGTTTATTGTTATTAATTCATTAAATATACGATAAAAATTATGCAAACACATAATTGATCAGAAAATAACCTTAAATACTTCATTTTCAATCATCTATTTCTTTCTCGTTAAAATACTGAGTAAGATATTGAAAAGGGGAGAAGTTCTGTTTTTATTGCATATATCGACGTTTAAGCCGGATTAGAGCCGTTTTACGTGGACATCTTCCATCGGTGATATAAACGGAAAATCAGGAACATTTTAGTTAATTCTAATGAAAACACATTGATTTTTATCATTTGTATTGGAAGCAACATCTTTATACGTCTTTTCTAGGGTCTAAAAAATACGAAACGTCGCTCTATGATTCGAAGTTAAAATCCTCAAATTTGGTATAATAATGATTTTTTTCACGTTTTTCATGTAGTTTGATATTACGTAAATATATTCATTTTTACCAATATTTCGATACTATTTCATGTAGTATCACGATATGTGCTTTGGCCTTCAAATCTCAGATTTTCGCATAAAATTGCATTTTAAGCAAGTTTTCTTGCATTTTGTTTCGTACTAAAAATCATCGAATTCAGCAATATTTTGACGTTTATCATCCCCTTTTCCTTTATGTGATATAAACAAAATATAATCGAATTAGGCAATATTTTGCTGTTTTTCCACGTTTTTGTGAATTTTCAGTTTATTGTTATTAATTCATAAAATATACGATAAAAATGATGCAAACACATAATTGATTAGAAATTAACCTTAAACACTTCATTTTCAATCAACTATTTGTTTCTCGTTAAAATACTGAGTAAGATATTGGAAAGGGGAGAAGTTCTGTTTTTATTGCATATATCGACGTTTCAGCCGGATTAGAGCGGTTATACGTGTACATCTTCCATCGGTAATATAAACGGAAAATCAGGAATATTTTAGTTAATTCTATTGAAAACACATTGATTTTTATCATATGTATTTTAAACAACATTGTCATATGTCTTTTCTTGGATCTAAATAATACGAAACCTCGCTCTATGATTTGAAGTTAAAATCCTCAAATATGGTAATATAGTGACTTTTTTCACGTTATTCATGTAGTAAAAATCGTCGAATTCAGCAATATTTTGACGTTTATCATCCCCTTTTCCTTTATGTGATATAAACAAAATATCATCGAATTAGGCAATATTTTGCTGTTTTTCCACGTTTTTGTGAATTTTCAGTTTATTGCTATTAATTCATTAAATATACGATAAAAATGATGCAAACACATAATTGATTAGAAATTAACCTTAAACATTTCAATTTCAATCAACTATTTGTTTCTCGTTAAAATACTGAGTAAGATATTGGAAAGGGGAGAAGTTCTGTTTTTATTGCATATATCGACGTTTCAGCCGGATAAGAGCGGGTTTATGTGTACATCTTCCATCGGTAATATAAACGGAAAATCAGGAACCTTTTAGTTAATTCTAATGAATACACATTGATTTTTATCATTTGTATTTGAAACAACATAGTCATATGTCTTTTCTTGGATCTAAATAATACGAAACCTCGCTCTATGATTTGAAGTTAAAATCCTCAAATATGGTAATATAGGGACTTTTTTCACGTTATTCATGTAGTTTGATTTTACGTATATATATTCGTTTTTACCAATATTTCGATACTACTTCATGTTTTCTCATGATATGTGATTTGGCCTTCAAATCTCAGAATTTCGCAAATTTTGCATTTTTAAGCAAGTTTTCTTGCATTTTGTTTTGTACTAAAAATCATCGAATTTAGCAATATTTTGACCTTTATCATCCCCTTTTCCTTTATGTGATTTAAACAAAATATCATCGAATTAGGCAATATTTTGCCGTTTTTCCACGTTTTTGTGAATTTTCAGTTTATTGTTATTAATTCATTAAATATACGATAAAAATTATGCAAACACATAATTGATCAGAAAATAACCTTAAATACTTCATTTTCAATCATCTATTTGTTTCTCGTTAAAATACTGAGTAAGATATTGAAAAGGAGAGAAGTTCTGTTTTTATTGCATATATCGACGTTTCAGCCGGATTAGAGCGGCTTTACGTGTACATCTTCCATCTGTAATATAAACGGAAAATCAGGAACATTTTAGTTAATTCTAATGAAAACACATTGATTTTTTATCATTTGTATTTGAAACAACATTTTCATGTCTTTTCTTGGATCTAAATAATACGAAACCTCGCTCTATGATTTGAAGTTAAAATCCTCAAATATGGTAATATAGGGACTTTTTTCAATTTATTCATGTAGTTTGATTTTACGTATATATATTCGTTTTTACCAATATTTCGATACTACTTCAGGTTTTCTCATGATATGTGATTTGGCCTTCAAATCTCAGAATTTCGAAAATTTTGCATTTTTAAGCAAGTTTTCTTGCATTTTGTTTTGTACTAAAAATCATCGAATTTAGCAATATTTTGACCTTTATCATCCCCTTTTCCTTTATGTGATGTAAACAAAATATCATCGAATTAGGCAATATTTTGCCGTTTTTCCACGTTTTTGTGAATTTTCAGTTTATTGTTATTAATTCATTAAATATACGATAAAAATTATGCAAACACATAATTGATCAGAATATAACCTTAAATACTTCATTTTCAATCATCTATTTGTTTCTCGTTAAAATACTGAGTAAGATATTGAAAAGGGGAGAAGTTCTGTTTTTATTGCATATATCGACGTTTAAGCCGGATTAGAGCCGTTTTACGTGGACATCTTCCATCGGTGATATAAACGGAAAATCAGGAACATTTTAGTTAATTCTAATGAAAACACATTGATTTTTATCATTTGTATTGGAAGCAACATCTTTATACGTCTTTTCTAGGGTCTAAAAAATACGAAACGTCGCTCTATGATTCGAAGTTAAAATCCTCAAATTTGGTATAATAATGACTTTTTTCACGTTTTTCATGTAGTTTGATATTACGTAAATATATTCATTTTTACCAATATTTCGATACTGTTTCATGTAGTATCACGATATGTGCTTTGGCCTTCAAATCTCAGATTTTCGCATAAAATTGCATTTTAAGCAAGTTTTCTTGCATTTTGTTTCGTACTAAAAATCATCGAATTCAGCAATATTTTGACGTTTATCATCCCCTTTTCCTTTATGTGATATAAACAAAATATAATCGAATTAGGCAATATTTTGCTGTTTTTCCACGTTTTTGTGAATTTTCAGTTTATTGTTATTAATTCAAAAAATATACGGTAAAAATAATGCAAACACATAATTGATTAGAAATTAACCTTAAACACTTCATTTTCAATCAACTATTTGTTTCTCGTTAAAATACTGAGTAAGATATTGGAAAGGCGAGAAGTTCTGTTTTTATTGCATATATCGACGTTTCAGCCGGATTAGAGCGGTTATACGTGTACATCTTCCATCGGTAATATAAACGGAAAATCAGGAATATTTTCCTGATTTTCCTTCATTTTCCTTCATTTGATTTTTCTTCAAATCATAGAGCGAGGTTTCGTATTATTTAGATCCAAGAAAAGACATATGAAAATGTTGTTTCAAATACAAATGATAAAAAATCAATGTGTTTTCATTAGAATTAACTAAAATGTTCCTGATTTTCCGTTTATATTACCGATGGAAGATGTACACATAAAGCCGCTCTAATCTGGCTGAAACGTCGATATATGCAATAAAAACAGAACTTCTCCCCTTTTCAATATCTTACTCAGTATTTTAACGAGAAACAAATAGATGATTGAAAATGAAGTATTTAAGGTTTTTTTCTGATCAATTATGTGTTTGCATAATTTTTATCGTATATTTAATGAATTAATAACAATAAACTGAAAATTCACAAAAACGTGGAAAAACGGCAAAATATTGCCTAATTCGATGATATTTTGTTTAAATCACATAAAGGAAAAGGGGATGATAAACGTCAAAATATTGCTAAATTCGATGATGTTTAGTACGAAACAAAATGCAAGAAAACTTGCTTAAAATGCAATATTATGCGAAAATCTGAGATATGAAGGCCAAATCACATATCGTGATACTACATGAAATAGTATCGACATATTGGTAAAAATGAATATATTTACCTAATATCAAACTACATGAAAAACGTGAAAAAAGTCAATATTATTCCAAATTTGAGGATTTTACTTCGAATCATAGAGCGAGGTTTCGTATTATTTAGATCCAAGAAAAGACATATGACAATGTTGTTTCCAATACAAATGATAAAAATCAATGTGTTTTCATTAGAATTAACTACAATGTTCCGGATTTTTCGTTTATATTACCGATGGAACATATACACGTAAAACCGCTCCATTCCGGCTGAAACGTCGATATATTCAATAAAAACCGAACTTCTCCTGTTTTCAATATCTTACTCAGTATTTCAACGAGAAACAAATAGATGATTGAAAATGAGGTATTTAAGGTTATTATCTAATCAATTATGTGTTTGTATCATTTTTATCGTATATTTAATGAATTAATACCAATAAACTGGAAATTCAAAAAAACGTGGAAAAACAGCAAAATATTGCCTAATTCGAAGATATTTTGTTTATATCACATAAAAAGTCAAATCTAAATAATACGAAACCTCGCTCTATGATTTGAAGTTAAAATCCTCAAATATGGTAATATAGTGACTTTTTTCACGTTATTCATGTAGTTTGATTTTACGTATATATATTCGTTTTCACCAATATTTCGATACTACTTCATGTTTTCTCATGATATGTGATTTGGCCTTCAAATCTCAGAATTTCGAAAATTTTGCATTTTTAAGCAAGTTTTCTTGCATTTTGTTTTGTACTAAAAATCATCGAATTTAGCAATATTTTGACCTTTATCATCCCCTTTTCCTTTATGTGATTTAAAGAAAATATCATCGAATTAGGCAATATTTTGCCGTTTTTCCACGTTTTTGTGAATTTTCAGTTTATTGTTATTAATTCATTAAATATACGATAAAAATTATGCAAACACATAATTGATCAGAAAATAACCTTAAATACTTCATTTTCAATCATCTATTTCTTTCTCGTTAAAATACTGAGTAAGATATTGAAAAGGGGAGAAGTTCTGTTTTTATTGCATATATCGACGTTTAAGCCGGATTAGAGCCGTTTTACGTGGACATCTTCCATCGGTGATATAAACGGAAAATCAGGAACATTTTAGTTAATTCTAATGAAAACACATTGATTTTTATCATTTGTATTGGAAGCAACATCTTTATACGTCTTTTCTAGGGTCTAAAAAATACGAAACGTCGCTCTATGATTCGAAGTTAAAATCCTCAAATTTGGTATAATAATGATTTTTTTCACGTTTTTCATGTAGTTTGATATTACGTAAATATATTCATTTTTACCAATATTTCGATACTATTTCATGTAGTATCACGATATGTGCTTTGGCCTTCAAATCTCAGATTTTCGCATAAAATTGCATTTTAAGCAAGTTTTCTTGCATTTTGTTTCGTACTAAAAATCATCGAATTCAGCAATATTTTGACGTTTATCATCCCCTTTTCCTTTATGTGATATAAACAAAATATAATCGAATTAGGCAATATTTTGCTGTTTTTCCACGTTTTTGTGAATTTTCAGTTTATTGTTATTAATTCATAAAATATACGATAAAAATGATGCAAACACATAATTGATTAGAAATTAACCTTAAACACTTCATTTTCAATCAACTATTTGTTTCTCGTTAAAATACTGAGTAAGATATTGGAAAGGGGAGAAGTTCTGTTTTTATTGCATATATCGACGTTTCAGCCGGATTAGAGCGGTTATACGTGTACATCTTCCATCGGTAATATAAACGGAAAATCAGGAATATTTTAGTTAATTCTATTGAAAACACATTGATTTTTATCATATGTATTTTAAACAACATTGTCATATGTCTTTTCTTGGATCTAAATAATACGAAACCTCGCTCTATGATTTGAAGTTAAAATCCTCAAATATGGTAATATAGTGACTTTTTTCACGTTATTCATGTAGTAAAAATCGTCGAATTCAGCAATATTTTGACGTTTATCATCCCCTTTTCCTTTATGTGATATAAACAAAATATCATCGAATTAGGCAATATTTTGCTGTTTTTCCACGTTTTTGTGAATTTTCAGTTTATTGCTATTAATTCATTAAATATACGATAAAAATGATGCAAACACATAATTGATTAGAAATTAACCTTAAACATTTCAATTTCAATCAACTATTTGTTTCTCGTTAAAATACTGAGTAAGATATTGGAAAGGGGAGAAGTTCTGTTTTTATTGCATATATCGACGTTTCAGCCGGATAAGAGCGGGTTTATGTGTACATCTTCCATCGGTAATATAAACGGAAAATCAGGAACCTTTTAGTTAATTCTAATGAATACACATTGATTTTTATCATTTGTATTTGAAACAACATAGTCATATGTCTTTTCTTGGATCTAAATAATACGAAACCTCGCTCTATGATTTGAAGTTAAAATCCTCAAATATGGTAATATAGGGACTTTTTTCACGTTATTCATGTAGTTTGATTTTACGTATATATATTCGTTTTTACCAATATTTCGATACTACTTCATGTTTTCTCATGATATGTGATTTGGCCTTCAAATCTCAGAATTTCGCAAATTTTGCATTTTTAAGCAAGTTTTCTTGCATTTTGTTTTGTACTAAAAATCATCGAATTTAGCAATATTTTGACCTTTATCATCCCCTTTTCCTTTATGTGATTTAAACAAAATATCATCGAATTAGGCAATATTTTGCCGTTTTTCCACGTTTTTGTGAATTTTCAGTTTATTGTTATTAATTCATTAAATATACGATAAAAATTATGCAAACACATAATTGATCAGAAAATAACCTTAAATACTTCATTTTCAATCATCTATTTGTTTCTCGTTAAAATACTGAGTAAGATATTGAAAAGGAGAGAAGTTCTGTTTTTATTGCATATATCGACGTTTCAGCCGGATTAGAGCGGCTTTACGTGTACATCTTCCATCTGTAATATAAACGGAAAATCAGGAACATTTTAGTTAATTCTAATGAAAACACATTGATTTTTTATCATTTGTATTTGAAACAACATTTTCATGTCTTTTCTTGGATCTAAATAATACGAAACCTCGCTCTATGATTTGAAGTTAAAATCCTCAAATATGGTAATATAGGGACTTTTTTCAATTTATTCATGTAGTTTGATTTTACGTATATATATTCGTTTTTACCAATATTTCGATACTACTTCAGGTTTTCTCATGATATGTGATTTGGCCTTCAAATCTCAGAATTTCGAAAATTTTGCATTTTTAAGCAAGTTTTCTTGCATTTTGTTTTGTACTAAAAATCATCGAATTTAGCAATATTTTGACCTTTATCATCCCCTTTTCCTTTATGTGATGTAAACAAAATATCATCGAATTAGGCAATATTTTGCCGTTTTTCCACGTTTTTGTGAATTTTCAGTTTATTGTTATTAATTCATTAAATATACGATAAAAATTATGCAAACACATAATTGATCAGAATATAACCTTAAATACTTCATTTTCAATCATCTATTTGTTTCTCGTTAAAATACTGAGTAAGATATTGAAAAGGGGAGAAGTTCTGTTTTTATTGCATATATCGACGTTTAAGCCGGATTAGAGCCGTTTTACGTGGACATCTTCCATCGGTGATATAAACGGAAAATCAGGAACATTTTAGTTAATTCTAATGAAAACACATTGATTTTTATCATTTGTATTGGAAGCAACATCTTTATACGTCTTTTCTAGGGTCTAAAAAATACGAAACGTCGCTCTATGATTCGAAGTTAAAATCCTCAAATTTGGTATAATAATGACTTTTTTCACGTTTTTCATGTAGTTTGATATTACGTAAATATATTCATTTTTACCAATATTTCGATACTGTTTCATGTAGTATCACGATATGTGCTTTGGCCTTCAAATCTCAGATTTTCGCATAAAATTGCATTTTAAGCAAGTTTTCTTGCATTTTGTTTCGTACTAAAAATCATCGAATTCAGCAATATTTTGACGTTTATCATCCCCTTTTCCTTTATGTGATATAAACAAAATATAATCGAATTAGGCAATATTTTGCTGTTTTTCCACGTTTTTGTGAATTTTCAGTTTATTGTTATTAATTCAAAAAATATACGGTAAAAATAATGCAAACACATAATTGATTAGAAATTAACCTTAAACACTTCATTTTCAATCAACTATTTGTTTCTCGTTAAAATACTGAGTAAGATATTGGAAAGGCGAGAAGTTCTGTTTTTATTGCATATATCGACGTTTCAGCCGGATTAGAGCGGTTATACGTGTACATCTTCCATCGGTAATATAAACGGAAAATCAGGAATATTTTCCTGATTTTCCTTCATTTTCCTTCATTTGATTTTTCTTCAAATCATAGAGCGAGGTTTCGTATTATTTAGATCCAAGAAAAGACATATGAAAATGTTGTTTCAAATACAAATGATAAAAAATCAATGTGTTTTCATTAGAATTAACTAAAATGTTCCTGATTTTCCGTTTATATTACCGATGGAAGATGTACACATAAAGCCGCTCTAATCTGGCTGAAACGTCGATATATGCAATAAAAACAGAACTTCTCCCCTTTTCAATATCTTACTCAGTATTTTAACGAGAAACAAATAGATGATTGAAAATGAAGTATTTAAGGTTTTTTTCTGATCAATTATGTGTTTGCATAATTTTTATCGTATATTTAATGAATTAATAACAATAAACTGAAAATTCACAAAAACGTGGAAAAACGGCAAAATATTGCCTAATTCGATGATATTTTGTTTAAATCACATAAAGGAAAAGGGGATGATAAAGGTCAAAATATTGCTAAATTCGATGATTTTTAGTACAAAACAAAATGCAAGAAAACTTGCTTAAAAAGGCAAAATTTGCGAAATTCTGAGATTTGAAGGCCAAATCACATATCATGAGAAAACATGAAGTAGTATCGAAATATTGGTAAAAACGAATATATATACGTAAAATCAAACTACATGAATAACGTGAAAAAAGTCACTATATTACCATATTTGAGGATTTTAACTTCAAATCATAGAGCGAGGTTTCGTATTATTTAGATCCAAGAAAAGACATATGAAAATGTTGTTTCAAATACAAATGATAAAAAATCAATGTGTTTTCATTAGAATTAACTAAAATGTTCCTGATTTTCCGTTTATATTACAGATGGAAGATGTACACGTAAAGCCGCTCTAATCCGGCTGAAACGTCGATATATGCAATAAAAACAGAACTTCTCCCCTTTTCAATATCTTACTCAGTATTTTAACGAGAAACAAATAGATGATTGAAAATTAAGTATTTAAGGTTATTTTCTGATCAATTATGTGTTTGCATAATTTTTATCGTATATTTAATGAATTAATAACAATAAACTGAAAATTCACAAAAACGTGGAAAAACGGCAAAATATTGCCTAATTCGATGATATTTTGTTTAAATCACATAAAGGAAAAGGGGATGATAAAGGTCAAAATATTGCTAAATTCGATGATTTTTAGTACAAAACAAAATGCAAGAAAACTTGCTTAAAAATGCAAAATTTGCGAAATTCTGAGATTTGAAGGCCAAATCACATATCATGAGAAAACATGAAGTAGTATCGAAATATTGGTAAAAACGAATATATATACGTAAAATCAAACTACATGAATAACGTGAAAAAAGTCCCTATATTACCATATTTGAGGATTTTAACTTCAAATCATAGAGCGAGGTTTCGTATTATTTAGATCCAAGAAAAGACATATGACTATGTTGTTTCAAATACAAATGATAAAAATCAATGTGTTTTCATTAGAATTAACTAAAAGGTTCCTGATTTTCCGTTTATATTACCGATGGAAGATGTACACATAAACCCGCTCAAATCCGGCTGAAACGTTGATATATGCAATAAAAACAGAACTTCTCCCCTTTCCAATATCTTACTCAGTATTTTAACGAGAAACAAATAGTTGATTGAAAATGAAATGTTTAAGGTTAATTTCTAATCAATTATGTGTTTGCATCATTTTTATCGTATATTTAATGAATTAATAGCAATAAACTGAAAATTCACAAAAACGTGGAAAAACAGCAAAATATTGCCTAATTCGATGATATTTTGTTTATATCACATAAAGGAAAAGGGGATGATAAACGTCAAAATATTGCTGAATTCGACGATTTTTACTACATGAATAACGTGAAAAAAGTCACTATATTACCATATATGAGGATTTTAACTTCAAATCATAGAGCGAGGTTTCGTATTATTTAGATCCAAGAAAAGACATATGACAATGTTGTTTAAAATACATATGATAAAAATCAATGTGTTTTCAATAGAATTAACTAAAATATTCCTGATTTTCCGTTTATATTACCGATGGAAGATGTACACGTATAACCGCTCTAATCCGGCTGAAACGTCGATATATGCAATAAAAACAGAACTTCTCCCCTTTCCAATATCTTACTCAGTATTTTAACGAGAAACAAATAGTTAATTGAAAATGAAGTGTTTAAGGTTAATTTCTAATCAATTATGTGTTTGCATCATTTTTATCGTATATTTTATGAATTAATAACAATAAACTGAAAATTCACAAAAACGTGGAAAAACAGCAAAATATTGCCTAATTCGATTATATTTTGTTTATATCACATAAAGGAAAAGGGGATGATAAACGTCAAAATATTGCTGAATTCGATGATTTTTAGTACGAAACAAAATGCAAGAAAACTTGCTTAAAATGCAATTTTATGCGAAAATCTGAGATTTGAAGGCCAAAGCACATATCGTGATACTACATGAAATAGTATCGAAATATTGGTAAAAATGAATATATTTACGTAATATCAAACTACATGAAAAACGTGAAAAAAGTCATTATTATACCAAATTTGAGGATTTTAACTTCGAATCATAGAGCGACGTTTCGTATTTTTTAGACCCTAGAAAAGACGTATAAAGATGTTGCTTCCAATACAAATGATAAAAATCAATGTGTTTTCATTAGAATTAACTAAAATGTTCCTGATTTTCCGTTTATATCACCGATGGAAGATGTCCACGTAAAACGGCTCTAATCCGGCTTAAACGTCGATATATGCAATAAAAACAGAACTTCTCCCCTTTTCAATATCTTACTCAGTATTTTAACGAGAAACAAATAGATGATTGAAAATGAAGTATTTAAGGTTATATTCTGATCAATTATGTGTTTGCATAATTTTTATCGTATATTTAATGAATTAATAACAATAAACTGAAAATTCACAAAAACGTGGAAAAACGCAAAATATTGCCTAATTCGATGATATTTTGTTTACATCACATAAAGGAAAAGGGGATGATAAAGGTCAAAATATTGCTAAATTCGATGATTTTTAGTACAAAACAAAATGCAAGAAAACTTGCTTAAAAATGCCAAATTTGCAAAATTCTGAGATTTGAAGGCCAAATCACATATGAGAAAACATGAAGTAGTATCGAAATATTGGTAAAAACGAATATATATACGTAAAATCAAACTACATGAATAACGTGAAAAAAGTCCCTATATTACCATATTTGAGGATTTTAACTTCAAATCATAGAGCGAGGTTTCGTATTATTTAGATCCAAGAAAAGACATATGACTATGTTGTTGCAAATACAAATGATAAAAATCAATGTGTTTTCATTAGAATTAACTAAAAGGTTCCTGATTTTCCGTTTATATTACCGATGGAAGATGTACACATAAACCCGCTCTTATCCGGCTGAAACGTCGATATATGCAATAAAAACAGAACTTCTCCCCTTTCCAATATCTTACTCAGTATTTTAACGAGAAACAAATAGTTGATTGAAAATGAAATGTTTAAGGTTAATTTCTAATCAATTATGTGTTTGCATCATTTTTATTGTATATTTAATGAATTAATAGCAATAAACTGAAAATTCACAGAAACGTGGAAAAACAGCAAAATATTGCCTAATTCGATGATATTTTGTTTATATCACATAAAGGAAAAGGGGATGATAAACGTCAAAATATTGCTGAATTCGACGATTTTTACTACATGAATAACGTGAAAAAAGTCACTATATTACCATATATGAGGATTTTAACTTCAAATCATAGAGCGAGGTTTCGTATTATTTAGATCCAAGAAAAGATATATGACAATGTTGTTTAAAATACATATGATAAAAATCAATGTGTTTTCAATAGAATTAACTAAAATATTCCTGATTTTCCGTTTATATTACCGATGGAAGATGTACACATAAAGCCGCTCTAATCCGGCTGAAACGTCGATATATGCAATAAAAACAGAACTTCTCCCCTTTTCAATATCTTACTCAGTATTTTAACGAGAAACAAATAGATGATTGAAAATGAAGTATTTAAGGTTATTTTCTGATCAATTATGTGTTTGCATAATTTTTATCGTATATTTAATGAATTAATAACAATAAACTGAAAATTCACAAAAACGTGGAAAAACGGCAAAATATTGCCTAATTCGATGATATTTTGTTTAAATCACATAAAGGAAAAGGGGATGATAAAGGTCAAAATATTGCTAAATTCGATGATTTTTAGTACAAAACAAAATGCAAGAAAACTTGCTTAAAAATGCAAAATTTGCGAAATTCTGAGATTTGAAGGCCAAATCACATATCATGAGAAAACATGAAGTAGTATCGAAATATTGGTAAAAACGAATATATATACGTAAAATCAAACTACATGAATAACGTGAAAAAAGTCCCTATATTACCATATTTGAGGATTTTAACTTCAAATCATAGAGCGAGGTTTCGTATTATTTAGATCCAAGAAAAGACATATGACAATGTTGTTTCAAATACAAATGATAAAAAATCAATGTGTTTTCATTAGAATTAACTAAAATGTTCCTGATTTTCCGTTTATATTACTGATGGAAGATGTACACGTAAAACGGCTCTAATCCGGCTGAAACGTCGATATATGCAATAACAACAGAATTTCTCCCCTTTCCAATATTTTACTCAGTATTTTAACGAGAAACAAATAGTTGAATGAAAATGAAGTGTTTAAGGTTAATTTCTAATCAATTATGTGTTTGCATCATTTTTATCGTATATTTAATGAATTAATAGCAATAAACTGAAAGTTCACAAAAACGTGGAAAAACAGCAAAATATTGCCTAATTCGATGATATTTTGTTTATACCACATAAAGGAAAAGGGGATGATAAACGTCAAAATATTGCTGAATTCGATGATTTTTAGTACGAAACAAAATGCAAGAAAACTTGCTTAAAATGCAATTTTATGCGAAAATCTGAGATTTGAAGGCCAAAGCACATATCGTGATACTACATGAAATAGTATCGAAATATTGGTAAAAATGAATATATTTACGTAATATCAAACTACATGAAAAACGTGAAAAAAGTCATTATTATACCAAATTTGAGGATTTTAACTTCGAATCATAGAGCAGCGTTTCGTATTTTTTAGACCCTAGAAAAGACGTATAAAGATGTTGCTTCCAATACAAATGATAAAACTCAAAGGGTTTTCATTAGAATTAACTAAAATGTTCCTGATTTTCCGTTTATATTACCGATGGAAGATGTACACGTAAAACGGCTCTAATCCGGCTGAAACGTCGATATATGCAATAAAAACAGAACTTCTCCCCTTTTCAATATCTTACTCAGTATTTTAACGAGAAACAAATAGTTGATTGAAAATGAAGTGTTTAAGGTTAATTTCTAATCAATTATGTGTTTGCACCATTTTTATCGTATATTTAATGAATTAATAGCAATAAACTGAAAGTTCACAAAAACGTGGATAAACAGCAAAATATTGCCTAATTCGATGATATTTTGTTTACATCACATAAAGGAAAAGGGGATGATAAAGGTCAAAATATTGCTAAATTCGATGATTTTTAGTACAAAACAAAATGCAAGAAAACTTGCTTAAAAATGCAAAATTTGCGAAATTCTGAGATTTGAAGGCCAAATCACATATGAGAAAACATGAAGTAGTATCGAAATATTGGTAAAAACGAATATATATACGTAAAATCAAACTACATGAATAACGTGAAAAAAGTCCCTATATTACCATATTTGAGGATTTTAACTTCAAATCATAGAGCGAGGTTTCGTATTATTTAGATCCAAGAAAAGACATATGACTATGTTGTTGCAAATACAAATGATAAAAATCAATGTGTTTTCATTAGAATTAACTAAAAGGTTCCTGATTTTCCGTTTATATTACCGATGGAAGATGTACACATAAACCCGCTCAAATCCGGCTGAAACGTTGATATATGCAATAAAAACAGAACTTCTCCCCTTTCCAATATCTTACTCAGTATTTTAACGAGAAACAAATAGTTGATTGAAAATGAAATGTTTAAGCTTAATTTCTAATCAATTATGTGTTTGCATCATTTTTATTGTATATTTAATGAATTAATAGCAATAAACTGAAAATTCACAGAAACGTGGAAAAACAGCAAAATATTGCCTAATTCGATGATATTTTGTTTATATCACATAAAGGAAAAGGGGATGATAAACGTCAAAATATTGCTGAATTCGACGATTTTTACTACATGAATAACGTGAAAAAAGTCACTATATTACCATATATGAGGATTTTAACTTCAAATCATAGAGCGAGGTTTCGTATTATTTAGATCCAAGAAAAGATATATGACAATGTTGTTTAAAATACATATGATAAAAATCAATGTGTTTTCAATAGAATTAACTAAAATATTCCTGATTTTCCGTTTATATTACCGATGGAAGATGTACACGTATAACCGCTCTAATCCGGCTGAAACGTCGATATATGCAATAAAAACAGAACTTCTCCCCTTTCCAATATCTTACTCAGTATTTTAACGAGAAACAAATAGTTAATTGAAAATGAAGTGTTTAAGGTTAATTTCTAATCAATTATGTGTTTGCATCATTTTTATCGTATATTTTATGAATTAATAACAATAAACTGAAAATTCACAAAAACGTGGAAAAACAGCAAAATATTGCCTAATTCGATTATATTTTGTTTATATCACATAAAGGAAAAGGGGATGATAAACGTCAAAATATTGCTGAATTCGATGATTTTTAGTACGAAACAAAATGCAAGAAAACTTGCTTAAAATGCAATTTTATGCGAAAATCTGAGATTTGAAGGCCAAAGCACATATCGTGATACTACATGAAATAGTATCGAAATATTGGTAAAAATGAATATATTTACGTAATATCAAACTACATGAAAAACGTGAAAAAAGTCATTATTATACCAAATTTGAGGATTTTAACTTCGAATCATAGAGCGACGTTTCGTATTTTTTAGACCCTAGAAAAGACGTATAAAGATGTTGCTTCCAATACAAATGATAAAAATCAATGTGTTTTCATTAGAATTAACTAAAATGTTCCTGATTTTCCGTTTATATCACCGATGGAAGATGTCCACGTAAAACGGCTCTAATCCGGCTTAAACGTCGATATATGCAATAAAAACAGAACTTCTCCCCTTTTCAATATCTTACTCAGTATTTTAACGAGAAACAAATAGATGATTGAAAATGAAGTATTTAAGGTTATATTCTGATCAATTATGTGTTTGCATAATTTTTATCGTATATTTAATGAATTAATAACAATAAACTGAAAATTCACAAAAACGTGGAAAAACGGCAAAATATTGCCTAATTCGATGATATTTTGTTTACATCACATAAAGGAAAAGGGGATGATAAAGGTCAAAATATTGCTAAATTCGATGATTTTTAGTACAAAACAAAATGCAAGAAAACTTGCTTAAAAATGCAAAATTTGCGAAATTCTGAGATTTGAAGGCCAAATCACATATGAGAAAACATGAAGTAGTATCGAAATATTGGTAAAAACGAATATATATACGTAAAATCAAACTACATGAATAACGTGAAAAAAGTCCCTATATTACCATATTTGAGGATTTTAACTTCAAATCATAGAGCGAGGTTTCGTATTATTTAGATCCAAGAAAAGACATATGACTATGTTGTTGCAAATACAAATGATAAAAATCAATGTGTTTTCATTAGAATTAACTAAAAGGTTCCTGATTTTCCGTTTATATTACCGATGGAAGATGTACACATAAACCCGCTCTTATCCGGCTGAAACGTCGATATATGCAATAAAAACAGAACGTCTCCCCTTTCCAATATCTTACTCAGTATTTTAACGAGAAACAAATAGTTGATTGAAAATGAAATGTTTAAGGTTAATTTCTAATCAATTATGTGTTTGCATCATTTTTATTGTATATTTAATGAATTAATAGCAATAAACTGAAAATTCACAGAAACGTGGAAAAACAGCAAAATATTGCCTAATTCGATGATATTTTGTTTATATCACATAAAGGAAAAGGGGATGATAAACGTCAAAATATTGCTGAATTCGACGATTTTTACTACATGAATAACGTGAAAAAAGTCACTATATTACCATATATGAGGATTTTAACTTCAAATCATAGAGCGAGGTTTCGTATTATTTAGATCCAAGAAAAGATATATGACAATGTTGTTTAAAATACATATGATAAAAATCAATGTGTTTTCAATAGAATTAACTAAAATATTCCTGATTTTCCGTTTATATTACCGATGGAAGATGTACACATAAAGCCGCTCTAATCCGGCTGAAACGTCGATATATGCAATAAAAACAGAACTTCTCCCCTTTTCAATATCTTACTCAGTATTTTAACGAGAAACAAATAGATGATTGAAAATGAAGTATTTAAGGTTATTTTCTGATCAATTATGTGTTTGCATAATTTTTATCGTATATTTAATGAATTAATAACAATAAACTGAAAATTCACAAAAACGTGGAAAAACGGCAAAATATTGCCTAATTCGATGATATTTTGTTTAAATCACATAAAGGAAAAGGGGATGATAAAGGTCAAAATATTGCTAAATTCGATGATTTTTAGTACAAAACAAAATGCAAGAAAACTTGCTTAAAAATGCAAAATTTGCGAAATTCTGAGATTTGAAGGCCAAATCACATATCATGAGAAAACATGAAGTAGTATCGAAATATTGGTAAAAACGAATATATATACGTAAAATCAAACTACATGAATAACGTGAAAAAAGTCCCTATATTACCATATTTGAGGATTTTAACTTCAAATCATAGAGCGAGGTTTCGTATTATTTAGATCCAAGAAAAGACATATGACAATGTTGTTTCAAATACAAATGATAAAAAATCAATGTGTTTTCATTAGAATTAACTAAAATGTTCCTGATTTTCCGTTTATATTACTGATGGAAGATGTACACGTAAAACGGCTCTAATCCGGCTGAAACGTCGATATATGCAATAACAACAGAATTTCTCCCCTTTCCAATATTTTACTCAGTATTTTAACGAGAAACAAATAGTTGAATGAAAATGAAGTGTTTAAGGTTAATTTCTAATCAATTATGTGTTTGCATCATTTTTATCGTATATTTAATGAATTAATAGCAATAAACTGAAAGTTCACAAAAACGTGGAAAAACAGCAAAATATTGCCTAATTCGATGATATTTTGTTTATACCACATAAAGGAAAAGGGGATGATAAACGTCAAAATATTGCTGAATTCGATGATTTTTAGTACGAAACAAAATGCAAGAAAACTTGCTTAAAATGCAATTTTATGCGAAAATCTGAGATTTGAAGGCCAAAGCACATATCGTGATACTACATGAAATAGTATCGAAATATTGGTAAAAATGAATATATTTACGTAATATCAAACTACATGAAAAACGTGAAAAAAGTCATTATTATACCAAATTTGAGGATTTTAACTTCGAATCATAGAGCAGCGTTTCGTATTTTTTAGACCCTAGAAAAGACGTATAAAGATGTTGCTTCCAATACAAATGATAAAACTCAAAGGGTTTTCATTAGAATTAACTAAAATGTTCCTGATTTTCCGTTTATATTACCGATGGAAGATGTACACGTAAAACGGCTCTAATCCGGCTGAAACGTCGATATATGCAATAAAAACAGAACTTCTCCCCTTTTCAATATCTTACTCAGTATTTTAACGAGAAACAAATAGTTGATTGAAAATGAAGTGTTTAAGGTTAATTTCTAATCAATTATGTGTTTGCACCATTTTCATCGTATATTTAATGAATTAATAGCAATAAACTGAAAGTTCACAAAAACGTGGATAAACAGCAAAATATTGCCTAATTCGATGATATTTTGTTTATATCACATAAAGGAAAAGGGGATGATATAAACCGATGGAAGATGTACACGTAAAACGGCTCTAATCCGGCTGAAACGTCGATATATGCAATAAAACAGATCTTCTCCCCTTTTCAATATCTTACTCAGTATTTTAACGAGAAACAAATAGATGATTGAAAATGAAGTATTTAAGGTTATTTTCTGATCAATTATGTGTTTGCATAATTTTTATCGTATATTTATTGAATTAATAACAATAAACTGGAAATTCACAAAAACGTGGAAAAACGGCAAAATATTGCCTAATTCGATGATATTTTGTTCAAATCACATAAAGGAAAAGGGGATGATAAAGGTCAAAATATTGCTAAATTCGACGATTTTTAGTACAAAACAAAATGCTAGAAAACTTGCTTAAATTGCAAAATTTGCGAAATTCTGAGATTTGAAAGCCAAATCACATATCATGAGAAAACATTAAGTAGTATCGAAATATTGGTAAAAACGAATATATATACGTAAAATGAAACTACATGAATAACGTGAAAAAAGTCACTATATTACCATATTTGAGGATTTTAACTTCAAATCATAGAGCGAGGTTTCGTATTATTTAGATCCAAGAAAAGACATATGACAATGTTGTTTCAAATACAAATGATAAAAAATCAATGTGTTTTCATTAGAATTAACTAAAATGTTCCTGATTTTCCGTTTATATTACCGATGGAAGATGTACACGTAAAACGGCTCTAATCCGGCTGAAACGTCGATATATGCAATAAAAACAGAACTTCTTCCCTTTTCAATATCTTACTCAGTATTTTAACGAGAAACAAATAGATGATTGAAAATGAAGTATTTATGGTTATTTTCTGATCAATTTTATGTTTGCATAATTTTTATCGTATATTTAATGAATTAATATCAATAAACTGAAAATTCACAAAAACGTGGATAAACGGCAAAATATTGCCTAATTCGATGATATTTTGTTTAAATCACATAAAGGAAAAGGGGATGATAAAGGTCAAAATATTGCTGAATTCGATGATTTTTAGTACAAAACAAAATGCAAGAAAACTTGCTTAAAAATGCAAAATTTGCGAAATTCTGAGATTTGAAGGCCAAATCACATATCATGAGAAAACATGAAGTAGTATCGAAATATTGGTAAAAACGAATATATATACGTAAAATCAAACTACATGAATAACGTGAAAAAGTCACTATATTACCATATTTGAGGATTTTAACTTCAAATCATAGAGCGAGGTTTCGTATTACTTAGATCCAAGAAAAGACATATGACAATGTTGTTTCAAATACAAATGATAAAAAATCAGTGTGTTTTCATTAGAATTAACTAAAATGTTCCTGATTTTCCGTTTATATTACCGATGGAAGATGTACACGTAAAACGGCTCTAATCCGGCTGAAACGTCGATATATGCAATAAAAACAGAACTTCTCCCCATTTCAATATCTTATTCAGTATTTTAACGAGAAACAAATAGATGATTGAAAATGAAGTATTTATGGTTATTTTCTGATCAATTTTATGTTTGCATAATTTTTATCGCAACATTTTGACCTTTATCATCCCCTTTTCCTTTATGTGATTTAAACAAAATATCAACGAATTAGGCAATATTTTGCCGTTTTTCCACGTTTTTGTGAATTTTCAGTTTATTGTTATTAATTCATTAAATATACGATAAAAATTATGCAAACATAAAATTGATCAGAAAATAACCATAAATACTTCATTTTCAATCATCTATTTGTTTCTCGTTAAAATACTGAGTAAGATATTGAAAAGGGAAGAAGTTCTGTTTTTATTGCATATATCGACGTTTCAGCCGGATTAGAGCCGTTTTACGTGTACATCTTCCATCGGTAATATAAACGGAAAATCAGGAACATTTTAGTTAATTCTAATGAAAACACATTGATTTTTTTATCATTTGTATTTGAAACAACATTGTCATATGTCTTTTCTTGGATCTAAATAATACGAAACCTCGCTCTATGATTTGAAGTTAAAATCCTCAAATATGGTAATATAGTGACTTTTTTCACGTTATTCATGTAGTTTCATTTTACGTATACATATTCGTGTTTACCAATATTTCGATACTACTTAATGTTTTCTCATGATATGTGATTTGGCTTTCAAATCTCAGAAATTCGCAAATTTTGCAATTTAAGCAAGTTTTCTAGCATTTTGTTTTGTACTAAAAATCATCGAATTTAGCAATATTTTGACCTTTATCATCCCCTTTTCCTTTATGTGATTTGAACAAAATATCATCGAATTAGGCAATATTTTGCCGTTTTTCCACGTTTTTGTGAATTTTCAGTTAATTGTTATTAATTCAATAAATATACGATAAAAATTATGCAAACACATAATTGATCAGAAAATAACCTTAAATACTTCATTTTCAATCATCTATTTGTTTCTCGTTAAAATACTGAGTAAGATATTGAAAAGGGGAGAAGTTCTGTTTTTATTGCATATATCGACGTTTCAGCCGGATTAGAGCGGCTTTACGTGTACATCTTCCATCTGTAATATAAACGGAAAATCAGGAACATTTTAGTTAATTCTAATGAAAACACATTGATTTTTTATCATTTGTATTTGAAACAACATTTTCATATGTCTTTTCTTGGATCTAAATAATACGAAACCTCGCTCTATGATTTGAAGTTAAAATCCTCAAATATGGTAATATAGTGACTTTTTTCACGTTATTCATGTAGTTTGATTTTACGTATATATATTCGTTTTTACCAATATTTCGATACTACTTCATGTTTTCTCATGATATGTGATTTGGCCTTCAAATCTTAGAATTTCGAAAATTTTGCATTTTTAAGCAAGTTTTCTTGCATTTTGTTTTGTACTAAAAATCATCGAATTTAGCAATATTTTGACCTTTATCATCCCCTTTTCCTTTATGTGATTTAAACAAAATATCATCGAATTAGGCAATATTTTGCCGTTTTTCAACGTTTTTGTGAATTTTCAGTTTATTGTTATTAATTCATTAAATATACGATAAAAATTATGCAAACACATAATTGATCAGAAAATAACCTTAAATACTTCATTTTCAATCATCTATTTGTTTCTCGTTAAAATACTGAGTAAGATATTGAAAAGGGGAGAAGTTCTGTTTTTATTGCATATATCGACGTTTCAGCCGGATTAGAGCCGTTTTACGTGGACATCTTCCATCGGTGATATAAACGGAAAATCAGGAACATTTTAGTTAATTCTAATGAAAACACATTGATTTTTATCATTTGTATTGGAAGCAACATCTTTATACGTCTTTTCTAGGGTCTAAAAAATAAGAAACGTCGCTCTATGATTCGAAGTTAAAATCCTCAAATTTGGTATAATAATGACTTTTTTCACGTTTTTCATGTAGTTTGATATTACGTAAATATATTCATTTTTACCAATATTTCGATACTATTTCATGTAGTATCACGATATGTGCTTTGGCCTTCAAATCTCAGATTTTCGCATAAAATTGCATTTTAAGCAAGTTTTCTTGCATTTTGTTTCGTACTAAAAATCATCGAATTCAGCAATATTTTGACGTTTATCATCCCCTTTTCCTTTATGTGATATAAACAAAATATAATCGAATTAGGCAATATTTTGCTGTTTTTCCACGTTTTTGTGAATTTTCAGTTTATTGTTATTAATTCAAAAAATATACGGTAAAAATGATGCAAACACATAATTGATTAGAAATTGACCTTAAACACTTCATTTTCAATCAACTATTTGTTTCTCGTTAAAATACTGAGTAAGATATTGGAAAGGGGAGAAGTTCTGTTTTTATTGCATATATCGACGTTTCAGCCGGATTAGAGCGGTTATACGTGTACATCTTCCATCGGTAATATAAACGGAAAATCAGGAATATTTTCCTGATTTTCCTTCATTTTTTCCTTCATTTGATTTTTCTTCAAATCATAGAGCGAGGTTTCGTATTACTTAGATCCAAGAAAAGACATGAAAATGTTGTTTCAAATACAAATGATAAAAAATCAATGTGTTTTTATTAGAATTAACTAAAATTTTCCTGATTTTCCGTTTATATTACCGATGGAAGATGTACACATAAAGCCGCTCTAATCCGGCTGAAACGTCGATATATGCAATAAAAACAGAACTTCTCCCCTTTTCAATATCATACTCAGTATTTTAACGAGAAACAAATAGATGATTGAAAATGAAG
The DNA here is from genome assembly GCF_040958095.1 of Procambarus clarkii. Taxonomy (NCBI): domain Eukaryota; kingdom Metazoa; phylum Arthropoda; class Malacostraca; order Decapoda; family Cambaridae; genus Procambarus; species Procambarus clarkii. The sequence goes on from NC_091165.1 coordinate 2,802,350, forward strand.
TATTTAAGGTTATTTTCTGATCAATTATGTGTTTGCATAATTTTTATCGTATATTTAATGAATTAATAACAATAAACTGAAAATTCACAAAAACGTGGAAAAACGGCAAAATATTGCCTAATTCGATGATATTTTGTTTAAATCACATAAAGGAAAAGGGGATGATAAAGGTCAAAATATTGCTAAATTCGATGATTTTTAGTACAAAACAAAATGCAAGAAAACTTGCTTAAAAATGCAAAATTTGCGAAATTCTGAGATTTGAAGGCCAAATCACATATCATGAGAAAACATGAAGTAGTATCGAAATATTGGTAAAAACGAATATATATACGTAAAATCAAACTACATGAATAACGTGAAAAAAGTCCCTATATTACCATATTTGAGGATTTTAACTTCAAATCATAGAGCGAGGTTTCGTATTATTTAGATCCAAGAAAAGACATATGACTATGTTGTTTCAAATACAAATGATAAAAATCAATGTGTTTTCATTAGAATTAACTAAAAGGTTCCTGATTTTCCGTTTATATTACCGATGGAAGATGTACACATAAACCCGCTCTTATCCGGGTGAAACGTCGATATATGCAATAAAAACAGAACTTCTCCCCTTTCCAATATCTTACTCAGTATTTTAACGAGAAACAAATAGTTGATTGAAAATGAAATGTTTAAGGTTAATTTCTAATCAATTATGTGTTTGCATCATTTTTATCGTATATTTAATGAATTAATAGCAATAAACTGAAAATTCACAAAAACGTGGAAAAACAGCAAAATATTGCCTAATTCGATGATATTTTGTTTATATCACATAAAGGAAAAGGGGATGATAAACGTCAAAATATTGCTGAATTCGACGATTTTTACTACATGAATAACGTGAAAAAAGTCACTATATTACCATATATGAGGATTTTAACTTCAAATCATAGAGCGAGGTTTCGTATTATTTAGATCCAAGAAAAGACATATGACAATGTTGTTTAAAATACATATGATAAAAATCAATGTGTTTTCAATAGAATTAACTAAAATATTCCTGATTTTCCGTTTATATTACCGATGGAAGATGTACACGTATAACCGCTCTAATCCGGCTGAAACGTCGATATATGCAATAAAAACAGAACTTCTCCCCTTTCCAATATCTTACTCAGTATTTTAACGAGAAACAAATAGTTGATTGAAAATGAAGTGTTTAAGGTTAATTTCTAATCAATTATGTGTTTGCATCATTTTTATCGTATATTTTATGAATTAATAACAATAAACTGAAAATTCACAAAAACGTGGAAAAACAGCAAAATATTGCCTAATTCGATTATATTTTGTTTATATCACATAAAGGAAAAGGGGATGATAAACGTCAAAATATTGCTGAATTCGATGATTTTTAGTACGAAACAAAATGCAAGAAAACTTGCTTAAAATGCAATTTTATGCGAAAATCTGAGATTTGAAGGCCAAAGCACATATCGTGATACTACATGAAATAGTATCGAAATATTGGTAAAAATGAATATATTTACGTAATATCAAACTACATGAAAAACGTGAAAATAGTCATTATTATACCAAATTTGAGGATTTTAACTTCGAATCATAGAGCGACGTTTCGTATTTTTTAGACCCTAGAAAAGACGTATAAAGATGTTGCTTCCAATACAAATGATAAAAATCAATGTGTTTTCATTAGAATTAACTAAAATGTTCCTGATTTTCCGTTTATATCACCGATGGAAGATGTCCACGTAAAACGGCTCTAATCCGGCTTAAACGTCGATATATGCAATAAAAACAGAACTTCTCCCCTTTTCAATATCTTACTCAGTATTTTAACGAGAAACAAATAGATGATTGAAAATGAAGTATTTAAGGTTATATTCTGATCAATTATGTGTTTGCATAATTTTTATCGTATATTTAATGAATTAATAACAATAAACTGAAAATTCACAAAAACGTGGAAAAACGGCAAAATATTGCCTAATTCGATGATATTTTGTTTACATCACATAAAGGAAAAGGGGATGATAAAGGTCAAAATATTGCTAAATTCGATGATTTTTAGTACGAAACAAAATGCAAGAAAACTTGCTTAAAATGCAATTTTATGCGAAAATCTGAGATTTGAAGGCCAAAGCACATATCGTGATACTACATGAAATAGTATCGAAATATTGGTAAAAATGAATATATTTACGTAATATCAAACTACATGAAAAACGTGAAAAAAGTCATTATTATACCAAATTTGAGGATTTTAACTTCGAATCATAGAGCGACGTTTCGTATTTTTTAGACCCTAGAAAAGACGTATAAAGATGTTGCTTCCAATACAAATGATAAAAATCAATGTGTTTTCATTAGAATTAACTAAAATGTTCCTGATTTTCCGTTTATATCACCGATGGAAGATGTCCACGTAAAACGGCTCTAATCCGGCTTAAACGTCGATATATGCAATAAAAACAGAACTTCTCCCCTTTTCAATATCTTACTCAGTATTTTAACGAGAAACAAATAGATGATTGAAAATGAAGTATTTAAGGTTATATTCTGATCAATTATGTGTTTGCATAATTTTTATCGTATATTTAATGAATTAATAACAATAAACTGAAAATTCACAAAAACGTGGAAAAACGGCAAAATATTGCCTAATTCGATGATATTTTGTTTACATCACATAAAGGAAAAGGGGATGATAAAGGTCAAAATATTGCTAAATTCGATGATTTTTAGTACAAAACAAAATGCAAGAAAACTTGCTTAAAAATGCAAAATTTTCGAAATTCTGAGATTTGAAGGCCAAATCACATATCATGAAAAAACATGAAGTAGTATCGAAATATTGGTAAAAACGAATATATATACGTAAAATCAAACTACATGAATAACGTGAAAAAAGTCACTATATTACCATATTTGAGGATTTTAACTTCAAATCATAGAGCGAGGTTTCGTATTATTTAGATCCAAGAAAAGACATATGAAAATGTTGTTTCAAATACAAATGATAAAAAATCAATGTGTTTTCATTAGAATTAACTAAAATGTTCCTGATTTTCCGTTTATATTACCGATGGAAGATGTACACATAAAGCCGCTCTAATCCGGCTGAAACGTCGATATATGCAATAAAAACAGAACTTCTCCCCTTTTCAATATCTTACTCAGTATTTTAACGAGAAACAAATAGATGATTGAAAATGAAGTATTTAAGGTTATTTTCTGATCAATTATGTGTTTGCATAATTTTTATCGTATATTTAATGAATTAATAACAATAAACTGAAAATTCACAGAAACGTGGAAAAACGGCAAAATATTGCCTAATTCGATGATATTTTGTTTAAATCACATAAAGGAAAAGGGGATGATAAAGGTCAAAATATTGCTAAATTCGATGATTTTTAGTACAAAACAAAATGCAAGAAAACTTGCTTAAAAATGCAAAATTTGCGAAATTCTGAGATTTGAAGGCCAAATCACATATCATGAGAAAACATGAAGTAGTATCGAAATATTGGTAAAAACGAATATATATACGTAAAATCAAACTACATGAATAACGTGAAAAAAGTCCCTATATTACCATATTTGAGGATTTTAACTTCAAATCATAGAGCGAGGTTTCGTATTATTTAGATCCAAGAAAAAACATATGACAATGTTGTTTCCAATACAAATGATAAAAAATCAATGTGTTTTCATTAGAATTAACTAAAATGTTCCTGATTTTCCGTTTATATTACCGATGGAAGATGTACACGTAAAACCGCTCTAATCCGGCTGAAACGTCGATATATGCAATAAAAACAGAACTTCTCCCCTTTTCAATATCTTACTCTGTATTTTAACGAGAAACAAATAGATGATTGAAAATGAAGTATTTAAGGTTATTTTCTGATCAATTATGTGTTTGCAAAATTTTTATCGTATATTTGATGAATTAATAACAATAAACTGAAAATTCACAAAAACGTGGAAAAACGGCAAAATATTGCCTAATTCGATATTTTGTTTAAATCACATAAAGAAAAAGGGGATGATAATTTCAAACTACATGAAAAACGTGAAAAAGTCATTATTATACCAAATTTGAGGATTTTAACTTCGAATCATAGAGCGACGTTTCGTATTTTTTAGACCCTAGAAAAGACGTATAAAGATGTTGCTTCCATTACAAATGATAAAAATCAATGTGTTTTCATTAGAATTAACTAAAATGTTCCTGATTTTCCGTTTATATTACCGATGGAAGATGTACACGTAAAACGGCTCTAATCCGGCTGAAACGTCGATATATGCAATAAAAACAGAACTTCCTCCCTTTTCAATATCTTACTTAGTATTTTAACGAGAAACAAATAGATGATTGAAAATGAAGTATTTATGGTTATTTTCTGATCAATTTTATGTTTGCATAATTTTTATCGTATATTTAATGAATTAATAACAATAAACTTAAAATTCACTAAAACGTGGAAAAACGGCAAAATATTGCCTAATTCGATGATATTTTGTTTAAATCACATAAAGGAAAAGGGGATGATAAACCGATGGAAGATTTACACGAAAACGGCTCCAATCCGGCTAAAACGTCGATATATGCAATAAAAACAGAACTTCTCCCCTTTTCAATATCTTACTCAGTATTTTAACGAGAAACAAATAGATGATTGAAAATGAAGTATTTAAGGTTATATTCTGATCAATTATGTGTTTGCATAATTTTTATCGTATATTTAATGAATTAATAACAATAAACTGAAAATTCACAAAAACGTGGAAAAAAGGCAAAATATTGCCTAATTCGATGATATTTTGTTTACATCACATAAAGGAAAAGGGGATGATAAAGGTCAAAATATTGCTAAATTCGATGATTTTTAGTACAAAACAAAATGCAAGAAAACTTGCTTAAAAATGCAAAATTTTCGAAATTCTGAGATTTGAAGGCCAAATCACATATCATGAAAAAACATGAAATAGTATCGAAATATTGGTAAAAACGAATATATATACGTAAAATCAAACTACATGAATAACGTGAAAAAAGTCACTATATTACCATATTTGAGGATTTTAACTTCAAATCATAGAGCGAGGTTTCGTATTATTTAGATCCAAGAAAAGACATATGAAAATGTTGTTTCAAATACAAATGATAAAAAATCAATGTGTTTTCATTAGAATTAACTAAAATGTTCCTGATTTTCCGTTTATATTACCGATGGAAGATGTACACATAAAGCCGCTCTAATCAGGCTGAAACGTCGATATATGCAATAAAAACCGAACTTCTCCCCTTTTCAATATCTTACTCAGTATTTAAACGAGAAACAAATAGATGATTGAAAATGAAGTATTTAAGGTTATTTTCTGATCAATTATGTGTTTGCATAATTTTTATCGTATATTTAATGAATTAATAACAATAAACTGAAAATTCACAGAAACGTGGAAAAACGGCAAAATATTGCCTAATTCGATGATATTTTGTTTAAATCACATAAAGGAAAAGGGGATGATAAAGGTCAAAATATTGCTAAATTCGATGATTTTTAGTACAAAACAAAATGCAAGAAAACTTGCTTAAAAATGCAAAATTTGCGAAATTCTGAGATTTGAAGGCCAAATCACATATCATGAGAAAACATGAAGTAGTATCGAAATATTGGTAAAAACGAATATATATACGTAAAATCAAACTACATGAATAACGTGAAAAAAGTCCCTATATTACCATATTTGAGGATTTTAACTTCAAATCATAGAGCGAGGTTTCGTATTATTTAGATCCAAGAAAAAACATATGACAATGTTGTTTCCAATACAAATGATAAAAAATCAATGTGTTTTCATTAGAATTAACTAAAATGTTCCTGATTTTCCGTTTATAATACCGATGGAAGATATACACGTAAAACCGCTCTAAGCCGGCTGAAACGTCGATATATGCAATATAAACAGAACTTCTCCCCTTTTCAATATCTTACTCAGTATTTTAACGAGAAACAAATAGATGATTGAAATGAAGTATATAAGGTTATTTTCTGATCAATTATGTGTTTGCATACTTTTTATCGTAAATTTAATGAATTAATAACAATAAACTGAAAATTCACAAAAACGTGGAAAAACGGCAAAATATTGCCTAATTCGATGATATTTTGTTTAAATCACATAAAGGAAAAGGGGATGATAAAGGTCAAAATATTGCTAAATTCGATGATTTTTAGTACAAAACAAAATGCAAGAAAACTTGCTTAAAAATGATAAATTTGCGAAATTCTGAGATCTGAAGGCCAAATCACATATCATGAGAAAACATGAAGTAGTATCGAAATATTAGTAAAAACGAATATATATACGTAAAATCAAACTACATGAATAGCGTGAAAAAAGTCCCTATATTACCATATTTGAGGATTTTAACTTCAAATCATAGAGCGAGGTTTCGTATTATTTAGATCCAAGAAAAAACATATGACAATGTTGTTTCAAATACAAATGATTAAAAATCAATATGGTTTCATTAGAATTAACTAAAATGTTCCTGATTTTCCGTTTATATTACCGATGGAAGATGTACACGTAAAACCGCTCTAATCCGGCTGAAACGTCGATATATGCAATAAAAACAGAACTTCTCCCCTTTTCAATATCTTACTCTGTATTTTAACGAGAAACAAATAGATGATTGAAAATGAAGTATTTAAGGTTATTTTCTGATCAATTATGTGTTTGCAAAATTTTTATCGTATATTTGATGAATTAATAACAATAAACTGAAAATTCACAAAAACGTGGAAAAACGGCAAAATATTGCCTAATTCGATATTTTGTTTAAATCACATAAAGAAAAAGGGGATGATAATTTCAAACTACATGAAAAACGTGAAAAAGTCATTATTATACCAAATTTGAGGATTTTAACTTCGAATCATAGAGCGACGTTTCGTATTTTTTAGACCCTAGAAAAGACGTATAAAGATGTTGCTTCCATTACAAATGATAAAAATCAATGTGTTTTCATTAGAATTAACTAAAATTTTCCTGATTTTTCGTTTATATTACCGATGGAAGATGTACACGTAAAACGGCTCTAATCCGGCTGAAACGTCGATATATGCAATAAAAACAGAACTTCTCCCCTTCTCAATATCTTACTCAGTATTTTAACGAGAAACAAATAGTTGATTGAAAATGAAGTATTTAAGGTTATTTTCTGATCAATTATATGTTTGCATAATTTTTATCGTATATTTAATGAATAAATAACAATAAACTGAAAATTCACAAAAACGTGGAAAAACGGCAAAATATTGCCTAATTCGATGATATTTTGTTTAAATCACATAAAGGAAAATGGGATGATAATTTCAAACTACATGAAAAACGTGAAAAAGTCATTATTATACCAAATTTGAGGATTTTAACTTCGAATAATAGAGCGACGTTTCGTATTTTTTAGACCCTAGAAAAGACGTATAAAGATGTTGCTTCCATTACAAATGATAAAAATCAATGTGTTTCCATTAGAATTAACTAAAATGTTCCTGATTTTCCGTTTATATTACCGATGGAAGATGTACACGTAAAACGGCTCTAATCCGGCTGAAACGTCGATATATGCAATAAAAACAGAACTTCCTCCCTTTTCAATATCTTACTTAGTATTTTAACGAGAAACAAATAGATGATTGAAAATGAAGTATTTATGGTATTTTCTGATCAATTTTATGTTTGCATAATTTTTATCGTATATTTAATGAATTAATAACAATAAACTTAAAATTCACTAAAACGTGGAAAAACGGCAAAATATTGCCTAATTCGATGATATTTTGTTTAAATCACATAAAGGAAAAGGGGATGATAAACCGATGGAAGATTTACACGAAAACGGCTCCAATCCGGCTAAAACGTCGATATATGCAATAAAAACAGAACTTCTCCCCTTTTCAATATCTTACTCAGTATTTTAACGAGAAACAAATAGATGAATGAAGTATTTGAAGTATTTGAAAATGAAGTATTTATGGTTATTTTCTGATCAGTTTTATGTTTGCATAATTTTTATCGTATATTTAATGAATTAATAACAATAAACTTAAAATTCACAAAAACGTGGAAAAACGGCAAAATATTGCCTAATTCGATGATATTTTGTTTAAATCACATAAAAGAAAAGGGGATGATAAAGGTCAAAATATTGCTAAATTCGATGAATTTTAGTACAAAACAAAATGCTAGAAAACTTGCTTTAAATGCAAAATTTGAGAAATTCTGAGATTTGAAGGCCAAATCACATATCATGAGAAAACATGAAGTAGTATCGAAATATTGGTAAAAACGAATATATATATACGTAAAATGAAACTACATGAATAACGTGAAAAAAGTCACTATATTACCATATTTGAGGATTTTAACTTCAAATTATAGAGCGAGGTTTCGTATTATTTAGATCCAAGAATAGACATATGACAAGTTGTTTCAAATACAAATGATAAAAAATCAATGTGTTTTCATTAGAATTAACTAAAATGTTCCTGATTTTCCGTTTATATTACCGATGGAAGATGTACATGTAAAACCGCTCTAATCCGGCTGAAACGTCGATATATGCAATAACAACAGAACTTCTCCCCTTTCCAATATCTTACTCAGTATTTTAACGAAAAACAAATAGTTGAATGAAAATGAAGTGGTTAGGGTTAATTTCTAATCAATTATGTGTTTGCATCATTTTTATCGTATATATATAATGAATTAATAGCAATAAACTGAAAGTTCACAAAAACGTTGAAAAACAGCAAAATATTGCCTAATCCGATGATATTTTGTTTATATCACATAAAGGAAAAGGGGAGGATAAACGTCAAAATATTGCTGAATTCGATGATTTTTAGTACGAAACAAAATGCAAGAAAACTTGCTTAAAATGCAATTTTATGCGAAAATCTGAGATTTGAAGGCCAAAGCACATATCGTGATACTACATGAAATAGTATCGAAATATTGGTAAAAATGAATATATTTACGTAATATCAAACTACATGAAAAACGTGAAAAAAGTCATTATTATACCAAATTTGAGGATTTTAACTTCGAATCATAGAGCGACGTTTCGTGTTTTTTAGACCCTAGAAAAGACGTATAAAGATGTTGCTTCCAACACAAATGATAAAAATCAATGTGTTTTCATTAGAATTAACTAAAATGTTCCTGATTTTCCGTTTATATTACCGATGGAAGATTTACACGTAAAACGGCTACAATCCGGCTAAAACGTCGATATATGCAATAAAAACAGAACTTCTCCCCTTTTCAATATCTTACTCAGTATTTTAACGAGAAACAAATAGATGATTGAAAATGAAGTATTTATGGTTATTTTCTGATCAATTTTATGTTTGCATAATTTTTATCGTATATTTAATGAATTAATAACAATAAACTGAAAATTCACAAAAACGTGGAAAAACGGCAAAATATTGCCTAATTCGATGATATTTTGTTTACATCACATAAAGGAAAAGGGGATGATAAAGGTCAAAATATTGCTAAATTCGATGATTTTTAGTACAAAACAAAATGCAAGAAAACTTGCTTAAAAATGCAAAATTTTCGAAATTCTGAGATTTGAAGGCCAAATCACATATCATGAGAAAACATGAAGTAGTATCGAAATATTGGTAAAAACGAATATATATACGTAAAATCAAACTACATGAATAACGTGAAAAAAGTCACTATATTACCATATTTGAGGATTTTAACTTCAAATCGTAGAGCGAGGTTTCGTATTATTTAGATCCAAGAAAAGACATATGAAAATGTTGTTTCAAATACAAATGATAAAAAATCAATGTGTTTTCATTAGAATTAACTAAAATGTTCCTGATTTTCCGTTTATATTACCGATGGAAGATGTACACATAAAGCCGCTCTAATCCGGCTGAAACGTCGATATATGCAATAAAAACAGAACTTCTCCCCTTTTCAATATCTTACTCAGTATTTTAACGAGAAACAAATAGATGATTGAAAATGAAGTATTTAAGGTTATTTTCTGATCAATTATGTGTTTGCATAATTTTTATCGTATATTTAATGAATTAATAACAATAAACTGAAAATTCACAGAAACGTGGAAAAACGGCAAAATATTGCCTAATTCGATGATATTTTGTTTAAATCACATAAAGGAAAAGGGGATGATAAAGGTCAAAATATTGCTGAATTCGATGATTTTTAGTACAAAACAAAATGCAAGAAAACTTGCTTAAAAATGCAAAATTTGCGAAATTCTGAGATTTGAAGGCCAAATCACATATCATGAGAAAACATGAAGTAGTATCGAAATATTGGTAAAAACGAATATATATACGTAAAATCAAACTACATGAATAACGTGAAAAAAGTCCCTATATTACCATATTTGAGGATTTTAACTTCAAATCATAGAGCGAGGTTTCGTATTATTTAGATCCAAGAAAAAACATATGACAATGTTGTTTCCAATACAAATGATAAAAAATCAATGTGTTTTCATTAGAATTAACTAAAATGTTCCTGATTTTCCGTTTATAATACCGATGGAAGATATACACGTAAAACCGCTCTAAGCCGGCTGAAACGTCGATATATGCAATATAAAAAGAACTTCTCCCCTTTTCAATATCTTACTCAGTATTTTAACGAGAAACAAATAGATGATTGAAATGAAGTATATAAGGTTATTTTCTGATCAATTATGTGTTTGCATACTTTTTATCGTAAATTTAATGAATTAATAACAATAAACTGAAAATTCACAAAAACGTGGAAAAACGGCAAAATATTGCCTAATTCGATGATATTTTGTTTAAATCACATAAAGGAAAAGGGGATGATAAAGGTCAAAATATTGCTAAATTCGATGATTTTTAGTACAAAACAAAATGCAAGAAAACTTGCTTAAAAATGATAAATTTGCGAAATTCTGAGATCTGAAGGCCAAATCACATATCATGAGAAAACATGAAGTAGTATCGAAATATTAGTAAAAACGAATATATATACGTAAAATCAAACTACATGAATAGCGTGAAAAAAGTCCCTATATTACCATATTTGAGGATTTTAACTTCAAATCATAGAGCGAGGTTTCGTATTATTTAGATCCAAGAAAAAACATATGACAATGTTGTTTCAAATACAAATGATTAAAAATCAATATGGTTTCATTAGAATTAACTAAAATGTTCCTGATTTTCCGTTTATATTACCGATGGAAGATGTACACGTAAAACCGCTCTAATCCGGCTGAAACGTCGATATATGCAATAAAAACAGAACTTCTCCCCTTTTCAATATCTTACTCAGTATTTTAACGAGAAACAAATAGATGATTGAAAATGAAGTATTTAAGGTTATTTTCTGATCAATTATGTGTTTGCAAAATTTTTATCGTATATTTGATGAATTAATAACAATAAACTGAAAATTCACAAAAACGTGGAAAAACGGCAAAATATTGCCTAATTCGATATTTTGTTTAAATCACATAAAGAAAAAGGGGATGATAATTTCAAACTACATGAAAAACGTGAAAAAGTCATTATTATACCAAATTTGAGGATTTTAACTTCGAATCATAGAGCGACGTTTCGTATTTTTTAGACCCTAGAAAAGACGTATAAAGATGTTGCTTCCATTACAAATGATAAAAATCAATGTGTTTTCATTAGAATTAACTAAAATTTTCCTGATTTTTCGTTTATATTACCGATGGAAGATGTACACGTAAAACGGCTCTAATCCGGCTGAAACGTCGATATATGCAATAAAAACAGAACTTCTCCCCTTCTCAATATCTTACTCAGTATTTTAACGAGAAACAAATAGTTGATTGAAAATGAAGTATTTAAGGTTATTTTCTGATCAATTATATGTTTGCATAATTTTTATCGTATATTTAATGAATAAATAACAATAAACTGAAAATTCACAAAAACGTGGAAAAACGGCAAAATATTGCCTAATTCGATGATATTTTGTTTAAATCACATAAAGGAAAATGGGATGATAATTTCAAACTACATGAAAAACGTGAAAAAGTCATTATTATACCAAATTTGAGGATTTTAACTTCGAATCATAGAGCGACGTTTCGTATTTTTTAGACCCTAGAAAAGACGTATAAAGATGTTGCTTCCATTACAAATGATAAAAATCAATGTGTTTCCATTAGAATTAACTAAAATGTTCCTGATTTTCCGTTTATATTACCGATGGAAGATGTACACGTAAAACGGCTCTAATCCGGCTGAAACGTCGATATATGCAATAAAAACAGAACTTCCTCCCTTTTCAATATCTTACTTAGTATTTTAACGAGAAACAAATAGATGATTGAAAATGAAGTATTTATGGTTATTTTCTGATCAATTTTATGTTTGCATAATTTTTATCGTATATTTAATGAATTAATAACAATAAACTTAAAATTCACTAAAACGTGGAAAAACGGCAAAATATTGCCTAATTCGATGATATTTTGTTTAAATCACATAAAGGAAAAGGGGATGATAAACCGATGGAAGATTTACACGTAAAACGGCTCCAATCCGGCTAAAACGTCGATATATGCAATAAAAACAGAACTTCTCCCCTTTTCAATATCTTACTCAGTATTTTAACGAGAAACAAATAGATGAATGAAGTATTTGAAGTATTTGAAAATGAAGTATTTATGGTTATTTTCTGATCAGTTTTATGTTTGCATAATTTTTATCGTATATTTAATGAATTAATAACAATAAATTTAAATTCACAAAAACGTGGAAAAACGGCAAAATATTGCCTAATTCGATGATATTTTGTTTAAATCACATAAAAGAAAAGGGGATGATAAAGGTCAAAATATTGCTAAATTCGATGAATTTTAGTACAAAACAAAATGCTAGAAAACTTGCTTTAAATGCAAAATTTGAGAAATTCTGAGATTTGAAGGCCAAATCACATATCATGAGAAAACATGAAGTAGTATCGAAATATTGGTAAAAACGAATATATATATACGTAAAATGAAACTACATGAATAACGTGAAAAAAGTCACTATATTACCATATTTGAGGATTTTAACTTCAAATTATAGAGCGAGGTTTCGTATTATTTAGATCCAAGAATAGACATATGACAAGTTGTTTCAAATACAAATGATAAAAAATCAATGTGTTTTCATTAGAATTAACTAAAATGTTCCTGATTTTCCGTTTATATTACCGATGGAAGATGTACATGTAAAACCGCTCTAATCCGGCTGAAACGTCGATATATGCAATAACAACAGAACTTCTCCCCTTTCCAATATCTTACTCAGTATTTTAACGAAAAACAAATAGTTGAATGAAAATGAAGTGGTTAGGGTTAATTTCTAATCAATTATGTGTTTGCATCATTTTTATCGTATATATATATAATGAATTAATAGCAATAAACTGAAAGTTCACAAAAACGTTGAAAAACAGCAAAATATTGCCTAATCCGATGATATTTTGTTTATATCACATAAAGGAAAAGGGGAGGATAAACGTCAAAATATTGCTGAATTCGATGATTTTTAGTACGAAACAAAATGCAAGAAAACTTGCTTAAAATGCAATTTTATGCGAAAATCTGAGATTTGAAGGCCAAAGCACATATCGTGATACTACATGAAATAGTATCGAAATATTGGTAAAAATGAATATATTTACGTAATATCAAACTACATGAAAAACGTGAAAAAAGTCATTATTATACCAAATTTGAGGATTTTAACTTCGAATCATAGAGCGACGTTTCGTGTTTTTTAGACCCTAGAAAAGACGTATAAAGATGTTGCTTCCAACACAAATGATAAAAATCAATGTGTTTTCATTAGAATTAACTAAAATGTTCCTGATTTTCCGTTTATATTACCGATGGAAGATTTACACGTAAAACGGCTACAATCCGGCTAAAACGTCGATATATGCAAAAAAAACAGAACTTCTCCCCTTTTCAATATCTTACTCAGTATTTTAACGAGAAACAAATAGATGATTGAAAATGAAGTATTTATGGTTATTTTCTGATCAATTTTATGTTTGCATAATTTTTATCGTATATTTAATGAATTAATAACAATAAACTGAAAATTCACAAAAACGTGGAAAAACGGCAAAATATTACCTAATTCGATGATATTTTGTTTAAATCACATAAAGGAAAAGGGGATGATAAAGGTCAAAATGTTGCTAAATTCGATGAATTTTAGTACAAAACAAAATACTAGAAAACTTGCTTAAAATGCAAAATTTGCGAAATTCTGAGATTTAAAGGCCAAATCACATATCATGAGAAAACATTAAGTAGTATCGAAATATTGGTAAAAACGAATATATATACGTAAAATGAAACTACATGAATAACGTGAAAAAAGTCACTATATTACCATATTTGAGGATTTTAACTTCAAATCATAGAGCGAGGTTTCGTATTATTTAGATCCAAGAAAAGACATATGACAATGTTGTTTCAAATACAAATGATAAAAAATCAATGTGTTTTCATTAGAATTAACTAAAATGTTCCTGATTTTCCGTTTATATTACCGATGGAAGATGTACACGTAAAACGGCTCTAATCCGGCTGAAACGTCGATATATGCAATAACAACAGAATTTCTCCCCTTTCCAATATTTTACTCAGTATTTTAACGAGAAACAAATAGTTGAATGAAAATGAAGTGTTTAAGGTTAATTTCTAATCAATTATGTGTTTGCATCATTTTTATCGTATATTTAATGAATTAATAGCAATAAACTGAAAGTTCACAAAAACGTGGAAAAACAGCAAAATATTGCCTAATTCGATGATATTTTGTTTATACCACATAAAGGAAAAGGGGATGATAAACGTCAAAATATTGCTGAATTCGATGATTTTTAGTACGAAACAAAATGCAAGAAAACTTGCTTAAAATGCAATTTTATGCGAAAATCTGAGATTTGAAGGCCAAAGCACATATCGTGATACTACATGAAATAGTATCGAAATATTGGTAAAAATGAATATATTTACGTAATATCAAACTACATGAAAAACGTGAAAAAAGTCATTATTATACCAAATTTGAGGATTTTAACTTCGAATCATAGAGCAGCGTTTCGTATTTTTTAGACCCTAGAAAAGACGTATAAAGATGTTGCTTCCAATACAAATGATAAAACTCAAAGGGTTTTCATTAGAATTAACTAAAATGTTCCTGATTTTCCGTTTATATTACCGATGGAAGATGTACACGTAAAACGGCTCTAATCCGGCTGAAACGTCGATATATGCAATAAAAACAGAACTTCTCCCCTTTTCAATATCTTACTCAGTATTTTAACGAGAAACAAATAGTTGATTGAAAATGAAGTGTTTAAGGTTAATTTCTAATCAATTATGTGTTTGCACCATTTTTATCGTATATTTAATGAATTAATAGCAATAAACTGAAAGTTCACAAAAACGTGGATAAACAGCAAAATATTGCCTAATTCGATGATATTTTGTTTATATCACATAAAGGAAAAGGGGATGATATAAACCGATGGAAGATGTACACGTAAAACGGCTCTAATCCGGCTGAAACGTCGATATATGCAATAAACAGATCTTCTCCCCTTTTCAATATCTTACTCAGTATTTTAACGAGAAACAAATAGATGATTGAAAATGAAGTATTTAAGGTTATTTTCTGATCAATTATGTGTTTGCATAATTTTTATCGTATATTTATTGAATTAATAACAATAAACTGGAAATTCACAAAAACGTGGAAAAACGGCAAAATATTGCCTAATTCGATGATATTTTGTTCAAATCACATAAAGGAAAAGGGGATGATAAAGGTCAAAATATTGCTAAATTCGACGATTTTTAGTACAAAACAAAATGCTAGAAAACTTGCTTAAATTGCAAAATTTGCGAAATTCTGAGATTTGAAAGCCAAATCACATATCATGAGAAAACATTAAGTAGTATCGAAATATTGGTAAAAACGAATATATATACGTAAAATGAAACTACATGAATAACGTGAAAAAAGTCACTATATTACCATATTTGAGGATTTTAACTTCAAATCATAGAGCGAGGTTTCGTATTATTTAGATCCAAGAAAAGACATATGACAATGTTGTTTCAAATACAAATGATAAAAAATCAATGTGTTTTCATTAGAATTAACTAAAATGTTCCTGATTTTCCGTGTATATTACCGATGGAAGATGTACACGTAAACGGCTCTAATCCGGCTGAAACGTCGATATATGCAATAAAAACAGAACTTCTTCCCTTTTCAATATCTTACTCAGTATTTTAACGAGAAACAAATAGATGATTGAAAATGAAGTATTTATGGTTATTTTCTGATCAATTTTATGTTTGCATAATTTTTATCGTATATTTATGAATTAATAACAATAAACTGAAAATTCACAAAAACGTGGATAAACGGCAAAATATTGCCTAATTCGATGATATTTTGTTTAAATCACATAAAGGAAAAGGGGATGATAAAGGTCAAAATATTGCTGAATTCGATGATTTTTAGTACAAAACAAAATGCAAGAAAACTTGCTTAAAAATGCAAAATTTGCGAAATTCTGAGATTTGAAGGCCAAATCACATATCATGAGAAAACATGCAGTAGTATCGAAATATTGGTAAAAACGAATATATATACGTAAAATCAAACTACATGAATAACGTGAAAAAAGTCACTATATTACCATATTTGAGGATTTTAACTTCAAATCATAGAGCGAGGTTTCGTATTACTTAGATCCAAGAAAAGACATATGACAATGTTGTTTCAAATACAAATGATAAAAAATCAGTGTGTTTTCATTAGAATTAACTAAAATGTTCCTGATTTTCCGTTTATATTACCGATGGAAGATGTACACGTAAAACCGCTAAAATCCGGCTGAAACGTCGATATATGCAATAACAACAGAACTTCTCCCCTTTCCAATATCTTACTCAGTATTTTAACGAAAAACAAATAGTTGAATGAAAATGAAGTGGTTAGGGTTAATTTCTAATCAATTATGTGTTTGCATCATTTTTATCGTATATATAATGAATTAATAGCAATAAACTGAAAGTTCACAAAAACGTGAAAAAACAGCAAAATATTGCCTCATCCGATGATATTTTGTTTATATCACATAAAGGAAAAGGGGAGGATAAACGTCAAAATATTGCTGAATTCGATGATTTTTAGTACGAAACAAAATGCAAGAAAACTTGCTTAAAATGCAATTTTATGCGAAAATCTGAGATTTGAAGGCCAAAGCACATATCGTGATACTACATGAAATAGTATCGAAATATTGGTAAAAATGAATATATTTACGTAATATCAAACTACATGAAAAACGTGAAAAAGTCATTATTATACCAAATTTGAGGATTTTAACTTCGAATCATAGAGCGACGTTTCGTATTTTTTAGACCCTAGAAAAGACGTATAAAGATGTTGCTTCCAATACAAATGATAAAAATCAATGTGTTTTCATTAGAATTAACTAAAATGTTCCTGATTTTCCGTTTATATTACCGATGGAAGATGTACACGTAAAACGGCTCTAATCCGGCTGAAACGTCGATATATGCAATAAAAACAGAACTTCTCCCCATTTCAATATCTTACTCAGTATTTTAACGAGAAACAAATAGATGATTGAAAATGAAGTATTTATGGTTATTTTCTGATCAATTTTATGTTTGCATAATTTTTATCGCAACATTTTGACCTTTATCATCCCCTTTTCCTTTATGTGATTTAAACAAAATATCATCGAATTAGGCAATATTTTGCCGTTTTTCCACGTTTTTGTGAATTTTCAGTTTATTGTTATTAATTCATTAAATATACGATAAAAATTATGCAAACATAAAATTGATCAGAAAATAACCATAAATACTTCATTTTCAATCATCTATTTGTTTCTCGTTAAAATACTGAGTAAGATATTGAAAAGGGAAGAAGTTCTGTTTTTATTGCATATATCGACGTTTCAGCCGGATTAGAGCCGTTTTACGTGTACATCTTCCATCGGTAATATAAACGGAAAATCAGGAACATTTTAGTTAATTCTAATGAAAACACATTGATTTTTTTATCATTTGTATTTGAAACAACATTGTCATATGTCTTTTCTTGGATCTAAATAATACGAAACCTCGCTCTATGATTTGAAGTTAAAATCCTCAAATATGGTAATATAGTGACTTTTTTCACGTTATTCATGTAGTTTCATTTTACGTATACACATTCGTTTTTACCAATATTTCGATACTACTTAATGTTTTCTCATGATATGTGATTTGGCTTTCAAATCTCAGAATTTCGCAAATTTTGCAATTTAAGCAAGTTTTCTAGCATTTTGTTTTGTACTAAAAATCATCGAATTTAGCAATATTTTGACCTTTATCATCCCCTTTTCCTTTATATGATTTGAACAAAATATCATCGAATTAGGCAATATTTTGCCGTTTTTCCACGTTTTTGTGAATTTTCAGTTAATTGTTATTAATTCAATAAATATACGATAAAAATTATGCAAACACATAATTGATCAGAAAATAACCTTAAATACTTCATTTTCAATCATCTATTTGTTTCTCGTTAAAATACTGAGTAAGATATTGAAAAGGGGAGATCTGTTTTATTGCATATATCGACGTTTCAGCCGGATTAGAGCCGTTTTACGTGTACATCTTCCATCGGTTTATATCATCCCCTTTTCCTTTATGTGATATAAACAAAATATCATCGAATTAGGCAATATTTTGCTGTTTATCCACGTTTTTGTGAACTTTCAGTTTATTGCTATTAATTCATTAAATATACGATAAAAATGATGCAAACACATAATTGATTAGAAATTAACCTTAAACACTTCATTTTCAATCAACTATTTGTTTCTCGTTAAAATACTGAGTAAGATATTGAAAAGGGGAGAAGTTCTGTTTTTATTGCATATATCGACGTTTAAGCCGGATTAGAGCCGTTTTACGTGGACATCTTCCATCGGTGATATAAACGGAAAATCAGGAACATTTTAGTTAATTCTAATGAAAACACATTGATTTTTATCATTTGTATTGGAAGCAACATCTTTATACGTCTTTTCTAGGGTCTAAAAAATACGAAACGTCGCTCTATGATTCGAAGTTAAAATCCTCAAATTTGGTATAATAATGACTTTTTTCACGTTTTTCATGTAGTTTGATATTACGTAAATATATTCATTTTTACCAATATTTCGATACTATTTCATGTAGTATCACGATATGTGCTTTGGCCTTCAAATCTCAGATTTTCGCATAAAATTGCATTTTAAGCAAGTTTTCTTGCATTTTGTTTCGTACTAAAAATCATCGAATTCAGCAATATTTTGACGTTTATCATCCCCTTTTCCTTTATGTGATATAAACAAAATATAATCGAATTAGGCAATATTTTGCTGTTTTTCCACGTTTTTGTGAATTTTCAGTTTATTGTTATTAATTCATAAAATATACGATAAAAATGATGCAAACACATAATTGATTATAAATTAACCTTAAACATTTCATTTTCAATCAACTATTTGTTTCTCGTTAAAATACTGAGTAAGATATTGGAAAGGGGAGAAGTTCTGTTTTTATTGCATATATCGACGTTTCAGCCGGATTAGAGCGGGTTTATGTGTACATCTTCCATCGGTAATATAAACGGAAAATCAGGAACCTTTTAGTTAATTCTAATGAAAACACATTGATTTTTATCATTTGTATTTGAAACAACATAGTCATATGTCTTTTCTTGGATCTAAATAATACGAAACCTCGCTCTATGATTTGAAGTTAAAATCCTCAAATATGGTAATATAGGGACTTTTTTCACGTTATTCATGTAGTTTGATTTTACGTATATATATTCGTTTTTACCAATATTTCGATACTACTTCATGTTTTCTCATGATATGTGATTTGGCCTTCAAATCTCAGAATTTCGCAAATTTTGCATTTTTAAGCAAGTTTTCTTGCATTTTGTTTTGTACTAAAAATCATCGAATTTAGCAATATTTTGACCTTTATCATCCCCTTTTCCTTTATGTGATTTAAACAAAATATCATCGAATTAGGCAATATTTTGCCGTTTTTCCACGTTTTTGTGAATTTTCAGTTTATTGTTATTAATTCATTAAATATACGATAAAAATTATGCAAACACATAATTGATCAGAAAATAACCTTAAATACTTCATTTTCAATCATCTATTTGTTTCTCGTTAAAATACTGAGTAAGATATTGAAAAGGGGAGAAGTTCTGTTTTTATTGCATATATCGACGTTTCAGCCGGATTAGAGCGGCTTTATGTGTACATCTTCCATCGGTAATATAAACGGAAAATCAGGAACATTTTAGTTAATTCTAATGAAAACACATTGATTTTTTATCATTTGTATTTGAAACAACATTTTCATATGTCTTTTCTTGGATCTAAATAATACGAAACCTCGCTCTATGATTTGAAGTTAAAATCCTCAAATATGGTAATATAGTGACTTTTTTCACGTTATTCATGTAGTTTGATTTTACGTATATATATTCGTTTTTACCAATATTTCGATACTACTTCATGTTTTCTCATGATATGTGATTTGGCCTTCAAATCTCAGAATTTTCAAAAATTTTGCATTTTTAAGCAAGTTTTCTTGCATTTTGTTTTGTACTAAAAATCATCGAATTTAGCAATATTTTGACCTTTATCATCCCCTTTTCCTTTATGTGATGTAAACAAAATATCATCGAATTAGGCAATATTTTGCCGTTTTTCCACGTTTTTGTGAATTTTCAGTTTATTGTTATTAATTCATTAAATATACGATAAAAATTATGCAAACACATAATTGATCAGAATATAACCTTAAATACTTCATTTTCAATCATCTATTTGTTTCTCGTTAAAATACTGAGTAAGATATTGAAAAGGGGAGAAGTTCTGTTTTTATTGCATATATCGACGTTTAAGCCGGATTAGAGCCGTTTTACGTGGACATCTTCCATCGGTGATATAAACGGAAAATCAGGAACATTTTAGTTAATTCTAATGAAAACACATTGATTTTTATCATTTGTATTGGAAGCAACATCTTTATACGTCTTTTCTAGGGTCTAAAAAATACGAAACGTCGCTCTATGATTCGAAGTTAAAATCCTCAAATTTGGTATAATAATGACTTTTTTCACGTTTTTCATGTAGTTTGATATTACGTAAATATATTCATTTTTACCAATATTTCGATACTATTTCATGTAGTATCACGATATGTGCTTTGGCCTTCAAATCTCAGATTTTCGCATAAAATTGCATTTTAAGCAAGTTTTCTTGCATTTTGTTTCGTACTAAAAATCATCGAATTCAGCAATATTTTGACGTTTATCATCCCCTTTTCCTTTATGTGATATAAACAAAATATAATCGAATTAGGCAATATTTTGCTGTTTTTCCACGTTTTTGTGAATTTTCAGTTTATTGTTATTAATTCAAAAAATATACGGTAAAAATGATGCAAACACATAATTGATTAGAAATTAACCTTAAACACTTCATTTTCAATCAACTATTTGTTTCTCGTTAAAATACTGAGTAAGATATTGGAAAGGGGAGAAGTTCTGTTTTTATTGCATATATCGACGTTTCAGCCGGATTAGAGCGGTTATACGTGTACATCTTCCATCGGTAATATAAACGGAAAATCAGGAATATTTTCCTGATTTTCCTTCATTTTTTCCTTCATTTGATTTTTCTTCAAATCATAGAGCGAGGTTTCGTATTATTTAGATCCAAGAAAAGACATATGAAAATGTTGTTTCAAATACAAATGATAAAAAATCAATGTGTTTTCATTAGAATTAACTAAAATGTTCCTGATTTTCCGTTTATATTACCGATGGAAGATGTACACATAAAGCCGCTCTAATCCGGCTGAAACGTCGATATATGCAATAAAAACAGAACTTCTCCCCTTTTCAATATCTTACTCAGTATTTTAACGAGAAACAAATAGATGATTGAAAATGAAGTATTTAAGGTTATTTTCTGATCAATTATGTGTTTGCATAATTTTTATCGTATATTTAATGAATTAATAACAATAAACTGAAAATTCACAAAAACGTGGAAAAACGGCAAAATATTGCCTAATTCGATGATATTTTGTTTAAATCACATAAAGGAAAAGGGGATGATAAAGGTCAAAATATTGCTAAATTCGATGATTTTTAGTACAAAACAAAATGCAAGAAAACTTGCTTAAAAATGCAAAATTTGCGAAATTCTGAGATTTGAAGGCCAAATCACATATCATGAGAAAACATGAAGTAGTATCGAAATATTGGTAAAAACGAATATATATACGTAAAATCAAACTACATGAATAACGTGAAAAAAGTCCCTATATTACCATATTTGAGGATTTTAACTTCAAATCATAGAGCGAGGTTTCGTATTATTTAGATCCAAGAAAAGACATATGACTATGTTGTTTCAAATACAAATGATAAAAATCAATGTGTTTTCATTAGAATTAACTAAAAGGTTCCTGATTTTCCGTTTATATTACCGATGGAAGATGTACACATAAACCCGCTCTTATCCGGCTGAAACGTCGATATATGCAATAAAAACAGAACTTCTCCCCTTTCCAATATCTTACTCAGTATTTTAACGAGAAACAAATAGTTGATTGAAAATGAAATGTTTAAGGTTAATTTCTAATCAATTATGTGTTTGCATCATTTTTATCGTATATTTAATGAATTAATAGCAATAAACTGAAAATTCACAAAAACGTGGAAAAACAGCAAAATATTGCCTAATTCGATGATATTTTGTTTATATCACATAAAGGAAAAGGGGATGATAAACGTCAAAATATTGCTGAATTCGACGATTTTTACTACATGAATAACGTGAAAAAAGTCACTATATTACCATATATGAGGATTTTAACTTCAAATCATAGAGCGAGGTTTCGTATTATTTAGATCCAAGAAAAGACATATGACAATGTTGTTTAAAATACATATGATAAAAATCAATGTGTTTTCAATAGAATTAACTAAAATATTCCTGATTTTCCGTTTATATTACCGATGGAAGATGTACACGTATAACCGCTCTAATCCGGCTGAAACGTCGATATATGCAATAAAAACAGAACTTTCCAATATCTTACTCAGTATTTTAACGAGAAACAAACAGTTGATTGAAAATGAAGTGTTTAAGGTTAATTTCTAATCAATTATGTGTTTGCATCATTTTTATCGTATATTTTATGAATTAATAACAATAAACTGAAAATTCACAAAAACGTGGAAAAACAGCAAAATATTGCCTAATTCGATTATATTTTGTTTATATCACATAAAGGAAAAGGGGATGATAAACGTCAAAATATTGCTGAATTCGATGATTTTTAGTACGAAACAAAATGCAAGAAAACTTGCTTAAAATGCAATTTTATGCGAAAATCTGAGATTTGAAGGCCAAAGCACATATCGTGATACTACATGAAATAGTATCGAAATATTGGTAAAAATGAGTATATTTACGTAATATCAAACTTAATGAAAAACGTGAAAAAAGTCATTATTATACGAAATTTGAGGATTTTAACTTCGAATCATAGAGCGACGTTTCGTATTTTTTAGACCCTAGAAAAGACGTATAAAGATGTTGCTTCCAATACAAATGATAAAAATCAATGTGTTTTCATTAGAATTAACTAAAATGTTCCTGATTTTCCGTTTATATCACCGATGGAAGATGTCCACGTAAAACGGCTCTAATCCGGCTTAAACGTCGATATATGCAATAAAAACAGAACTTCTCCCCTTTTCAATATCTTACTCAGTATTTTAACGAGAAACAAATAGATGATTGAAAATGAAGTATTTAAGGTTATATTCTGATCAATTATGTGTTTGCATAATTTTTATCGTATATTTAATGAATTAATAACAATAAACTGAAAATTCACAAAAACGTGGAAAAACGGCAAAATATTGCCTAATTCGATGATATTTTGTTTACATCACATAAAGGAAAAGGGGATGATAAAGGTCAAAATATTGCTAAATTCGATGATTTTTAGTACAAAACAAAATGCAAGAAAACTTGCTTAAAAATGCAAAATTTTCGAAATTCTGAGATTTGAAGGCCAAATCACATATCATGAGAAAACATGAAGTAGTATCGAAATATTGGTAAAAACGAATATATATACGTAAAATCAAACTACATGAATAACGTGAAAAAAGTCACTATATTACCATATTTGAGGATTTTAACTTCAAATCATAGAGTGAGGTTTCGTATTATTTAGATCCAAGAAAAGACATATGAAAATGTTGTTTCAAATACAAATGATAAAAAATCAATGTGTTTTCATTAGAATTAACTAAAATGTTCCTGATTTTCCGTTTATATTACCGATGGAAGATGTACACATAAAGCCGCTCTAATCCGGCTGAAACGTCGATATATGCAATAAAAACAGAACTTCTCCCCTTTTCAATATCTTACTCAGTATTTTAACGAGAAACAAATAGATGATTGAAAATGAAGAATTTAAGGTTATTTTCTGATCAATTATGTGTTTGCATAATTTTTATCGTATATTTAATGAATTAATAACAATAAACTGAAAATTCACAGAAACGTGGAAAAACGGCAAAATATTGCCTAATTCGATGATATTTTGTTTAAATCACATAAAGGAAAAGGGGATGATAAAGGTCAAAATATTGCTAAATTCGACGATTTTTACTACATGAATAACGTGAAAAAAGTCACTATATTACCATATATGAGGATTTTAACTTCAAATCATAGAGCGAGGTTTCGTATTATTTAGATCCAAGAAAAGACATATGACAATGTTGTTTAAAATACATATGATAAAAATCAATGTGTTTTCAATAGAATTAACTAAAATATTCCTGATTTTCCGTTTATATTACCGATGGAAGATGTACACGTATAACCGCTCTAATCCGGCTGAAACGTCGATATATGCAATAAAAACAGAACTTCTCCCCTTTCCAATATCTTACTCAGTATTTTAACGAGAAACAAATAGTTGATTGAAAATGAAGTGTTTAAGGTTAATTTCTAATCAATTATGTGTTTGCATCATTTTTATCGTATATTTTATGAATTAATAACAATAAACTGAAAATTCACAAAAACGTGGAAAAACAGCAAAATATTGCCTAATTCGATTATATTTTGTTTATATCACATAAAGGAAAAGGGGATGATAAACGTCAAAATATTGCTGAATTCGATGATTTTTAGTACGAAACAAAATGCAAGAAAACTTGCTTAAAATGCAATTTTATGCGAAAATCTGAGATTTGAAGGCCAAAGCACATATCGTGATACTACATGAAATAGTATCGAAATATTGGTAAAAATGAATATATTTACGTAATATCAAACTACATGAAAAACGTGAAAAAAGTCATTATTATACCAAATTTGAGGATTTTAACTTCGAATCATAGAGCGACGTTTCGTATTTTTTAGACCCTAGAAAAGACGTATAAAGATGTTGCTTCCAATACAAATGATAAAAATCAATGTGTTTTCATTAGAATTAACTAAAATGTTCCTGATTTCCGTTTATATCACCGATGGAAGATGTCCACGTAAAACGGCTCTAATCCGGCTTAAACGTCGATATATGCAATAAAAACAGAACTTCTCCCCTTTTCAATATCTTACTCAGTATTTTAACGAGAAACAAATAGATGATTGAAAATGAAGTATTTAAGGTTATTTTCTGATCAATTATGTGTTTGCATAATTTTTATCGTATATTTAATGAATTAATAACAATAAACTGAAAATTCACAAAAACGTGGAAAAACGGCAAAATATTGCCTAATTCGATGATATTTTGTTTACATCACATAAAGGAAAAGGGGATGATAAAGGTCAAAATATTGCTAAATTCGATGATTTTTAGTACAAAACAAAATGCAAGAAAACTTGCTTAAAAATGCATAATTTTCGAAATTCTGAGATTTGAAGGCCAAATCACATATCATGAGAAAACATGAAGTAGTATCGAAATATTGGTAAAAACGAATATATATACGTAAAATCAAACTACATGAATAACGTGAAAAAAGTCACTATATTACCATATTTGAGGATTTTAACTTCAAATCATAGAGCGAGGTTTCGTATTATTTAGATCCAAGAAAAGACATATGAAAATGTTGTTTCAAATACAAATGATAAAAAATCAATGTGTTTTCATTAGAATTAACTAAAATGTTCCTGATTTTCCGTTTATATTACCGATGGAAGATGTACACATAAAGCCGCTCTAATCCGGCTGAAACGTCGATATATGCAATAAAAACAGAACTTCTCCCCTTTTCAATATCTTACTCAGTATTTTAACGAGAAACAAATAGATGATTGAAAATGAAGTATTTAAGGTTATTTTCTGATCAATTATGTGTTTGCATAATTTTTATCGTATATTTAATGAATTAATAACAATAAACTGAAAATTCACAAAAACGTGGAAAAACGGCAAAATATTGCCTAATTCGATGATATTTTGTTTAAATCACATAAAGGAAAAGGGGATGATAAAGGTCAAAATATTGCTAAATTCGATGATTTTTAGTACAAAACAAAATGCAAGAAAACTTGCTTAAAAATGCAAAATTTGCGAAATTCTGAGATTTGAAGGCCAAATCACATATCATGAGAAAACATGAAGTAGTATCGAAATATTGGTAAAAACGAATATATATACGTAAAATCAAACTACATGAATAACGTGAAAAAAGTCCCTATATTACCATATTTGAGGATTTTAACTTCAAATCATAGAGCGAGGTTTCGTATTATTTAGATCCAAGAAAAGACATATGACTATGTTGTTTCAAATACAAATGATAAAAATCAATGTGTTTTCATAGGAATTAACTAAAAGGTTCCTGATTTTCCGTTTATATTACCGATGGAAGATGTACACATAAACCCGCTCTAATCCGGCTGAAACGTCGATATATGCAATAAAAACAGAACTTCTCCCCTTTCCAATATCTTACTCAGTATTTTAACGAGAAACAAATAGTTGATTGAAAATGAAGTGTTTAAGGTTAATTTCTAATCAATTATGTGTTTGCATCATTTTTATCGTATATTTTATGAATTAATAACAATAAACTGAAAATTCACAAAAACGTGGAAAAACGGCAAAATATTGCCTAATTCGATGATATTTTGTTTAAATCACATAGAGGAAAAGGGGATGATAAAGGTCAAAATATTGCTAAATTCGATGATTTTTAGTACAAAACAAAATGCAAGAAAACTTCCTTAAAAATGCAAAATTTGCGAAATTCTGAGATTTGAAGGCCAAATCACATATCATGACAAAACATGAAGTAGTATCGAAATATTGGTAAAAATGAATATATATACGTAAAATCAAACTACATGAATAACGTGAAAAAAGTCACTATATTACCATATTTGAGGATTTTAACTTCAAATCATAGAGCGAGGTTTCGTATTATTTAGATCCAAGAAAAAACATATGACAATGTTGTTTCCAATACAAATGATAAAAAATCAATGTGTTTTCATTAGAATTAACTAAAATGTTCCTGATTTTCCGTTTATAATACCGATGGAAGATATACACGTAAAACCGCTCTAAGCCGGCTGAAACGTCGATATATGCAATATAAACAGAACTTCTCCCCTTTTCAATATCTTACTCAGTATTTTAACGAGAAACAAATAGATGATTGAAATGAAGTATATAAGGTTATTTTCTGATCAATTATGTGTTTGCATACTTTTTATCGTAAATTTAATGAATTAATAACAATAAACTGAAAATTCACAAAAACGTGGAAAAACGGCAAAATATTGCCTAATTCGATGATATTTTGTTTAAATCACATAAAGGAAAAGGGGATGATAAAGGTCAAAATATTGCTAAATTCGATGATTTTTAGTACAAAACAAAATGCAAGAAAACTTGCTTAAAAATGATAAATTTGCGAAATTCTGAGATCTGAAGGCCAAATCACATATCATGAGAAAACATGAAGTAGTATCGAAATATTAGTAAAAACGAATATATATACGTAAAATCAAACTACATGAATAGCGTGAAAAAAGTCCCTATATTACCATATTTGAGGATTTTAACTTCAAATCATAGAGCGAGGTTTCGTATTATTTAGATCCAAGAAAAGGCATATGACAATGTTGTTTCAAATACAAATGATTAAAAATCAATATGGTTTCATTAGAATTAACTAAAATGTTCCTGATTTTCCGTTTATATTACCGATGGAAGATGTACACGTAAAACCGCTCTAATCCGGCTGAAACGTCGATATATGCAATAAAAACAGAACTTCTCCCCTTTTCAATATCTTACTCAGTATTTTAACGAGAAACAAATAGATGATTGAAAATGAAGTATTTAAGGTTATTTTCTGATCAATTATCTGTTTGCCAAATTTTTATCGTATATTTGATGAATTAATAACAATAAACTGAAAATTCACAAAAACGTGGAAAAACGGCAAAATATTGCCTAATTCGATGATATTTTGTTTAAATCACATAAAGAAAAAGGGGATGATAATTTCAAACTACATGAAAAACGTGAAAAAGTCATTATTATACCAAATTTGAGGATTTTAACTTCGAATCATAGAGCGACGTTTCGTATTTTTTAGACCCTAGAAAAGACGTATAAAGATGTTGCTTCCATTACAAATGATAAAAATCAATGTGTTTTCATTAGAATTAACTAAAATTTTCCTGATTTTTCGTTTATATTACCGATGGAAGATGTACACGTAAAACGGCTCTAATCCGGCTGAAACGTCGATATATGCAATAAAAACAGAACTTCTCCCTTTCTCAATATCTTACTCAGTATTTTAACGAGAAACAAATAGTTGATTGAAAATGAAGTATTTAAGGTTATTTTCTGATCAATTATATGTTTGCATAATTTTTATCGTATATTTAATGAATAAATAACAATAAACTGAAAATTCACAAAAACGTGGAAAAAAGGCAAAATATTGCCTAATTCGATGATATTTTGTTTAAATCACATAAAGGAAAATGGGATGATAATTTCAAACTACATGAAAAACGTGAAAAAGTCATTATTATACCAAATTTGAGGATTTTAACTTCGAATCATAGAGCGACGTTTCGTATTTTTTAGACCCTAGAAAAGACGTATAAAGATGTTGCTTCCATTACAAATGATAAAAATCAATGTGTTTTCATTAGAATTAACTAAAATGTTCCTGATTTTCCGTTTATATTACCGATGGAAGATGTACACGTAAAACGGCTCTAATCCGGCTGAAACGTCGATATATGCAATAAAAACAGAACTTCCTCCCTTTTCAATATCTTACTTAGTATTTTAACGAGAAACAAATAGATGATTGAAAATGACGTATTTATGGTTATTTTCTGATCAATTTTATGTTTGCATAATTTTTATCGTATATTTAATGAATTAATAACAATAAACTTAAAATTCACTAAAACGTGGAAAAACGGCAAAATATTGCCTAATTCGATGATATTTTGTTTAAATCACATAAAGGAAAAGGGGATGATAAACCGATGGAAGATTTACACGTAAAACGGCTCCAATCCGTCTAAAACGTCGATATATGCAATGAAAACAGAACTTCTCCCCTTTTCAATATCTTACTCAGTATTTTAACGAGAAACAAATAGATGAATGAAGTATTTGAAGTATTTGAAAATGAAGTATTTATGGTTATTTTCTGATCAGTTTTATGTTTGCATAATTTTTATCGTATATTTAATGAATTAATAACAATAAACTTAAAATTCACAAAAACGTGGAAAAACGGCAAAATATTGCCTAATTCGATGATATTTTGTTTAAATCACATAAAAGAAAAGGGGATGATAAAGGTCAAAATATTGCTAAATTCGATGAATTTTAGTACAAAACAAAATGCTAGAAAACTTGCTTTAAATGCAAAATTTGAGAAATTCTGAGATTTGAAGGCCAAATCACATATCATGAGAAAACATGAAGTAGTATCGAAATATTGGTAAAAACGAATATATATACGTAAAATGAAACTACATGAATAACGTGAAAAAAGTCACTATATTACCATATTTGAGGATTTTAACTTCAAATCATAGAGCGAGGTTTCGTATTATTTAGATCCAAGAAAAAACATGACAATGTTGTTTCCAATACAAATGATAAAAAATCAATGTGTTTTCATTAGAATTAACTAAAATGTTCCTGATTTTCCGTTTATAATACCGATGGAAGATATACACGTAAAACCGCTCTAAGCCGGCTGAAACGTCGATATATGCAATATAAACAGAACTTCTCCCCTTTTCAATATCTTACTCAGTATTTTAACGAGAAACAAATATATGATTGAAAATGAAGTATTTAAGGTTATTTTCTGATCAATTATGTGTTTGCAAAATTTTTATCGTATATTTGATGAATTAATAACAATAAACTGAAAATTCACAAAAACGTGGAAAAACGGCAAAATATTGCCTAATTCGATGATATTTTGTTTAAATCACATAAAGGAAAAGGGGATGATAATTTCAAACTACATGAAAAACGTGAAAAAGTCATTATTATACCAAATTTGAGGATTTTAACTTCGAATCATAGAGCGACGTTTCGTATTTTTTAGACCCTAGAAAAGACGTATAAAGATGTTGCTTCCATTACAAATGATAAAAATCAATGTGTTTTCATTAGAATTAACTAAAATTTTCCTGATTTTTCGTTTATATTACCGATGGAAGATGTACACGTAAAACGGCTCTAATCCGGCTGAAACGTCGATATATGCAATAAAAACAGAACTTCTCCCCTTCTCAATATCTTACTCAGTATTTTAACGAGAAACAAATAGTTGATTGAAAATGAAGTATTTAAGGTTATTTTCTGATCAATTATATGTTTGCATAATTTTTATCGTATATTTAATGAATAAATAACAATAAACTGAAAATTCACAAAAACGTGGAAAAACGGCAAAATATTGCCTAATTCGATGATATTTTGTTTAAATCACATAAAGGAAAAGGGGATGATAATTTCAAACTACATGAAAAACGTGAAAAAGTCATTATTATACCAAATTTGAGGATTTTAACTTCGAATCATAGAGCGACGTTTCGTATTTTTTAGACCCTAGAAAAGACGTATAAAGATGTTGCTTCCATTACAAATGATAAAAATCAATGTGTTTTCATTAGAATTAACTAAAATGTTCCTGATTTTCCGTTTATATTACCGATGGAAGATGTACACGTAAAACGGCTCTAATCCGGCTGAAACGTCGATATATGCAATAAAAACAGAACTTCTCCCCTTCTCAATATCTTACTCAGTATTTTAACGAGAAACAAGTAGTTGATTGAAAATGAAGTATTTAAGGTTATTTTCTGATCAATTATATGTTTGCATAATTTTTATCGTATATTTAATGAATAAATAACAATAAACTGAAAATTCACAAAAACGTGGAAAAACGGCAAAATATTGCCTAATTCGATGATATTTTGTTTATATCACAAAAAGGAAATGGGGATGATAAACGTCAAAAAATTGCTGAATTCGATGATTTTTAGTACGAAACAAAATGCAAGAAAACTTGCTTAAAATGCAATTTTATGCGAAAATCTGAGATTAGAAGGCCAAAGCACATATCATGATACTACATGAAATAGTATCGAAATATTGGTAAAAATGAATATATTTACGTAATATCAAACTACATGAAAAACGTGAAAAAGTCATTATTATACCAAATTTGAGGATTTTAACTTCGAATCATAGAGCGACGTTTCGTATTTTTTAGACCCTAGAAAAGATGTATAAAGATGTTGCTTCCAATACAAATGATAAAAATCAATGTGTTTTCATTAGAATTAACTAAAATGTTCCTGATTTTCCGTTTATATTACCGATGGAAGATGTACACGTAAAACGGCTCTAATCCGGCTGAAACGTCGATATATGCAATAAAAACAGAACTTCTCCCCTTTTCAATATCTTACTTAGTATTTTAACGAGAAACAAATAGATGATTGAAAATGAAGTATTTATGGTTATTTTCTGATCAATTTTATGTTTGCATAATTTTTATCGTATATTTAATGAATTAATAACAATAAACTGAAAATTCACAAAAACGTGGAAAAACGGCAAAATATTGCCTAATTCGATGATATTTTGTTTAAATCACAAAAAGGAAAAGGGGATGATACAGGTCAAAATATTGCTAAATTCGATGAATTTTAGTACAAAACAAAATGCTAGAAAACTTGCTTAAAATGCAAAATTTGCTAAATTCTGAGATTTAAAGGCCAAATCACATATCATGAGAAAACATGAAGTAGTATCGAAATATTGGTAAAAACGAATATATTTACGTAAAATCAAACTACATGAATAACGTGAAAAAAGTCACTATATTACCATATTTGTGGATTTTAACTTCAAATCATAGAGCGAGGTTTCGTATTATTTAGATCCAAGAAAAGACTTATGACAATGTTGTTTCAAATACAAATGATAAAAAATCAATGTGTTTTCATTAGAATTAACTAAAATGTTCCTGATTTTCCGTTTATATTACCGATGGAAGATGTACACGTAAAACCGCTCTAATCCGGCTGAAACGTCGATATATGCAATAACAACAGAACTTCTCCCCTTTCCAATATCTTACTCAGTATTTTAACGAGAAACAAATAGTTGAATGAAAATGAAGTGGTTAGGGTTAATTTCTAATCAATTATGTGTTTGCATCATTTTTATCGTATATATATAATGAATTAATAGCAATAAACTGAAAAATCACAAAAACGTTGAAAAACAGCAAAATATTGCCTAATCCGATGATATTTTGTTTATATCACATAAAGGAAAAGGGGAGGATAAACGTCAAAATATTGCTGAATTCGATGATTTTTAGTACGAAACAAAATGCAAGAAAACTTGCTTAAAATGCAATTTTATGCGAAAATCTGAGATTTGAAGGCCAAAGCACATATCGTGATACTACATGAAATAGTATCGAAATATTGGTAAAAATGAATATATTTACGTAATATCAAACTACATGAAAAACGTGAAAAAAGTCATTATTATACCAAATTTGAGGATTTTAACTTCGAATCATAGAGCGACGATTCGTGTTTTTTAGACCCTAGAAAAGACGTATAAAGATGTTGCTTCCAACACAAATGATAAAAATCAATGTGTTTTCATTAGAATTAACTAAAATGTTCCTGATTTTCCGTTTATAATACCGATGGAAGATATACACGTAAAACCGCTCTAAGCCGGCTGAAACGTCGATATATGCAATATAAACAGAAC
Source organism: Procambarus clarkii (assembly GCF_040958095.1). Lineage (NCBI taxonomy): Eukaryota > Metazoa > Arthropoda > Malacostraca > Decapoda > Cambaridae > Procambarus > Procambarus clarkii. The sequence continues at coordinate 2,835,927 of NC_091165.1, forward strand.
TTCTCCCCTGTTCAATATCTTACTCAGTATTTTAACGAGAAACAAATAGATGATTGAAATGAAGTATATAAGGTTATTTTCTGATCAATTATGTGTTTGCATAATTTTTATCGTATATTTAATGAATTAATAACAATAAACTGAAAATTCACAAAAACGTGGAAAAACGGCAAAATATTGCCTAATTCGATGATATTTTGTTTAAATCACATAAAGGAAAAGGGGATGATAAAGGTCAAAATATTGCTAAATTCGATGATTTTTAGTATAAAACAAAATGCAAGAAAACTTGCTTAAAAATGATATATTTGCGAAATTCTGAGATATGAAGGCCAAATCACATATCATGAGAAAACATGAAATAGTATCGAAATATTAGTAAAAACGAATATATATACGTAAAATCAAACTACATGAATAGCGTGAAAAAAGTCCCTATAATACCATATTTGAGGATTTTAACTTCAAATCATAGAGCGAGGTTTCGTATTATTTAGATCCAAGAAAAGGCATATGACAATGTTGTTTCAAATACAAATGATAAAAAATCAATATGGTTTCATTAGAATTAACTAAAATGTTCCTGATTTTCCGTTTATATTACCGATGGAAGATGTACACGTAAAACCGCTCTAATCCGGCTGAAACGTCGATATATGCAATAAAAACAGAACTTCTCCCCTTTTCAATATCTTACTCAGTATTTTAACGAGAAACAAATAGATGATTGAAAATGAAGTATTTAAGGTTATTTTCTGATCAATTATGTGTTTGCAAAATTTTTATCGTATATTTGATGAATTAATAACAATAAACTGAAAATTCACAAAAACGTGGAAAAACGGCAAAATATTGCCTAATTCGATGATATTTTGTTTAAATCACATAAAGGAAAAGGGGATGATAATTTCAAACTACATGAAAAACGTGAAAAAGTCATTATTATACCAAATTTGAGGATTTTAACTTCGAATCATAGAGCGACGTTTCGTATTTTTTAGACCCTAGAAAAGACGTATAAAGATGTTGCTTCCATTACAAATGATAAAAATCAATGTGTTTTCATTAGAATTAACTAAAATTTTCCTGATTTTTCGTTTATATTACCGATGGAAGATGTACACGTAAAACGGCTCTAATCCGGCTGAAACGTTGATATATGCAATAAAAACAGAACTTCTCCCCTTCTCAATATCTTACTCAGTATTTTAACGAGAAACAAATAGTTGATTGAAAATGAAGTATTTAAGGTTATTTTCTGATCAATTATATGTTTGCATAATTTTTATCGTATATTTAATGAATAAATAACAATAAACTGAAAATTCACAAAAACGTGGAAAAACGGCAAAAAATTGCCTAATTCGATGATATTTTGTTTAAATCACATAAAGGAAAAGGGGATGATAATTTCAAACTACATGAAAAACGTGAAAAAGTCATTATTATACCAAATTTGAGGATTTTAACTTCGAATCATAGAGCGACGTTTCGTATTTTTTAGACCCTAGAAAAGACGTATAAAGATGTTGCTTCCATTACAAATGATAAAAATCAATGTGTTTTCATTAGAATTAACTAAAATGTTCCTGATTTTCCGTTTATATTACCGATGGAAGATGTACACGTAAAACGGCTCTAATCCGGCTGAAACGTCGATATATGCAATAACAACAGAACTTCTCCCCTTTCCAATATCTTACTCAGTATTTTAACGAGAAACAAATAGTTGATTGAAAATGAAGTATTTAAGGTTATTTTCTGATCAATTATATGTTTGCATAATTTTTATCGTATATTTAATGAATAAATAACAATAAACTGAAAATTCACAAAAACGTGGAAAAACGGCAAAATATTGCCTAATTCGATGATATTTTGTTTATATCACAAAAAGGAAAAGGGGATGATAAACGTCAAAATATTGCTGAATTCGATGATTTTTAGTACGAAACAAAATGCAAGAAAACTTGCTTAAAATGCAATTTTATGCGAAAATCTGAGATTAGAAGGCCAAAGCACATATCATGATACTACATGAAATAGTATCGAAATATTGGTAAAAATGAATATATTTACGTAATATCAAACTACATGAAAAACGTGAAAAAAGTCATTATTATACCAAATTTGAGGATTTTAACTTCGAATCATAGAGCGACGTTTCGTATTTTTTAGACCCTAGAAAAGACGTATAAAGATGTTGCTTCCAATACAAATGATAAAAATCAATGTGTTTTCATTAGAATTAACTAAAATGTTCCTGATTTTCCGTTTATATTACCGATGGAAGATGTACACGTAAAACGGCTCTAATCCGGCTGAAACGTCGATATATGCAATAAAAACAGAACTTCTCCCCTTTTTAATATCTTACTCAGTATTTTAACGAGAAACAAATAGATGATTGAAAATGAAGTATTTATGGTTATTTTCTGATCAATTTTATGTTTGCATAATTTTTATCGTATATTTAATGAATTAATAACAATAAACTGAAAATTCACAAAAACGTGGAAAAACGGCAAAATATTGCCTAATTCGATGATATTTTGTTTATATCACATAAAGGAAAAGGGGATGATAAACGTCAAAATATTGCTGAATTCGATGATTTTTAGTACGAAACAAAATGCAAGAAAACTTGCTTAAAATGCAATTTTATGCGAAAATCTGAGATTAGAAGGCCAAAGCACATATCATGATACTACATGAAATAATATCGAAATATTGGTAAAAATGAATATATTTACGTAATATCAAACTACATGAAAAACGTGAAAAAAGTCATTATTATACCAAATTTGAGGATTTTAACTTCGAATCATAGAGCGACGTTTCGTATTTTTTAGACCCTAGAAAAGATGTATAAAGATGTTGCTTCCAATACAAATGATAAAAATCAATGTGTTTTCATTAGAATTAACTAAAATGTTCCTGATTTTCCGTTTATATTACCGATGGAAGATGTACACGTAAAACGGCTCTAATCCGGCTGAAACGTCGATATATGCAATAAAAACAGAACTTCTCCCCTTTTCAATATCTTACTTAGTATTTTAACGAGAAACAAATAGATGATTGAAAATGAAGTATTTATGGTTATTTTCTGATCAATTTTATGTTTGCATTATTTTTATCGTATATTTAATGAATTAATAACAATAAACTGAAAATTCACAAAAACGTGGAAAAACGGCAAAATATTGCCTAATTCGATGATATTTTGTTTAAATCACATAAAGGAAAAGGGGATGATACAGGTCAAAATATTGCTAAATTCGATGAATTTTAGTACAAAATAAAATGCTAGAAAACTTGCTTAAAATGCAAAATTTGCTAAATTCTGAGATTTAAAGGCCAAATCACATATCATGAGAAAACATGAAGTAGTATCGAAATATTGGTAAAAACGAATATATATACGTAAAATCAAACTACATGAATAACGTGAAAAAAGTCACTATATTACCATATTTGTGGATTTTAACTTCAAATCATAGAGCGAGGTTTCGTATTATTTAGATCCAAGAAAAGACTTATGACAATGTTGTTTCAAATACAAATGATAAAAAATCAATGTGTTTTCATTAGAATTAACTAAAATGTTCCTGATTTTCCGTTTATATTACCGATGGAAGATGTACACGTAAAACCGCTCTAATCCGGCTGAAACGTCGATATATGCAATAACAACAGAACTTCTCCCCTTTCCAATATCTTACTCAGTATTTTAACGAGAAACAAATAGTTGAATGAAAATGAAGTGGTTAGGGTTAATTTCTAATCAATTATGTGTTTGCATCATTTTTATCGTATATATATAATGAATTAATAGCAATAAACTGAAAAATCACAAAAACGTTGAAAAACAGCAAAATATTGCCTAATCCGATGATATTTTGTTTATATCACATAAAGGAAAAGGGGAGGATAAACGTCAAAATATTGCTGAATTCGATGATTTTTAGTACGAAACAAAATGCAAGAAAACTTGCTTAAAATGCAATTTTATGCGAAAATCTGAGATTTGAAGGCCAAAGCACATATCGTGATACTACATGAAATAGTATCGAAATATTGGTAAAAATGAATATATTTACGTAATATCAAACTACATGAAAAACGTGAAAAAAGTCATTATTATACCAAATTTGAGGATTTTAACTTCGAATCATAGAGCGACGATTCGTGTTTTTTAGACCCTAGAAAAGACGTATAAAGATGTTGCTTCCAACACAAATGATAAAAATCAATGTGTTTTCATTAGAATTAACTAAAATGTTCCTGATTTTCCGTTTATAATACCGATGGAAGATATACACGTAAAACCGCTCTAAGCCGGCTGAAACGTCGATATATGCAATATAAACAGAACTTCTCCCCTGTTCAATATCTTACTCAGTATTTTAACGAGAAACAAATAGATGATTGAAATGAAGTATATAAGGTTATTTTCTGATCAATTATGTGTTTGCATAATTTTTATCGTATATTTAATGAATTAATAACAATAAACTGAAAATTCACAAAAACGTGGAAAAACGGCAAAATATTGCCTAATTCGATGATATTTTGTTTAAATCACATAAAGGAAAAGGGGTTGATAAAGGTCAAAATATTGCTAAATTCGATGATTTTTAGTATAAAACAAAATGCAAGAAAACTTGCTTAAAAATGATAAATTTGCGAAATTCTGAGATATGAAGGCCAAATCACATATCATGAGAAAACATGAAATAGTATCGAAATATTAGTAAAAACGAATATATATACGTAAAATCAAACTACATGAATAGCGTGAAAAAAGTCCCTATAATACCATATTTGAGGATTTTAACTTCAAATCATAGAGCGAGGTTTCGTATTATTTAGATCCAAGAAAAGGCATATGACAATGTTGTTTCAAATACAAATGATAAAAAATCAATATGGTTTCATTAGAATTAACTAAAATGTTCCTGATTTTCCGTTTATATTACCGATGGAAGATGTACACGTAAAACCGCTCTAATCCGGCTGAAACGTCGATATATGCAATAAAAACAGAACTTCTCCCCTTTTCAATATCTTACTCAGTATTTTAACGAGAAACAAATAGATGATTGAAAATGAAGTATTTAAGGTTATTTTCTGATCAATTATGTGTTTGCAAAATTTTTATCGTATATTTGATGAATTAATAACAATAAACTGAAAATTCACAAAAACGTGGAAAAACGGCAAAATATTGCCTAATTCGATGATATTTTGTTTAAATCACATAAAGGAAAAGGGGATGATAATTTCAAACTACATGAAAAACGTGAAAAAGTCATTATTATACCAAATTTGAGGATTTTAACTTCGAATCATAGAGCGACGTTTCGTATTTTTTAGACCCTAGAAAAGACGTATAAAGATGTTGCTTCCATTACAAATGATAAAAATCAATGAGTTTTCATTAGAATTAACTAAAATTTTCCTGATTTTTCGTTTATATTACCGATGGAAGATGTACACGTAAAACGGCTCTAATCCGGCTGAAACGTTGATATATGCAATAAAAACAGAACTTCTCCCCTTCTCAATATCTTACTCAGTATTTTAACGAGAAACAAATAGTTGATTGAAAATGAAGTATTTAAGGCTATTTTCTGATCAATTATATGTTTGCATAATTTTTATCGTATATTTAATGAATAAATAACAATAAACTGAAAATTCACAAAAACGTGGAAAAACGGCAAAATATTGCCTAATTCGATGATATTTTGTTTAAATCACATAAAGGAAAAGGGGATGATAATTTCAAACTACATGAAAAACGTGAAAAAGTCATTATTATACCAAATTTGAGGATTTTAACTTCGAATCATAGAGCGACGTTTCGTATTTTTTAGACCCTAGAAAAGACGTATAAAGATGTTGCTTCCATTACAAATGATAAAAATCAATGTGTTTTCATTAGAATTAACTAAAATGTTCCTGATTTTCCGTTTATATTACCGATGGAAGATGTACACGTAAAACGGCTCTAATCCGGCTGAAACGTCGATATATGCAATAACAACAGAACTTCTCCCCTTTCCAATATCTTACTCAGTATTTTAACGAGAAACAAATAGTTGATTGAAAATGAAGTATTTAAGGTTATTTTCTGATCAATTATATGTTTGCATAATTTTTATCGTATATTTAATGAATAAATAACAATAAACTGAAAATTCACAAAAACGTGGAAAAACGGCAAAATATTGCCTAATTCGATGATATTTTGTTTATATCACAAAAAGGAAAAGGGGATGATAAACGTCAAAATATTGCTGAATTCGATGATTTTTAGTACGAAACAAAATGCAAGAAAACTTGCTTAAAATGCAATTTTATGCGAAAATCTGAGATTAGAAGGCCAAAGCACATATCATGATACTACATGAAATAGTATCGAAATATTGGTAAAAATGAATATATTTACGTAATATCAAACTACATGAAAAACGTGAAAAAAGTCATTATTATACCAAATTTGAGGATTTTAACTTCGAATCATAGAGCGACGTTTCGTATTTTTTAGACCCTAGAAAAGACGTATAAAGATGTTGCTTCCAATACAAATGATAAAAATCAATGTGTTTTCATTAGAATTAACTAAAATGTTCCTGATTTTCCGTTTATATTACCGATGGAAGATGTACACGTAAAACGGCTCTAATCCGGCTGAAACGTCGATATATGCAATAAAAACAGAACTTCTCCCCTTTTTAATATCTTACTCAGTATTTTAACGAGAAACAAATAGATGATTGAAAATGAAGTATTTATGGTTATTTTCTGATCAATTTTATGTTTGCATAATTTTTATCGTATATTTAATGAATTAATAACAATAAACTGAAAATTCACAAAAACGTGGAAAAACGGCAAAATATTGCCTAATTCGATGATATTTTGTTTATATCACATAAAGGAAAAGGGGATGATAAACGTCAAAATATTGCTGAATTCGATGATTTTTAGTACGAAACAAAATGCAAGAAAACTTGCTTAAAATGCAATTTTATGCGAAAATCTGAGATTAGAAGGCCAAAGCACATATCATGATACTACATGAAATAATATCGAAATATTGGTAAAAATGAATATATTTACGTAATATCAAACTACATGAAAAACGTGAAAAAAGTCATTATTATACCAAATTTGAGGATTTTAACTTCGAATCATAGAGCGACGTTTCGTATTTTTTAGACCCTAGAAAAGATGTATAAAGATGTTGCTTCCAATACAAATGATAAAAATCAATGTGTTTTCATTAGAATTAACTAAAATGTTCCTGATTTTCCGTTTATATTACCGATGGAAGATGTACACGTAAAACGGCTCTAATCCGGCTGAAACGTCGATATATGCAATAAAAACAGAACTTCTCCCCTTTTCAATATCTTACTTAGTATTTTAACGAGAAACAAATAGATGATTGAAAATGAAGTATTTATGGTTATTTTCTGATCAATTTTATGTTTGCATTATTTTTATCGTATATTTAATGAATTAATAACAATAAACTGAAAATTCACAAAAACGTGGAAAAACGGCAAAATATTGCCTAATTCGATGATATTTTGTTTAAATCACATAAAGGAAAAGGGGATGATACAGGTCAAAATATTGCTAAATTCGATGAATTTTAGTACAAAATAAAATGCTAGAAAACTTGCTTAAAATGCAAAATTTGCTAAATTCTGAGATTTAAAGGCCAAATCACATATCATGAGAAAACATGAAGTAGTATCGAAATATTGGTAAAAACGAATATATATACGTAAAATCAAACTACATGAATAACGTGAAAAAAGTCACTATATTACCATATTTGTGGATTTTAACTTCAAATCATAGAGCGAGGTTTCGTATTATTTAGATCCAAGAAAAGACATATGACAATGTTGTTTCAAATACAAATGATAAAAAATCAATGTGTTTTCATTAGAATTAACTAAAATGTTCCTGATTTTCCGTTTATATTACCGATGGAAGATGTACACGTAAAACCGCTCTAATCCGGCTGAAACGTCGATATATGCAATAACAACAGAACTTCTCCCCTTTCCAATATCTTACTCAGTATTTTAACGAGAAACAAATAGTTGAATGAAAATGAAGTGTTTAGGGTTAATTTCTAATCAACTATGTGTTTGCATCATTTTTATCGTATATATAATGAATTAATAGCAATAAACTGAAAGTTCACAAAAACGTGGAAAAACAGCAATATATTGCCTAATTCGATGATATTTTGTTTATATCACATAAAGGAAAAGGGGATGATAAACGTCAAAATATTGCTGAATTCGATGATTTTTAGTACGAAACAAAATGCAAGAAAACTTGCTTAAAATGCAATTTTATGCGAAAATCTGAGATTTGAAGGCCAAAGCACATATCGTGATACTACATGAAATAGTATCGAAATATTGGTAAAAATGAATATATTTACGTAATATCAAACTACATGAAAAACGTGAAAAAAGTCATTATTATACCAAATTTGAGGATTTTAACTTCGAATCATAGAGCGACGTTTCGTATTTTTTAGACCCTAGAAAAGACGTATAAAGATGTTGCTTCCAATACAAATGATAAAAATCAATGTGTTTTCATTAGAATTAACTAAAATGTTCCTGATTTTCCGTTTATATTACCGATGGAAGATGTACACGTAAAACGGCTCTAATCCGGCTGAAACGTCGATATATGCAATAAAAACAGAACTTCTCCCCTTTTCAATATCTTACTCAGTATTTTAACGAGAAACAAATAGATGATTGAAAATGAAGTATTTATGGTTATTTTCTGATCAATTTTATGTTTGCATAATTTTTATCGTATATTTAATGAATTAATAACAATAAACTGAAAATTCACAAAAACGTGGAAAAACGGCAAAATATTGCCTAATTCGATGATATTTTGTTTATATCACATAAAGGAAAAGGGGATGATAAACGTCAAAATATTGCTGAATTCGATGATTTTTAGTACGAAACAAAATGCAAGAAAACTTGCTTAAAATGCAATTTTATTCGAAAATCTGAGATTAGAAGGCCAAAGCACATATCATGATACTACATGAAATAATATCGAAATATTGGTAAAAATGAATATATTTACGTAATATCAAACTACATGAAAAACGTGAAAAAAGTCATTATTATACCAAATTTGAGGATTTTAACTTCGAATCATAGAGCGACGTTTCGTATTTTTTAGACCCTAGAAAAGATGTATAAAGATGTTGCTTCCAATACAAATGATAAAAATCAATGTGTTTTCATTAGAATTAACTAAAATGTTCCTGATTTTCCGTTTATATTACCGATGGAAGATGTACACGTAAAACGGCTCTAATCCGGCTGAAACGTCGATATATGCAATAAAAACAGAACTTCTCCCCTTTTCAATATCTTACTTAGTATTTTAACGAGAAACAAATAGATGATTGAAAATGAAGTATTTATGGTTATTTTCTGATCAATTTTATGTTTACATAATTTTTATCGTATATTTAATGAATTAATAACAATAAACTGAAAATTCACAAAAACGTGGAAAAACGGCAAAATATTGCCTAATTCGATGATATTTTGTTTAAATCACATAAAGGAAAAGGGGATGATACAGGTCAAAATATTGCTAAATTCGATAAATTTTAGTACAAAACAAAATGCTAGAAAACTTGCTTAAAATGCAAAATTTGCTAAATTCTGAGATTTAAAGGCCAAATCACATATCATGAGAAAACATGAAGTAGTATCGAAATATTGGTAAAAACGAATATATATACGTAAAATCAAACTACATGAATAACGTGAAAAAAGTCACTATATTACCATATTTGTGGATTTAAACTTCAAATCATAGAGCGAGGTTTCGTATTATTTAGATCCAAGAAAAGACATATGACAATGTTGTTTCAAATACAAATGATAAAAAATCAATGTGTTTTCATTAGAATTAACTAAAATGTTCCTGATTTTACGTTTATATTACCGATGGAAGATGTACACGTAAAACCGCTCTAATCCGGCTGAAACGTCGATATATGCAATAACAACAGAACTTCTCCCCTTTCCAATATCTTACTCAGTATTTTAACGAGAAACAAATAGTTGAATGAAAATTAAGTGTTTAGGGTTAATTTCTAATCAATTATGTGTTTGCATCATTTTTATCGTATATATAATGAATTAATAGCAATAAACTGAAAGTTCACAAAAACGTGGAAAAACAGCAATATATTGCCTAATTCGATGATATTTTGTTTATATCACATAAAGGAAAAGGGGATGATAAACGTCAAAATATTGCTGAATTCGATGATTTTTAGTACGAAACAAAATGCAAGAAAACTTGCTTAAAATGCAATTTTATGCGAAAATCTGAGATTTGAAGGCCAAAGCACATATCGTGATACTACATGAAATAGTATCGAAATATTGGTAAAAATGAATATATTTACGTAATATCAAACTACATGAAAAACGTGAAAAAAGTCATTATTATACCAAATTTGAGGATTTTAACTTCGAATCATAGAGCGACGTTTCGTATTTTTTAGACCCTAGAAAAGTCTAAGCAACATAAAGATGTTGCTTCCAATACAAATGATAAAAATCAATGTGTTTTCATTAGAATTAACTAAAATGTTCCTGATTTTCCGTTTATATTACCGATGGAAGATGTACACGTAAAACGGCTCTAATCCGGCTGAAACGTCGATATATGCAATAAAAACAGAACTTCTCCCCTTTTCAATATCTTACTCAGTATTTTAACGAGAAACAAATAGATGATTGAAAATGAAGTATTTATGGTTATTTTCTGATCAATTTTATGTTTGCATAATTTTTATTGTATATTTAATGAATTAATAACAATAAACTGAAAATTCACAAAAACGTGGAAAAACGGCAAAAACAGAACTTCTCCCCTTTTCAATATCTTGCTCAGTATTTTAAAGAGAAACAAGTAGTTGATTGAAAATGAAGTGTTTAAGGTTAATTTCTAATCAATTATGTGTTTCCATCATTTTTATCGTATATTTAATGAATTAATAGCAATAAACTGAAAGTTCACAAAAACGTGGAAAAACAGCAAAATATTGCCTAATTCGATGATATTTTGTTTATATCACATAAAGGAAAAGGGGATGATAAAAGTCAAAATATTGCTGAATTCGATGATTTTTAGTACGAAACAAACTGCAAGAAAACTTGCTTACAATGCAACTTTATGCGAAAATCTGAGATTTGAAGGCCAAAGCACATATCGTGATACTACATGAAATAGTATCGAAATATTGGTAAAAATGAATATATTTACGTAATATCAAACTACCTGAAAAACGTGAAAAAAGTCATTATTATACCAAATTTGAGGATTTTAACTTCGAATCATAGAGCAGCGTTTCGTATTTTTTAGACCCTAGAAAAGACGTATAAAGATGTTGCTTCCAATACAAATGATAAAAATCAATGGGTTTTCATTAGAATTAACTAAAATGTTCCTGATTTTCCGTTTATATTACCGATGGAAGATGTACACGTAAAACGGCTCTAATCCGGCTGAAACGTCGATATATGCAATAAAAACAGAACTTCTCCCCTTTTCAATATCTTACTCAGTATTTTAACGAGAAACAAATAGTTGATTGAAAATGAAGTGTTTAAGGTTAATTTCTAATCAATTATGTGTTTGCATCATTTTTATCGTATATTTAATGAATTAATAGCAATAAACTGAAAGTTCACAAAAACGTGGATAAACAGCAAAATATTGCCTAATTCGATGATATTTTGTTTATATCACATAAAGGAAAAGGGGATGATATAAACCGATGGAAGATGTACACGTAAAACGGCTCTAATCCGGCTGAAACGTCGATATATGCAATAAAACAGATCTCCCCTTTTCAATATCTTACTCAGTATTTTAACGAGAAACAAATAGATGATTGAAAATGAAGTATTTATGGTTATTTTCTGATCAATTTTATGTTTGCATAATTTTTATCGTATATTTAATGAATTAATAACAATAAACTGAAAATTCACAAAAACGTGGAAAAACGGCAAAATATTGCCTAATTCGATGATATTTTGTTTAAATCACATAAAGGAAAAGGGGATGATAAAGGTCAAAATGTTGCTAAATTCGATGAATTTAATACAAAACAAAATACTAGAAAACTTGCTTAAAATGCCAAATTTGCGAAATTCTGAGATTTAAAGGCCAAATCACATATCATGAGAAAACATTAAGTAGTATCGAAATATTGGTAAAAACGAATATATATACGTAAAATGAAACTACATGAATAACGTGAAAAAGTCACTATATTACCATATTTGAGGATTTTAACTTCAAATCATAGAGCGAGGTTTCGTATTATTTAGATCCAAGAAAAGACATATGACAATGTTGTTTCAAATACAAATGATAAAAATCAATGTGTTTTCATTAGAATTAACTAAAATGTTCCTGATTTTCCGTTTATATTACCGATGGAAGATGTACACGTAAAACGGCTCTAATCCGGCTGAAACGTCGATATATGCAATAAAAACAGAACTTCTCCCCTTTTCAATATCTTGCTCAGTATTTTAACGAGAAACAAGTAGTTGATTGAAAATGAAGTGTTTAAGGTTAATTTCTAATCAATTATGTGTTTCCATCATTTTTATCGTATATTTAATGAATTAATAGCAATAAACTGAAAGTTCACAAAAACGTGGAAAAACAGCAAAATATTGCCTAATTCGATGATATTTTGTTTATATCACATAAAGGAAAAGGGGATGATAAAAGTCAAAATATTGCTGAATTCGATGATTTTTAGTACGAAACAAACTGCAAGAAAACTTGCTTACAATGCAATTTTATGCGAAAATCTGAGATTTGAAGGCCAAAGCGCATATCGTGATACTACATGAAATAGTATCGAAATATTGGTAAAAATGAATATATTTACGTAATATCAAACTACATGAAAAACGTGAAAAAAGTAATTATTATACCAAATTTGAGGATTTTATTTTCGAATCATAGAGCAGCGTTTCGTATTTTTTAGACCCTAGAAAAGACGTATAAAGATGTTGCTTCCAATACAAATAATAAAACTCAAAGGGTTTTCATTAGAATTAACTAAAATGTTCCTGATTTTCCGTTTATATTACCGATGGAAGATGTACACGTAAAACGGCTCTAATCCGGCTGAAACGTCGATATATGCAATAAAAACAGAACTTCTCCCCTTTTCAATATCTTACTCAGTATTTTAACGAGAAACAAATAGTTGATTAAAAATGAAGTGTTTAAGGTTAATTTCTAATCAATTATGTGTTTGCACCATTTTTATCGTATATTTAATGAATTAATAGCAATAAACTGAAAGTTCACAAAAACGTGGATAAACAGCAAAATATTGCCTAATTCGATGATATTTTGTTTATATCACATAAAGGAAAAGGGGATGATATAAACCGATGGAAGATGTACACGTAAAACGGCTCTAATCCGGCTGAAACGTCGATATATGCAATAAAACAGATCTTCTCCCCTTTTCAATATCTTACTCAGTATTTTAACGAGAAACAAATAGATGATTGAAAATGAAGTATTTAAGGTTATTTTCTGATCAATTATGTGTTTGCATAATTTTTATCGTATATTTATTGAATTAATAACAATAAACTGGAAATTCACAAAAACGTGGAAAAACGGCAAAATATTGCCTAATTCGATGATATTTTGTTCAAATCACATAAAGGAAAAGGGGATGATAAAGGTCAAAATATTGCTAAATTCGACGATTTTTAGTACAAAACAAAATGCTAGAAAACTTGCTTAAATTGCAAAATTTGCGAAATTCTGAGATTTGAAAGCCAAATCACATATCATGAGAAAACATTAAGTAGTATCGAAATATTGGTAAAAACGAATATATATACGTAAAATGAAACTACATGAATAACGTGAAAAAAGTCACTATATTACCATATTTGAGGATTTTAACTTCAAATCATAGAGCGAGGTTTCGTATTATTTAGATCCAAGAAAAGACATATGACAATGTTGTTTCAAATACAAATGATAAAAAATCAATGTGTTTTCATTAGAATTAACTAAAATGTTCCTGATTTTCCGTTTATATTACCGATGGAAGATGTACACGTAAAACGGCTCTAATCCGGCTGAAACGTCGATATATGCAATAACAACAGAATTTCTCCCCTTTCCAATATTTTACTCAGTATTTTAACGAGAAACAAATAGTTGAATGATAATGAAGTGTTTAAGGTTAATTTCTAATCAATTATGTGTTTGCATCATTTTTATCGTATATTTAATGAATTAATAGCAATAAACTGAAAGTTCACAAAAACGTGGAAAAACAGCAAAATATTGCCTAATTCGATGATATTTTGTTTATACCACATAAAGGAAAAGGGGATGATAAACGTCAAAATATTACTGAATTCGATGATTTTTAGTACGAAACAAAATGCAAGAAAACTTGCTTAAAATGCAATTTTATGCGAAAATCTGAGATTTGAAGGCAAAGCACATATCGTGATACTACATGAAATAGTATCGAAATATTGGTAAAAATGAATATATTTACGTAATATCAAACTACATGAAAAACGTGAAAAAAGTCATTATTATACCAAATTTGAGGATTTTAACTTCGAATCATAGAGCAGCGTTTCGTATTTTTTAGACCCTAGAAAAGACGTATAAAGATGTTGCTTCCAATACAAATGATAAAACTCAAAGGGTTTTCATTAGAATTAACTAAAATGTTCCTGATTTTCCGTTTATATTACCGATGGAAGATGTACACGTAAAACGGCTCTAATCCGGCTGAAACGTCGATATATGCAATAAAAACAGAACTTCTCCCCTTTTCAATATCTTGCTCAGTATTTTAACGAGAAACAAGTAGTTGATTGAAAATGAAGTGTTTAAGGTTAATTTCTAATCAATTATGTGTTTCCATCATTTTTATCGTATATTTAATGAATTAATAGCAATAAACTGAAAGTTCACAAAAACGTGGAAAAACAGCAAAATATTGCCTAATTCGATGATATTTTGTTTATATCACATAAAGGAAAAGGGGATGATAAAAGTCAAAATATTGCTGAATTCGATGATTTTTAGTACGAAACAAACTGCAAGAAAACTTGCTTACAATGCAATTTTATGCGAAAATCTGAGATTTGAAGGCCAAAGCACATATCGTGATATAAATATGAAATATATGATATATGAAAAATAATATGAAATATGAAATATAATATGAAATATATAATATGAAATAATATAAAAAATATATGAAAAATATGAAATATATAAATATGATGAAATAGTATCGAAATATTGGTAAAAATGAATATATTTACGTAATATCAAACTACATGAAAAACGTGAAAAAAGTCATTATTATACCAAATTTGAGGATTTTAACTTCGAATCATAGAGCAGCGTTTCGTATTTTTTAGACCCTAGAAAAGACGTATAAAGATGTTGCTTCCAATACAAATGATAAAACTCAAAGGGTTTTCATTAGAATTTACTAAAATGTTCCTGATTTTCCGTTTATATTACCGATGGAAGATGTACACGTAAAACGGCTCTAATCCGGCTGAAACGTCGATATATGCAATAAAAACAGAACTTCTCCCCTTTTCAATATCTTACTCAGTATTTTAACGAGAAACAAATAGTTGATTGAAAATGAAGTGTTTAAGGTTAATTTCTAATCAATTATGTGTTTACACCATTTTTATCGTATATTTAATGAATTAATAGCAATAAACTGAAAGTTCACAAAAACGTGGATAAACAGCAAAATATTGCCTAATTCGATGATATTTTGTTTATATCACATAAAGGAAAAGGGGATGATATAAACCGATGGAAGATGTACACGTAAAACGGCTCTAATCCGGCTGAAACGTCGATATATGCAATAAAACAGATCTTCTCCCCTTTTCAATATCTTACTCAGTATTTTAACGAGAAACAAATAGATGATTGAAAATGAAGTATTTAAGGTTATTTTCTGATCAATTATGTGTTTGCATAATTTTTATCGTATATATAATGAATTAATAGCAATAAACTGAAAGTTCACAAAAACGTGGAAAAACAGCAAAATATTGCCTAATCCGATGATATTTTGTTTATATCACATAAAGGAAAAGGGGAGGATAAACGTCAAAATATTGCTGAATTCGATGATTTTTAGTACGAAACAAAATGCAAGAAAACTTGCTTAAAATGCAATTTTATGCGAAAATCTGAGATTTGAAGGCCAAAGCACATATCGTGATACAACATGAAATAGTATCGAAATATTGGTAAAAATGAATATATTTACGTAATATCAAACTACATGAAAAACGTGAAAAAAGTCATTATTATACCAAATTTGAGGATTTTAACTTCGAATCATAGAGCGACGTTTCGTATTTTTTAGACCCTAGAAAAGACGTATAAAGATGTTGCTTCCAGTACAAATGATAAAAATCAATGTGTTTTCATTAGAATTAACTAAAATGTTCCTGATTTTCCGTTTATATTACCGATGGAAGATGTACACGTAAAACGGCTCTAATCCGGCTGAAACGTCGATATATGCAATAAAAACAGAACTTCTTCCCTTTTCAATATCTTACTCAGTATTTTAACGAGAAACAAATAGATGATTGAAAATGAAGTATTTATGGTTATTTTCTGATCAATTTTATGTTTGCATAATTTTTATCGTATATTTAATGAATTAATAACAATAAACTGAAAATTCACAAAAACGTGGAAAAACGGCAAAATATTGCCTAATTCGATGATATTTTGTTTAAATCACATAAAGGAAAAGGGGATGATAAAGGTCAAAATGTTGCTAAATTCGATGAATTTTAGTACAAAACAAAATACTAGAAAACTTGCTTAAAATGCAAAATTTGCGAAATTCTGAGATTTAAAAGGCCAAATCACATATCAAGAGAAAAAATTAAGTAGTATCGAAATATTGGTAAAAACGAATATATATACGTAAAATGAAACTACATGAATAACGTGAAAAAAGTCACTATATTACCATATTTGAGGATTTTAACTTCAAATCATAGAGCGAGGTTTCGTATTATTTAGATCCAAGAAAAGACATATGACAATGTTGTTTCAAATACAAATGATAAAAATCAATGTGTTTTCATTAGAATTAACTAAAATGTTCCTGATTTTCCGTTTATATTACCGATGGAAGATGTACTCGTAAAACCGCTCTAATCCGGCTGAAACGTCGATATATGCAATAACAACAGAACTTCTCCCCTTTTCAATATCTTGCTCAGTATTTTAACGAGAAACAAGTAGTTGATTGAAAATGAAGTGTTTAAGGTTAATTTCTAATCAATTATGTGTTTCCATCATTTTTATCGTATATTTAATGAATTAATAGCAATAAACTGAAAGTTCACAAAAACGTGGAAAAACAGCAAAATATTGCCTAATTCGATGATATTTTGTTTATATCACATAAAGGAAAAGGGGATGATAAAAGTCAAAATATTGCTGAATTCGATGATTTTTAGTACGAAACAAACTGCAAGAAAACTTGCTTACAATGCAATTTTATGCGAAAATCTGAGATTTGAAGGCCAAAGCACATATCGTGATACTACATGAAATAGTATCGAAATATTGGTAAAAATGAATATATTTACGTAATATCAAACTACCTGAAAAACGTGAAAAAAGTCATTATTATACCAAATTTGAGGATTTTAACTTCGAATCATAGAGCAGCGTTTCGTATTTTTTAGACCCTAGAAAAGACGTATAAAGATGTTGCTTCCAATACAAATGATAAAAATCAATGGGTTTTCATTAGAATTAACTAAAATGTTCCTGATTTTCCGTTTATATTACCGATGGAAGATGTACACGTAAAACGGCTCTAATCCGGCTGAAACATCGATATATGCAATAAAAACAGAACTTCTCCCCTTTTCAATATCTTACTCAGTATTTTAACGAGAAACAAATAGTTGATTGAAAATGAAGTGTTTAAGGTTAATTTCTAATCAATTATGTGTTTGCATCATTTTTATCGTATATTTAATGAATTAATAGCAATAAACTGAAAGTTCACAAAAACGTGGATAAACAGCAAAATATTGCCTAATTCGATGATATTTTGTTTATATCACATAAAGGAAAAGGGGATGATATAAACCGATGGAAGATGTACACGTAAAACGGCTCTAATCCGGCTGAAACGTCGATATATGCAATAAAACAGATCTCCCCTTTTCAATATCTTACTCAGTATTTTAACGAGAAACAAATAGATGATTGAAAATTAAGTATTTAAGGTTATTTTCTGATCAATTATGTGTTTGCATAATTTTTATCGTATATTTATTGAATTAATAACAATTAACTGAAAATTCACAAAAACGTGGAAAAACGGCAAAATATTGCCTAATTCGATGATATTTTGTTCAAATCACATAAAGGAAAAGGGGATGATAAAGGTCAAAATATTGCTAAATTCGATGATTTTTAGTACAAAACAAAATGCTAGAAAACTTGCTTAAATTGCAAAATTTGCGAAATTCTGAGATTTGAAAGCCAAATCACATATCATGAGAAAACATTAAGTAGTATCGAAATATTGGTAAAAACGAATATGTATACGTAAAATGAAACTACATGAATAACGTGAAAAAAGTCACTATATTACCATATTTGAGGATTTTAACTTCAAATCATAGAGCGAGGTTTCGTATTATTTAGATCCAAGAAAAGACATATGACAATGTTGTTTCAAATACAAATGATAAAAATCAATGTGTTTTCATTAGAATTAACTAAAATGTTCCTGATTTTCCGTTTATATTACCGATGGAAGATGTACACGTAAAACCGCTCTAATCCGGCTGAAACGTCGATATATGCAATAACAACAGAACTTCTCCCCTTTTCAATATCTTGCTCAGTATTTTAACGAGAAACAAGTAGTTGATTGAAAATGAAGTGTTTAAGGTTAATTTCTAATCAATTATGTGTTTCCATCATTTTTATCGTATATTTAATGAATTAATAGCAATAAACTGAAAGTTCACAAAAACGTGGAAAAACAGCAAAATATTGCCTAATTCGATGATATTTTGTTTATATCACATAAAGGAAAAGGGGATGATAAAAGTCAAAATATTGCTGAATTCGATGATTTTTAGTACGAAACAAACTGCAAGAAAACTTGCTTACAATGCAATTTTATGCGAAAATCTGAGATTTGAAGGCCAAAGCACATATCGTGATACTACATGAAATAGTATCGAAATATTGGTAAAAATGAATATATTTACGTAATATCAAACTACCTGAAAAACGTGAAAAAAGTCATTATTATACCAAATTTGAGGATTTTAACTTCGAATCATAGAGCAGCGTTTCGTATTTTTTAGACCCTAGAAAAGACGTATAAAGATGTTGCTTCCAATACAAATGATAAAAATCAATGGGTTTTCATTAGAATTAACTAAAATGTTCCTGATTTTCCGTTTATATTACCGATGGAAGATGTACACGTAAAACGGCTCTAATCCGGCTGAAACGTCGATATATGCAATAAAAACAGAACTTCTCCCCTTTTCAATATCTTACTCAGTATTTTAACGAGAAACAAATAGTTGATTGAAAATGAAGTGTTTAAGGTTAATTTCTAATCAATTATGTGTTTGCATCATTTTTATCGTATATTTAATGAATTAATAGCAATAAACTGAAAGTTCACAAAAACGTGGATAAACAGCAAAATATTGCCTAATTCGATGATATTTTGTTTATATCACATAAAGGAAAAGGGGATGATATAAACCGATGGAAGATGTACACGTAAAACGGCTCTAATCCGGCTGAAACGTCGATATATGCAATAAAACAGATCTCCCCTTTTCAATATCTTACTCAGTATTTTAACGAGAAACAAATAGATGATTGAAAATTAAGTATTTAAGGTTATTTTCTGATCAATTATGTGTTTGCATAATTTTTATCGTATATTTATTGAATTAATAACAATTAACTGAAAATTCACAAAAACGTGGAAAAACGGCAAAATATTGCCTAATTCGATGATATTTTGTTCAAATCACATAAAGGAAAAGGGGATGATAAAGGTCAAAATATTGCTAAATTCGATGATTTTTAGTACAAAACAAAATGCTAGAAAACTTGCTTAAATTGCAAAATTTGCGAAATTCTGAGATTTGAAAGCCAAATCACATATCATGAGAAAACATTAAGTAGTATCGAAATATTGGTAAAAACGAATATGTATACGTAAAATGAAACTACATGAATAACGTGAAAAAAGTCACTATATTACCATATTTGAGGATTTTAACTTCAAATCATAGAGCGAGGTTTCGTATTATTTAGATCCAAGAAAAGACATATGACAATGTTGTTTCAAATACAAATGATAAAAAATCAATGTGTTTTCATTAGAATTAACTAAAATGTTCCTGATTTTCCGTTTATATTACCGATGGAAGATGTACACGTAAAACGGCTCTAATCCGGTTGAAACGTCGATATATGCAATAAAAACAGAACTTCTTCCCTTTTCAATATCTTACTCAGTATTTTAACGAGAAACAAATAGATGATTGAAAATGAAGTATTTATGGTTATTTTCTGATCAATTTTATGTTTGCATAATTTTTATCGTATATTTAATGAATTAATAACAATAAACTGAAAATTCACAAAAACGTGGAAAAACGGCAAAATATTGCCTAATTCGATGATATTTTGTTTAAATCACATAAAGGAAAAGGGGATGATAAAGGTCAAAATGTTGTTAAATTAGATGAATTTTAGTACAAAACAAAATACTAGAAAACTTGCTTAAAATGCAAAATTTGCGAAATTCTGAGATTTAAAGGCCAAATCACATATCATGAGAAAACATTAAGTAGTATCGAAATATTGGTAAAAACGAATATATATACGTAAAATGAAACTACATGAATAACGTGAAAAAAGTCACTATATTACCATATTTGAGGATTTTAACTTCAAATCATAGAGCGAGGTTTCGTATTATTTAGATCCAAGAAAAGACATATGACAATGTTGTTTCAAATACAAATGATAAAAATCAATGTGTTTTCATTAGAATTAACTAAAATGTTCCTGATTTTCCGTTTATATTACCGATGGAAGATGTACACGTAAAACGGCTCTAATCCGGCTGAAACGTCGATATATGCAATAAAAACAGAACTTCTCCCCTTTTCAATATCTTGCTCAGTATTTTAACGAGAAACAAGTAGTTGATTGAAAATGAAGTGTTTAAGGTTAATTTCTAATCAATTATGTGTTTCCATCATTTTTATCGTATATTTAATGAATTAATAGCAATAAACTGAAAGTTCACAAAAACGTGGAAAAACAGCAAAATATTGCCTAATTCGATGATATTTTGTTTATATCACATAAAGGAAAAGGGGATGATAAAAGTCAAAATATTGCTGAATTCGATGATTTTTAGTACGAAACAAACTGCAAGAAAACTTGCTTACAATGCAATTTTATGCGCAAATCTGAGATTTGAAGGCCAAAGCACATATCGTGATACTACATGAAATAGTATCGAAATATTGGTAAAAATTAATATATTTACGTAATATCAAACTACATGAAAAACGTGAAAAAAGTCATTATTATACCAAATTTGAGGATTTTAACTTCGAATCATAGAGCAGCGTTTCGTATTTTTTAGACCCTAGAAAAGACGTATAAAGATGTTGCTTCCAATACAAATGATAAAACTCAAAGGGTTTTCATTAGAATTAACTAAAATGTTCCTGATTTTCCGTTTATATTACCGATGGAAGATGTACACGTAAAACGGCTCTAATCCGGCTGAAACGTCGATATATGCAATAAAAACAGAACTTCTCCCCTTTTCAATATCTTACTCAGTATTTTAACGAGAAACAAATAGTTGATTGAAAATGAAGTGTTTAAGGATAATTTCTAATCAATTATGTGTTTGCACCATTTTTATCGTATATTTAATGAATTAATAGCAATAAACTGAAAGTTCACAAAAACGTGGATAAACAGCAAAATATTGCCTAATTCGATGATATTTTGTTTATATCACATAAAGGAAAAGGGGATGATATAAACCGATGGAAGATGTACACGTAAAACGGCTCTAATCCGGCTGAAACGTCGATATATGCAATAAAACAGATCTTCTCCCCTTTTCAATATCTTACTCAGTATTTTAACGAGAAACAAATAGATGATTGAAAATGAAGTATTTATGGTTATTTTCTGATCAATTTTATGTTTGCATAATTTTTATCGTATATTTAATGAATTAATAACAATAAACTGAAAATTCACAAAAACGTGGATAAACGGCAAAATATTGCCTAATTCGATGATATTTTGTTTAAATCACATAAAGGAAAAGGGGATGATAAAGGTCAAAATATTGCTGAATTCGATGATTTTTAGTACAAAACAAAATGCAAGAAAACTTGCTTAAAATGCAATTTTATGCGAAAATCTGAGATTTGAAGGCCAAAGCACATATCGTGATACTACATGAAATAGTATCGAAATATTGGTAAAAATGAATATATTTACGTAATATCAAACTACATGAAAAACGTGAAAAAAGTCATTATTATACCAAATTTGAGGATTTTAACTTCGAATCATAGAGCAGCGTTTCGTATTTTTTAGACCCTAGAAAAGACGTATAAAGATGTTGCTTCCAATACAAATGATAAAACTCAAAGGGTTTTCATTAGAATTAACTAAAATGTTCCTGATTTTCCGTTTATATTACCGATGGAAGATGTACACGTAAAACGGCTCTAATCCGGCTGAAACGTCGATATATGCAATAAAAACAGAACTTCTCCCCTTTTCAATATCTTACTCAGTATTTTAACGAGAAACAAATAGTTGATTGAAAATGAAGTGTTTAAGGTTAATTTCTAATCAATTATGTGTTTGCACCATTTTTATCGTATATTTATTGAATTAATAACAATTAACTGAAAATTCACAAAAACGTGGAAAAACGGCAAAATATTGCCTAATTCGATGATATTTTGTTCAAATCACATAAAGGAAAAGGGGATGATAAAGGTCAAAATATTCCTAAATTCGATGATTTTTAGTACAAAACAAAATGCTAGAAAACTTGCTTAAATTGCAAAATTTGCGAAATTCTGAGATTTGAAAGCCAAATCACATATCATGAGAAAACATTAAGTAGTATCGAAATATTGGTAAAAACGAATATGTATACGTAAAATGAAACTACATGAATAACGTGAAAAAAGTCACTATATTACCATATTTGAGGATTTTAACTTCAAATCATAGAGCGAGGTTTCGTATTATTTAGATCCAAGAAAAGACATATGACAATGTTGTTTCAAATACAAATGATAAAAAATCAATGTGTTTTCATTAGAATTAACTAAAATGTTCCTGATTTTCCGTTTATATTACCGATGGAAGATGTACACGTAAAACGGCTCTAATCCGGTTGAAACGTCGATATATGCAATAAAAACAGAACTTCTTCCCTTTTCAATATCTTACTCAGTATTTTAACGAGAAACAAATAGATGATTGAAAATGAAGTATTTATGGTTATTTTCTGATCAATTTTATGTTTGCATAATTTTTATCGTATATTTAATGAATTAATAACAATAAACTGAAAATTCACAAAAACGTGGAAAAACGGCAAAATATTGCCTAATTCGATGATATTTTGTTTAAATCACATAAAGGAAAAGGGGATGATAAAGGTCAAAATGTTGTTAAATTAGATGAATTTTAGTACAAAACAAAATACTAGAAAACTTGCTTAAAATGCAAAATTTGCGAAATTCTGAGATTTAAAGGTCAAATCACATATCATGAGAAAACATTAAGTAGTATCGAAATATTGGTAAAAACGAATATATATACGTGAAATGAAACTACATGAATAACGTGAAAAAAGTCACTATATTACCATATTTGAGGATTTTAACTTCAAATCATAGAGCGAGGTTTCGTATTATTTAGATCCAAGAAAAGACATATGACAATGTTGTTTCAAATACAAATGATAAAAATCAATGTGTTTTCATTAGAATTAACTAAAATGTTCCTGATTTTCCGTTTATATTACCGATGGAAGATGTACACGTAAAACCGCTCTAATCCGGCTGAAACGTCGATATATGCAATAACAACAGAACTTCTCCCCTTTTCAATATCTTGCTCAGTATTTTAACGAGAAACAAGTAGTTGATTGAAAATGAAGTGTTTAAGGTTAATTTCTAATCAATTATGTGTTTCCATCATTTTTATCGTATATTTAATGAATTAATAGCAATAAACTGAAAGTTCACAAAAACGTGGAAAAACAGCAAAATATTGCCTAATTCGATGATATTTTGTTTATATCACATAAAGGAAAAGGGGATGATAAAAGTCAAAATATTGCTGAATTCGATGATTTTTAGTACGAAACAAACTGCAAGAAAACTTGCTTACAATGCAATTTTATGCGAAAATCTGAGATTTGAAGGCCAAAGCACATATCGTGATACTACATGAAATAGTATCGAAATATTGGTAAAAATGAATATATTTACGTAATATCAAACTACCTGAAAAACGTGAAAAAAGTCATTATTATACCAAATTTGAGGATTTTAACTTCGAATCATAGAGCAGCGTTTCGTATTTTTTAGACCCTAGAAAAGACGTATAAAGATGTTGCTTCCAATACAAATGATAAAAATCAATGGGTTTTCATTAGAATTAACTAAAATGTTCCTGATTTTCCGTTTATATTACCGATGGAAGATGTACACGTAAAACGGCTCTAATCCGGCTGAAACGTCGATATATGCAATAAAAACAGAACTTCTCCCCTTTTCAATATCTTACTCAGTATTTTAACGAGAAACAAATAGTTGATTGAAAATGAAGTGTTTAAGGTTAATTTCTAATCAATTATGTGTTTGCATCATTTTTATCGTATATTTAATGAATTAATAGCAATAAACTGAAAGTTCACAAAAACGTGGATAAACAGCAAAATATTGCCTAATTCGATGATATTTTGTTTATATCACATAAAGGAAAAGGGGATGATATAAACCGATGGAAGATGTACACGTAAAACGGCTCTAATCCGGCTGAAACGTCGATATATGCAATAAAACAGATCTCCCCTTTTCAATATCTTACTCAGTATTTTAACGAGAAACAAATAGATGATTGAAAATTAAGTATTTAAGGTTATTTTCTGATCAATTATGTGTTTGCATAATTTTTATCGTATATTTATTGAATTAATAACAATTAACTGAAAATTCACAAAAACGTGGAAAAACGGCAAAATATTGCCTAATTCGATGATATTTTGTTCAAATCACATAAAGGAAAAGGGGATGATAAAGGTCAAAATATTGCTAAATTCGATGACTTTTAGTACAAAACAAAATGCTAGAAAACTTGCTTAAATTGCAAAAATTGCGAAATTCTGAGATTTGAAAGCCAAATCACATATCATGAGAAAACATTAAGTAGTATCGAAATATTGGTAAAAACGAATATGTATACGTAAAATGAAACTACATGAATAACGTGAAAAAAGTCACTATATTACCATATTTGAGGATTTTAACTTCAAATCATAGAGCGAGGTTTCGTATTATTTAGATCCAAGAAAAGACATATGACAATGTTGTTTCAAATACAAATGATAAAAAATCAATGTGTTTTCATTAGAATTAACTAAAATGTTCCTGATTTTCCGTTTATATTACCGATGGAAGATGTACACGTAAAACGGCTCTAATCCGGTTGAAACGTCGATATATGCAATAAAAACAGAACTTCTTCCCTTTTCAATATCTTACTCAGTATTTTAACGAGAAACAAATAGATGATTGAAAATGAAGTATTTATGGTTATTTTCTGATCAATTTTATGTTTGCATAATTTTTATCGTATATTTAATGAATTAATAACAATAAACTGAAAATTCACAAAAACGTGGAAAAACGGCAAAATATTGCCTAATTCGATGATATTTTGTTTAAATCACATAAAGGAAAAGGGGATGATAAAGGTCAAAATGTTGTTAAATTAGATGAATTTTAGTACAAAACAAAATACTAGAAAACTTGCTTAAAATGCAAAATTTGCGAAATTCTGAGATTTAAAGGCCAAATCACATATCATGAGAAAACATTAAGTAGTATCGAAATATTGGTAAAAACGAATATATATACGTAAAATGAAACTACATGAATAACGTGAAAAAAGTCACTATATTACCATATTTGAGGATTTTAACTTCAAATCATAGAGCGAGGTTTCGTATTATTTAGATCCAAGAAAAGACATATGACAATGTTGTTTCAAATACAAATGATAAAAAATCAATGTGTTTTCATTAGAATTAACTAAAATGTTCCTGATTTTCCGTTTATATTACCGATGGAAGATGTACACGTAAAACGGCTCTAATCCGGCTGAAACGTCGATATATGCAATAAAAACAGAACTTCTTCCCTTTTCAATATCTTACTCAGTATTTTAACGAGAAACAAATAGATGATTGAAAATGAAGTATTTATGATTATTTTCTGATCAATTTTATGTTTGCATAATTTTTATCGTATATTTAATGAATTAATAACAATAAACTGAAAATTCACAAAAACGTGGATAAACGGCAAAATATTGCCTAATTCGATGATATTTTGTTTAAATCACATAAAGGAAAAGGGGATGATAAAGGTCAAAATATTGCTGAATTCGATGATTTTTAGTACAAAACAAAATGCAAGAAAACTTGCTTAAAAATGCAAAATTTGCGAAATTCTGAGATTTGAAGGCCAAATCACATATCATGAGAAAACATGCAGTAGTATCGAAATATTGGTAAAAACGAATATATATACGTAAAATCAAACTACATGAATAACGTGAAAAAAGTCACTATATTACCATATTTGAGGATTTTAACTTCAAATCATAGAGCGAGGTTTCGTATTACTTAGATCCAAGAAAAGACATATGACAATGTTGTTTCAAATACAAATGATAAAAAATCAGTGTGTTTTCATTAGAATTAACTAAAATGTTCCTGATTTTCCGTTTATATTACCGATGGAAGATGTACACGTAAACCCGCTCTAATCCGGCTGAAACGTCGATATATGCAATAACAACAGAACTTCTCCCCTTTCCAATATTTTACTCAGTATTTTAACGAGAAACAAATAGTTGAATGAAAATGAAGTGTTTAAGGTTAATTTCTAATCAATTATGTGTTTGCATCATTTTTATCGTATATTTAATGAATTAATAGCAATAAACTGAAAGTTCACAAAAACGCGGAAAAACAGCAAAATATTGCCTAATTCGATGATATTTTGTTTATACCACATAAAGGAAAAAGGGATGATAAACGTCAAAATATTGCTGAATTCGATGATTTTTAGTACGAAACAAAATGCAAGAAAACTTGCTTAAAATGCAATTTTATGCGAAAATCTGAGATTTGAAGGCCAAAGCACATATCGTGATACTACATGAAATAGTATCGAAATATTGGTAAAAATGAATATATTTACGTAATATCAAACTACATGAAAAACGTGAAAAAAGTCATTATTATACCATATTTGAGGATTTTAACTTCGAATCATAGAGCGACGTTTCGTATTTTTTAGACCCTAGAAAAGACGTATAAAGATGTTGCTTCCAACACAAATGATAAAAATCAATGTGTTTTCATTAGAATTAACTAAAATGTTCCTGATTTTCCGTTTATATTACCGATGGAAGATGTACACGTAAAACGGCTCCAATCCGGCTAAAACGTCGATATATGCAATAAAAACAGAACTTCTCCCCTTTTCAATATCTTACTCAGTATTTTAACGAGAAACAAATAGATGATTGAAAATGAAGTATTTATGGTTATTTTCTGATCAATTTTATGTTTGCATAATTTTTATCGTATATTTAATGAATTAATAACAATAAACTGAAAATTCACAAAAACGTGGAAAAACGGCAAAATATTGTCTAATTCAATGATATTTTGTTTAAATCACATAAAGGAAAAGGGGATGATACAGGTCAAAATATTGCTAAGTTCGACGATTTTTAGTACAAAACAAAATGCTAGAAAACTTGCTTAAATTGCAAAATTTGCGAAATTCTGAGATTTGAAAACCAAATCACATATCATGAGAAAACATTAAGTAGTATCGAAATATTGGTAAAAACGAATATATATACGTAAAATGAAACTACATGAATAACGTGAAAAAAGTCACTATATTACCATATTTGAGGATTTTAACTTCAAATCATAGAGCGAGGTTTCGTATTATTTAGATCCAAGAAAAGACATATGACAATGTTGTTTCAAATACAAATGATAAAAAATCAATGTGTTTTCATTAGAATTAACTAAAATGTTCCTGATTTTCCGTTTATATTACCGATGGAAGATGTACACGTAAAACGGCTCTAATCCGGTTGAAACGTCGATATATGCAATAAAAACAGAACTTCTTCCCTTTTCAATATCTTACTCAGTATTTTAACGAGAAACAAATAGATGATTGAAAATGAAGTATTTATGGTTATTTTCTGATCAATTTTATGTTTGCATAATTTTTATCGTATATTTAATGAATTAATAACAATAAACTGAAAATTCACAAAAACGTGGAAAAACGGCAAAATATTGCCTAATTCGATGATATTTTGTTTAAATCACATAAAGGAAAAGGGGATGATAAAGGTCAAAATGTTGTTAAATTAGATGAATTTTAGTACAAAACAAAATACTAGAAAACTTGCTTAAAATGCAAAATTTGCGAAATTCTGAGATTTAAAGGCCAAATCACATATCATGAGAAAACATTAAGTAGTATCGAAATATTGGTAAAAACGAATATATATACGTAAAATGAAACTACATGAATAACGTGAAAAAAGTCACTATATTACCATATTTGAGGATTTTAACTTCAAATCATAGAGCGAGGTTTCGTATTATTTAGATCCAAGAAAAGACATATGACAATGTTGTTTCAAATACAAATGATAAAAAATCAATGTGTTTTCATTAGAATTAACTAAAATGTTCCTGATTTTCCGTTTATATTACCGATGGAAGATGTACACGTAAAACGGCTCTAATCCGGCTGAAACGTCGATATATGCAATAAAAACAGAACTTCTTCCCTTTTCAATATCTTACTCAGTATTTTAACGAGAAACAAATAGATGATTGAAAATGAAGTATTTATGATTATTTTCTGATCAATTTTATGTTTGCATAATTTTTATCGTATATTTAATGAATTAATAACAATAAACTGAAAATTCACAAAAACGTGGATAAACGGCAAAATATTGCCTAATTCGATGATATTTTGTTTAAATCACATAAAGGAAAAGGGGATGATAAAGGTCAAAATATTGCTGAATTCGATGATTTTTAGTACAAAACAAAATGCAAGAAAACTTGCTTAAAAATGCAAAATTTGCGAAATTCTGAGATTTGAAGGCCAAATCACATATCATGAGAAAACATGCAGTAGTATCGAAATATTGGTAAAAACGAATATATATACGTAAAATCAAACTACATGAATAACGTGAAAAAAGTCACTATATTACCATATTTGAGGATTTTAACTTCAAATCATAGAGCGAGGTTTCGTATTACTTAGATCCAAGAAAAGACATATGACAATGTTGTTTCAAATACAAATGATAAAAAATCAGTGTGTTTTCATTAGAATTAACTAAAATGTTCCTGATTTTCCGTTTATATTACCGATGGAAGATGTACACGTAAACCCGCTCTAAACCGGCTGAAACGTCGATATATGCAATAACAACAGAACTTCTCCCCTTTCCAATATTTTACTCAGTATTTTAACGAGAAACAAATAGTTGAATGAAAATGAAGTGTTTAAGGTTAATTTCTAATCAATTATGTGTTTGCATCATTTTTATCGTATATTTAATGAATTAATAGCAATAAACTGAAAGTTCACAAAAACGCGGAAAAACAGCAAAATATTGCCTAATTCGATGATATTTTGTTTATACCACATAAAGGAAAAAGGGATGATAAACGTCAAAATATTGCTGAATTCGATGATTTTTAGTACGAAACAAAATGCAAGAAAACTTGCTTAAAATGCAATTTTATGCGAAAATCTGAGATTTGAAGGCCAAAGCACATATCGTGATACTACATGAAATAGTATCGAAATATTGGTAAAAATGAATATATTTACGTAATATCAAACTACATGAAAAACGTGAAAAAAGTCATTATTATACCATATTTGAGGATTTTAACTTCGAATCATAGAGCGACGTTTCGTATTTTTTAGACCCTAGAAAAGACGTATAAAGATGTTGCTTCCAACACAAATGATAAAAATCAATGTGTTTTCATTAGAATTAACTAAAATGTTCCTGATTTTCCGTTTATATTACCGATGGAAGATGTACACGTAAAACGGCTCCAATCCGGCTAAAACGTCGATATATGCAATAAAAACAGAACTTCTCCCCTTTTCAATATCTTACTCAGTATTTTAACGAGAAACAAATAGATGATTGAAAATGAAGTATTTATGGTTATTTTCTGATCAATTTTATGTTTGCATAATTTTTATCGTATATTTAATGAATTAATAACAATAAACTGAAAATTCACAAAAACGTGGAAAAACGGCAAAATATTGTCTAATTCAATGATATTTTGTTTAAATCACATAAAGGAAAAGGGGATGATACAGGTCAAAATATTGCTAAGTTCGACGATTTTTAGTACAAAACAAAATGCTAGAAAACTTGCTTAAATTGCAAAATTTGCGAAATTCTGAGATTTGAAAACCAAATCACATATCATGAGAAAACATTAAGTAGTATCGAAATATTGGTAAAAACGAATATATATACGTAAAATGAAACTACATGAATAACGTGAAAAAAGTCACTATATTACCATATTTGAGGATTTTAACTTCAAATCATAGAGCGAGGTTTCGTATTATTTAGATCCAAGAAAAGACATATGACAATGTTGTTTCAAATACAAATGATAAAAAATCAATGTGTTTTCATTAGAATTAACTAAAATGTTCCTGATTTTCCGTTTATATTACCGATGGAAGATGTACACGTAAAACGGCTCTAATCCGGCTGAAACGTCGATATATGCAATAAAAACAGAACTTCTTCCCTTTTCAATATCTTACTCAGTATTTTAACGAGAAACAAATAGATGATTGAAAATGAAGTATTTATGGTTATTTTCTGATCAATTTTATGTTTGCATAATTTTTATCGTATATTTAATGAATTAATAACAATAAACTGAAAATTCACAACAACGTGGATAAACGGCAAAATATTGCCTAATTCGATGATATTTTGTTTAAATCACATAAAGGAAAAGGGGATGATAAAGGTCAAAATATTGCTGAATTCGATGATTTTTAGTACAAAACAAAATGCAAGAAAACTTGCTTAAAAATGCAAAATTGGCGAAATTCTGAGATTTGAAGGCCAAATCACATATCATGAGAAAACATGCAGTAGTATCGAAATATTGGTAAAAACGAATATATATACGTAAAATCAAACTACATGAATAACGTGAAAAAAGTCACTATATTACCATATTTGAGGATTTTAACTTCAAATCATTGAGCGAGGTTTCGTATTACTTAGATCCAAGAAAAGACATATGACAATGTTGTTTCAAATACAAATGATAAAAAATCAGTGTGTTTTCATTAGAATTAACTAAAATGTTCCTGATTTTCCGTTTATATTACCGATGGAAGATGTACACGTAAACCCGCTCTAATCCGGCTGAAACGTCGATATATGCAATAACAACAGAACTTTTCCCCTTTCCAATATTTTACTCAGTATTTTAACGAGAAACAAATAGTTGAATGAAAATGAAGTGGTTAGGGTTAATTTCTAATCAATTATGTGTTTGCATCATTTTTATCGTATATATAATTAATTAATAGCAATAAACTGAAAGTTCAAAAAAACGTGGAAAACAGCAAAATATTGCCTAATTCGATGATATTTTGTTTATATCACATAAAGGAAAAGTGGATGATAAACGTCGAAATATTGCTAAATTCGATGATTTTTAGTACGAAACAAAATGCAAGACAACTTGCTTAAAATGCAATTTTATGCGAAAATCTGAGATTTGAAGGCCAAAGCACATATCGTGATACTACATGAAATAGTATCGAAATATTGGTAAAAATGAATATATTTACGTAATATCAAACTACATGAAAAACGTGAAAAAAGTCATTATTATACCAAATTTGAGGATTTTAACTTCGAATCATAGAGCAGCGTTTCGTATTTGTAGACCCTAGAAAAGACGTATAAAGATGTTGCTTCCAATACAAATGATAAAAATCAATGGGTTTTCATTAGAATTAACTAAAATGTTCCTGATTTTCCGTTTATATTACCGATGGAAGATGTACACGTAAAACGGCTCTAATCCGGCTGAAACGTCGATATATGCAATAAAAACAGAACTTCTCCCCTTTTCAATATCTTACTCAGTATTTTAACGAGAAACAAATAGTTGATTGAAAATGAAGTGTTTAAGGTTAATTTCTAATCAATTATGTGTTTGCATCATTTTTATCGTATATTTAATGAATTAATAGCAATAAACTGAAAGTTCACAAAAACGTGGATAAACAGCAAAATATTGCCTAATTCGATGATATTTTGTTTATATCACATAAAGGAAAAGGGGATGATATAAACCGATGGAAGATGTACACGTAAAACGGCTCTAATCCGGCTGAAACGTCGATATATGCAATAAAACAGATCTCCCCTTTTCAATATCTTACTCAGTATTTTAACGAGAAACAAATAGATGATTGAAAATGAAGTATTTAAGGTTATTTTCTGATCAATTATGTGTTTGCATAATTTTTTTCGTATATTTATTGAATTAATAACAATTAACTGAAAATTCACAAAAACGTGGAAAAACGGCAAAATATTGCCTAATTCGATGATATTTTGTTCAAATCACATAAAGGAAAAGGGGATGATAAAGGTCAAAATATTGCTAAATTCGATGATTTTTAGTACAAAACAAAATGCTAGAAAACTT
Source organism: Procambarus clarkii (assembly GCF_040958095.1). NCBI lineage: Eukaryota > Metazoa > Arthropoda > Malacostraca > Decapoda > Cambaridae > Procambarus > Procambarus clarkii. Next base: position 2,869,267 of record NC_091165.1, read on the forward strand.
GCTTAAATTGCAAAATTTGCGAAATTCTGAGATTTGAAAGCCAAATCACATATCATGAGAAAACATTAAGTAGTATCGAAATATTGGTAAAAACGAATATGTATACGTAAAATGAAACTACATGAATAACGTGAAAAAAGTCACTATATTACCATATTTGAGGATTTTAACTTCAAATCATAGAGCGAGGTTTCGTATTATTTAGATCCAAGAAAAGACATATGACAATGTTGTTTCAAATACAAATGATAAAAAATCAATGTGTTTTCATTAGAATTAACTAAAATGTTCCTGATTTTCCGTTTATATTACCGATGGAAGATGTACACGTAAAACGGCTCTAATCCGGCTGAATCGTCGATATATGCAATAAAAACAGAACTTCTTCCCTTTTCAATATCTTACTCAGTATTTTAACGAGAAACAAATAGATGATTGAAAATGAAGTATTTATGGTTATTTTCTGATCAATTTTATGTTTGCATAATTTTTATCGTATATTTAATGAATTAATAACAATAAACTGAAAATTCACAAAAACGTGGAAAAATGGCAAAATATTGCCTAATTCGATGATATTTTGTTTAAATCACATAAAGGAAAAGAGGATGATAAAGGTCAAAATGTTGCTAAATTCGATGAATTTTAGTACAAAACAAAATACTAGAAAACTTGCTTAAAATGCAAAATTTGCGAAATTCTGAGATTTAAAGGCCAAATCACATATCATGAGAAAACATTAAGTAGTATCGAAATATTGGTAAAAACGAATATATATACGTAAAATGAAACTACATGAATAACGTGAAAAAAGTCACTATATTACCATATTTGAGGATTTTAACTTCAAATCATAGAGCGAGGTTTCGTATTATTTAGATCCAAGAAAAGACATATGACAATGTTGTTTCAAATACAAATGATAAAAAATCAATGTGTTTTCATTAGAATTAACTAAAATGTTCCTGATTTTCCGTTTATATTACCGATGGAAGATGTACACGTAAAACGGCTCTAATCCGGCTGAAACGTCGATATATGCAATAAAAACAGAACTTCTTCCCTTTTCAATATCTTACTCAGTATTTTAACGAGAAACAAATAGATGATTGAAAATGAAGTATTTATGATTATTTTCTGATCAATTTTATGTTTGCATAATTTTTATCGTATATTTAATGAATTAATAACAATAAACTGAAAATTCACAAAAACGTGGATAAACGGCAAAATATTGCCTAATTCGATGATATTTTGTTTAAATCACATAAAGGAAAAGGGGATGATAAAGGTCAAAATATTGCTGAATTCGATGATTTTTAGTACAAAACAAAATGCAAGAAAACTTGCTTAAAAATGCAAAATTTGCGAAATTCTGAGATTTGAAGGCCAAATCACATATCATGAGAAAACATGCAGTAGTATCGAAATATTGGTAAAAACGAATATATATACGTAAAATCAAACTACATGAATAACGTGAAAAAAGTCACTATATTACCATATTTGAGGATTTTAACTTCAAATCATAGAGCGAGGTTTCGTATTACTTAGATCCAAGAAAAGACATATGACAATGTTGTTTCAAATACAAATGATAAAAAATCAGTGTGTTTTCATTAGAATTAACTAAAATGTTCCTGATTTTCCGTTTATATTACCGATGGAAGATGTACACGTAAACCCGCTCTAATCCGGCTGAAACGTCGATATATGCAATAACAACAGAACTTCTCCCCTTTCCAATATTTTACTCAGTATTTTAACGAGAAACAAATAGTTGAATGAAAATGAAGTGTTTAAGGTTAATTTCTAATCAATTATGTGTTTGCATCATTTTTATCGTATATTTAATGAATTAATAGCAATAAACTGAAAGTTCACAAAAACGCGGAAAAACAGCAAAATATTGCCTAATTCGATGATATTTTGTTTATACCACATAAAGGAAAAAGGGATGATAAACGTCAAAATATTGCTGAATTCGATGATTTTTAGTACGAAACAAAATGCAAGAAAACTTGCTTAAAATGCAATTTTATGCGAAAATCTGAGATTTGAAGGCCAAAGCACATATCGTGATACTACATGAAATAGTATCGAAATATTGGTAAAAATGAATATATTTACGTAATATCAAACTACATGAAAAACGTGAAAAAAGTCATTATTATACCATATTTGAGGATTTTAACTTCGAATCATAGAGCGACGTTTCGTATTTTTTAGACCCTAGAAAAGACGTATAAAGATGTTGCTTCCAACACAAATGATAAAAATCAATGTGTTTTCATTAGAATTAACTAAAATGTTCCTGATTTTCCGTTTATATTACCGATGGAAGATGTACACGTAAAACGGCTCCAATCCGGCTAAAACGTCGATATATGCAATAAAAACAGAACTTCTCCCCTTTTCAATATCTTACTCAGTATTTTAACGAGAAACAAATAGATGATTGAAAATGAAGTATTTATGGTTATTTTCTGATCAATTTTATGTTTGCATAATTTTTATCGTATATTTAATGAATTAATAACAATAAACTGAAAATTCACAAAAACGTGGAAAAACGGCAAAATATTGTCTAATTCAATGATATTTTGTTTAAATCACATAAAGGAAAAGGGGATGATACAGGTCAAAATATTGCTAAGTTCGACGATTTTTAGTACAAAACAAAATGCTAGAAAACTTGCTTAAATTGCAAAATTTGCGAAATTCTGAGATTTGAAAACCAAATCACATATCATGAGAAAACATTAAGTAGTATCGAAATATTGGTAAAAACGAATATATATACGTAAAATGAAACTACATGAATAACGTGAAAAAAGTCACTATATTACCATATTTGAGGATTTTAACTTCAAATCATAGAGCGAGGTTTCGTATTATTTAGATCCAAGAAAAGACATATGACAATGTTGTTTCAAATACAAATGATAAAAAATCAATGTGTTTTCATTAGAATTAACTAAAATGTTCCTGATTTTCCGTTTATATTACCGATGGAAGATGTACACGTAAAACGGCTCTAATCCGGCTGAAACGTCGATATATGCAATAAAAACAGAACTTCTTCCCTTTTCAATATCTTACTCAGTATTTTAACGAGAAACAAATAGATGATTGAAAATGAAGTATTTATGGTTATTTTCTGATCAATTTTATGTTTGCATAATTTTTATCGTATATTTAATGAATTAATAACAATAAACTGAAAATTCACAACAACGTGGATAAACGGCAAAATATTGCCTAATTCGATGATATTTTGTTTAAATCACATAAAGGAAAAGGGGATGATAAAGGTCAAAATATTGCTGAATTCGATGATTTTTAGTACAAAACAAAATGCAAGAAAACTTGCTTAAAAATGCAAAATTGGCGAAATTCTGAGATTTGAAGGCCAAATCACATATCATGAGAAAACATGCAGTAGTATCGAAATATTGGTAAAAACGAATATATATACGTAAAATCAAACTACATGAATAACGTGAAAAAAGTCACTATATTACCATATTTGAGGATTTTAACTTCTAATCATTGAGCGAGGTTTCGTATTACTTAGATCCAAGAAAAGACATATGACAATGTTGTTTCAAATACAAATGATAAAAAATCAGTGTGTTTTCATTAGAATTAACTAAAATGTTCCTGATTTTCCGTTTATATTACCGATGGAAGATGTACACGTAAACCCGCTCTAATCCGGCTGAAACGTCGATATATGCAATAACAACAGAACTTTTCCCCTTTCCAATATTTTACTCAGTATTTTAACGAGAAACAAATAGTTGAATGAAAATGAAGTGGTTAGGGTTAATTTCTAATCAATTATGTGTTTGCATCATTTTTATCGTATATATAATTAATTAATAGCAATAAACTGAAAGTTCAAAAAAACGTGGAAAACAGCAAAATATTGCCTAATTCGATGATATTTTGTTTATATCACATAAAGGAAAAGTGGATGATAAACGTCGAAATATTGCTAAATTCGATGATTTTTAGTACGAAACAAAATGCAAGACAACTTGCTTAAAATGCAATTTTATGCGAAAATCTGAGATTTGAAGGCCAAAGCACATATCGTGATACTACATGAAATAGTATCGAAATATTGGTAAAAATGAATATATTTACGTAATATCAAACTACATGAAAAACGTGAAAAAAGTCATTATTATACCAAATTTGAGGATTTTAACTTCGAATCATAGAGCAGCGTTTCGTATTTGTAGACCCTAGAAAAGACGTATAAAGATGTTGCTTCCAATACAAATGATAAAAATCAATGGGTTTTCATTAGAATTAACTAAAATGTTCCTGATTTTCCGTTTATATTACCGATGGAAGATGTACACGTAAAACGGCTCTAATCCGGCTGAAACGTCGATATATGCAATAAAAACAGAACTTCTCCCCTTTTCAATATCTTACTCAGTATTTTAACGAGAAACAAATAGTTGATTGAAAATGAAGTGTTTAAGGTTAATATCTAATCAATTATGTGTTTGCATCATTTTTATCGTATATTTAATGAATTAATAGCAATAAACTGAAAGTTCACAAAAACGTGGATAAACAGCAAAATATTGCCTAATTCGATGATATTTTGTTTATATCACATAAAGGAAAAGGGGATGATATAAACCGATGGAAGATGTACACGTAAAACGGCTCTAATCCGGCTGAAACGTCGATATATGCAATAAAACAGATCTCCCCTTTTCAATATCTTACTCAGTATTTTAACGAGAAACAAATAGATGATTGAAAATGAAGTATTTAAGGTTATTTTCTGATCAATTATGTGTTTGCATAATTTTTTTCGTATATTTATTGAATTAATAACAATTAACTGAAAATTCACAAAAACGTGGAAAAACGGCAAAATATTGCCTAATTCGATGATATTTTGTTCAAATCACATAAAGGAAAAGGGGATGATAAAGGTCAAAATATTGCTAAATTCGATGATTTTTAGTACAAAACAAAATGCTAGAAAACTTGCTTAAATTGCAAAATTTGCGAAATTCTGAGATTTGAAAGCCAAATCACATATCATGAGAAAACATTAAGTAGTATCGAAATATTGGTAAAAACGAATATGTATACGTAAAATGAAACTACATGAATAACGTGAAAAAAGTCACTATATTACCATATTTGAGGATTTTAACTTCAAATCATAGAGCGAGGTTTCGTATTATTTAGATCCAAGAAAAGACATATGACAATGTTGTTTCAAATACAAATGATAAAAAATCAATGTGTTTTCATTAGAATTAACTAAAATGTTCCTGATTTTCCGTTTATATTACCGATGGAAGATGTACACGTAAAACGGCTCTAATCCGGCTGAATCGTCGATATATGCAATAAAAACAGAACTTCTTCCCTTTTCAATATCTTACTCAGTATTTTAACGAGAAACAAATAGATGATTGAAAATGAAGTATTTATGGTTATTTTCTGATCAATTTTATGTTTGCATAATTTTTATCGTATATTTAATGAATTAATAACAATAAACTGAAAATTCACAAAAACGTGGAAAAATGGCAAAATATTGCCTAATTCGATGATATTTTGTTTAAATCACATAAAGGAAAAAGAGGATGATAAAGGTCAAAATGTTGCTAAATTCGATGAATTTTAGTACAAAACAAAATACTAGAAAACTTGCTTAAAATGCAAAATTTGCGAAATTCTGAGATTTAAAGGCCAAATCACATATCATGAGAAAACATTAAGTAGTATCGAAATATTGGTAAAAACGAATATATATACGTAAAATGAAACTACATGAATAACGTGAAAAAAGTCACTATATTACCATATTTGAGGATTTTAACTTCAAATCATAGAGCGAGGTTTCGTATTATTTAGATCCAAGAAAAGACATATGACAATGTTGTTTCAAATACAAATGATAAAAATCAATGTGTTTTCATTAGAATTAACTAAAATGTTCCTGATTTTCCGTTTATATTACCGATGGAAGATGTACACGTAAAACGGCTCTAATCCGGCTGAAACGTCGATATATGCAATAAAAACAGAACTTCTCCCCTTTTCAATATCTTGCTCAGTATTTTAACGAGAAACAAGTAGTTGATTGAAAATGAAGTGTTTAAGGTTAATTTCTAATCAATTATGTGTTTCCATCATTTTTATCGTATATTTAATGAATTAATAGCAATAAACTGAAAGTTCACAAAAACGTGGAAAAACAGCAAAATATTGCCTAATTCGATGATATTTTCTTTATATCACATAAAGGAAAAGGGGATGATAAAAGTCAAAATATTGCTGAATTCGATGATTTTTAGTACGAAACAAACTGCAAGAAAACTTGCTTACAATGCAATTTTATGCGAAAATCTGAGATTTGAAGGCCAAAGCACATATCGTGATACTACATGAAATAGTATCGAAATATTGGTAAAAATGAATATATTTACGTAATATCAAACTACATGAAAAACGTGAAAAAAGTCATTATTATACCAAATTTGAGGATTTTAACTTCGAATCATAGAGCAGCGTTTCGTATTTTTTAGACCCTAGAAAAGACGTATAAAGATGTTGCTTCCAATACAAATGATAAAACTCAAAGGGTTTTCATTAGAATTAACTAAAATGTTCCTGATTTTCCGTTTATATTACCGATGGAAGATGTACACGTAAAACGGCTCTAATCCGGCTGAAACGTCGATATATGCAATAAAAACAGAACTTCTCCCCTTTTCAATATCTTACTCAGTATTTTAACGAGAAACAAATAGTTGATTGAAAATAAAGTGTTTAAGGTTAATTTCTAATCAATTATGTGTTTGCACCATTTTTATCGTATATTTAATGAATTAATAGCAATAAACTGAAAGTTCACAAAAACGTGGATAAACAGCAAAATATTGCCTAATTCGATGATATTTTGTTTATATCACATAAAGGAAAAGGGGATGAAATAAACCGATGGAAGATGTACACGTAAAACGGCTCTAATCCGGCTGAAACGTCGATATATTCAATAAAACAGATCTTCTCCCCTTTTCAATATCTTACTCAGTATTTTAACGAGAAACAAATAGATGATTGAAAATGAAGTATTTAAGGTTAATTTCTGATCAATTATGTGTGTGCATAATTTTTATCGTACATTTATTGAATTAATAACAATAAACTGAAAATTCACAAAAACGTGGAAAAACGGCAAAATATTGCCTAATTCGATGATATTTTGTTCAAATCACATAAAGGAAAAAGGGATGATAAAGGTCAAAATATTGCTAAATTCGACGATTTTTAGTACAAAATAAAATGCTAGAAAACTTGCTTAAATTGCAAAATTTGCGAAATTCTGAGATTTGAAAGCCAAATCACATATCATGAGAAAACATTAAGTAGTATCGAAATATTGGTAAAAACGAATATATATACGTAAAATGAAACTACATGAATAACGTGAAAAAAGTCACTATATTACCATATTTGAGGATTTTAACTTCAAATCATAGAGCGAGGTTTCGTATTATTTAGATCCAAGAAAAGACATATGACAATGTTGTTTCAAATACAAATGATAAAAAATCAATGTGTTTTCATTAGAATTAACTAAAATGTTCCTGATTTTCCGTTTATATTACCGATGGAAGATGTACACGTAAAACGGCTCTAATCCGGCTGAAACGTCGATATATGCAATAAAAACAGAACTTCTTCCCTTTTCAATATCTTACTCAGTATTTTAACGAGAAACAAATAGATGATTGAAAATGAAGTATTTATGGTTATTTTCTGATCAATTTTATGTTTGCATAATTTTTATCGTATATTTAATGAATTAATAACAATAAACTGAAAATTCACAACAACGTGGATAAACGGCAAAATATTGCCTAATTCGATGATATTTTGTTTAAATCACATAAAGGAAAAGGGGATGATAAAGGTCAAAATATTGCTGAATTCGATGATTTTTAGTACAAAACAAAATGCAAGAAAACTTGCTTAAAAATGCAAAATTTGCGAAATTCTGAGATTTGAAGGCCAAATCACATATCATGAGAAAACATGCAGTAGTATCGAAATATTGGTAAAAACGAATATATATACGTAAAATCAAACTACATGAATAACGTGAAAAAAGTCACTATATTACCATATTTGAGGATTTTAACTTCAAATCATAGAGCGAGGTTTCGTATTACTTAGATCCAAGAAAAGACATATGACAATGTTGTTTCAAATACAAATGATAAAAAATCAGTGTGTTTTCATTAGAATTAACTAAAATGTTCCTGATTTTCCGTTTATATTACCGATGGAAGATGTACACGTAAACCCGCTCTAATCCGGCTGAAACGTCGATATATGCAATAACAACAGAACTTCTCCCCTTTCCAATATTTTACTCAGTATTTTATCGAGAAACAAATAGTTGAATGAAAATGAAGTGGTTAGGGTTAATTTCTAATCAATTATGTGTTTGCATCATTTTTATCGTATATATAATGAATTAATAGCAATAAACTGAAAGTTCACAAAAACGTGGAAAAACAGCAAAATATTGCCTAATTCGATGATATTTTGTTTATATCACATAAAGGAAAGGGGATGATAAACGTCAAAATATTGCTGAATTCGATGATTTTTAGTACGAAACAAAATGCAAGAAAACTTGCTTAAAATGCAATTTTATGCGAAAATCTGAGATTCGAAGGCCAAACCACATATTGTGATACTACCTGAAATAGTATCGAAATATTGGTAAATGAATATATTTACGTAATATCAAACAACATGAAAAACGTGAAAAAAGTCATTATTATACCAAATTTGAGGATTTTAACTTCGAATCATAGAGCGACGTTTCGTATTTTTTAGACCTTAGAAAAGACGTATAAAGATGTTGCTTCCAATACAAATGAAAAAAATCAATGTGTTTTCATTAGAATTAACTAAAATGTTCCTGATTTTCCGTTTATATTACCGATGGAAGATGTACACGTAAAACGGCTCTAATCCGGCTGAAACGTCGATATATGCAATAAAAACAGAACTTCTCCCCTTTTCAATATCTTACTCAGTATTTTAACGAGAAACAAGTAGTTGATTGAAAATGAAGTGTTTAAGGTTAATTTCTAATCAATTATGTGTTTGCATCATTTTTATCGTATATTTAATGAATTAATAGCAATAAACTGAAAGTTCACAAAAACGTGGAAAAACAGCAAAATATTGCCTAATTCGATGATATTTTGTTTATACCACATAAAGGAAAAGGGGATGATAAACGTCAAAATATTGCTGAATTCGATGATTTTTAGTACGAAACAAAATGCAAGAAAACTTGCTTAAAATGCAATTTTATGCGAAAATCTGAGATTTGAAGGCCAAAGCACATATCGTGATACTACATGAAATAGTATCGAAATATTGGTAAAAATGAATATATTTACGTAATATCAAACTACATGAAAAACGTGAAAAAAGTCATTATTATACCAAATTTGAGGATTTTAACTTCGAATCATAGAGCGACGTTTCGTATTTTTTAGACCCTAGAAAAGACGTATAAAGATGTTCCTTCCAACACAAATGATAAAAATCAATGTGTTTTCATTAGAATTAACTAAAATGTTCCTGATTTTCCGTTTATATTACCGATGGAAGATGTACACGTAAAACGGCTCCAATCCGGCTAAAACGTCGATATATGCAATAAAAACAGAACTTCTCCCCTTTTCAATATCTTACTCAGTATTTTAACGAGAAACAAATAGATGATTGAAAATGAAGTATTTATGGTTATTTTCTGATCAATTTTATGTTTGCATAATTTTTATCGTATATTTAATGAATTAATAACATTAAACTGAAAATTCACAAAAACGTGGAAAAACGGCAAAATATTGCTTAATTCAATGATATTTTGTTTAAATCACATAAAGGAAAAGGGGATGATACAGGTCAAAATATTGCTAAGTTCGATGAATTTTAGTACAAAACAAAATGCTAGAAAACTTGCTTAAAATGCAAAATTTGCTAAATTCTGAGATTTAAAGGCCAAATCACATATCACGAGAAAACATGAAGTAGTATCGAAATATTGGTAAAAACGAATATATATACGTAAAATCAAACTACATGAATAACGTGAAAAAAGTCACTACATTACCATATTTGTGGATTTTAACTTCAAATCATAGAGCGAGGTTTCGTATTATTTAAATCCAAGAAAAGACATATGACAATGTTGTTTCAAATACAAATAATAAAAAATCAATGTGTTTTCATTAGAATTAACTAAAATGTTCCTGATTTTCCGTTTATATTACCGATGGAAGATGTACACGTAAAACCGCTCTAATATGCTGAAACGTCGATATATGCAATAACAACAGAACTTCTCCCCTTTCCAATATCTTACTCAGTATTTTAACGAGAAACAAATAGTTGAATGAAAATGAAGTGTTTAGGGTTAATTTCTAATCAATTATGTGTTTGCATCATTTTTATCGTATATATAATGAATTATTAGCAATAAACTGAAAGTTCACAAAAACGTGGAAAAACAGCAAAATATTGCCTAATTCGATGATATTTTGTTTATATCACATAAAGGAAAAGGGGATGATAAACGTCAAAATATTGCTGAATTCGATGATTTTTAGTACGAAACAAAATGCAAGAAAACTTGCTTAAAATGCAATTTTATGCGAAAATCTGAGATTTGAAGGCCAAAGCACATATCGTGATACTACATGAAATAGTATCGAAATATTGGTAAAAATGAATATATTTACGTAATATCAAACTACATGAAAAACGTGAAAAAAGTCATTATTATACCAAATTTGAGGATTTTAACTTCGAATCATAGAGCGACGTTTCGTATTTTTTAGACCCTAGAAAAGACGTATAAAGATGTTGCTTCCAACACAAATGATAAAAATCAATGTGTTTTCATTAGAATTAACTAAAATGTTCCTGATTTTCCGTTTATATTACCGATGGAAGATGTACACGTAAAACGGCTCCAATCCGGCTAAAACGTCGATATATGCAATAAAAACAGAACTTCTCCCCATTTCAATATCTTACTCAGTATTTTAACGAGAAACAAATAGATGATTGAAAATGAAGTATTTATGGTTATTTTCTGATCAATTTTATGTTTGCATAATTTTTATCGTATATTTAATGAATTAATAACTATAAACTGAAAATTCACAAAAACGTGGAAAAACGGCAAAATATTGCCTAATTCGATGATATTTTGTTTAAATCACATAAAGGAAAAGGGGATGATAAAGGTCAAAATGTTGCTAAATTCGATGAATTTTAGTACAAAACAAAATACTAGAAAACTTGCTTAAAATGCAAAATTTGCGAAATTCTGAGATTTAAAGGCCAAATCACATATCATGAGAAAACATGAAGTAGTATCGAAATATTGGTAAAAACGAATATATATACGTAAAATCAAACTACATGAATAACGTGAAAAAAGTCACTATATTACCATATTTGTGGATTTTAACTTCAAATCATAAAGCGAGGTTTCGTATTATTTAGATCCAAGAAAAGACATATGACAATGTTGTTTCAAATACAAATGATAAAAAATCAATGTGTTTTCATTAGAATTAACTAAAATGTTCCTGATTTTCCGTTTATATTACCGATGGAAGATGTACACGTAAAACCGCTCTAATCCGGCTGAAACGTCGATATATGCAATAACAACAGAACTTCTCCCCTTTCTTACTCAGTATTTTAACGAGAAACAAATAGTTGAATGAAAATGAAGTGTTTAGGGATAATTTCTAATCAATTATGTGTTTGCATCATTTTTATCGTATATATAATGAATTAATAGCAATAAACTGAAAGTTCAAAAAAACGTGGAAAACAGCAAAATATTGCCTAATTCGATGATATTTTGTTTATATCACATAAAGGAAAAGTGGATGATAAACGTCGAAATATTGCTAAATTCGATGATTTTTAGTACGAAACAAAATGCAAGACAACTTGCTTAAAATGCAATTTTATGCGAAAATCTGAGATTTGAAGGCCAAAGCACATATCGTGATACTACATGAAATAGTATCGAAATATTGGTAAAAATGAATATATTTACGTAATATCAAACTACATGAAAAACGTGAAAAAAGTCATTATTATACCAAATTTGAGGATTTTAACTTCGAATCATAGAGCAGCGTTTCGTATTTGTAGACCCTAGAAAAGACGTATAAAGATGTTGCTTCCAATACAAATGATAAAAATCAATGGGTTTTCATTAGAATTAACTAAAATGTTCCTGATTTTCCGTTTATATTACCGATGGAAGATGTACACGTAAAACGGCTCTAATCCGGCTGAAACGTCGATATATGCAATAAAAACAGAACTTCTCCCCTTTTCAATATCTTACTCAGTATTTTAACGAGAAACAAATAGTTGATTGAAAATGAAGTGTTTAAGGTTAATTTCTAATCAATTATGTGTTTGCATCATTTTTATCGTATATTTAATGAATTAATAGCAATAAACTGAAAGTTCACAAAAACGTGGATAAACAGCAAAATATTGCCTAATTCGATGATATTTTGTTTATATCACATAAAGGAAAAGGGGATGATATAAACCGATGGAAGATGTACACGTAAAACGGCTCTAATCCGGCTGAAACGTCGATATATGCAATAAAACAGATCTCCCCTTTTCAATATCTTACTCAGTATTTTAACGAGAAACAAATAGATGATTGAAAATGAAGTATTTAAGGTTATTTTCTGATCAATTATGTGTTTGCATAATTTTTTTCGTATATTTATTGAATTAATAACAATTAACTGAAAATTCACAAAAACGTGGAAAAACGGCAAAATATTGCCTAATTCGATGATATTTTGTTCAAATCACATAAAGGAAAAGGGGATGATAAAGGTCAAAATATTGCTAAATTCGATGATTTTTAGTACAAAACAAAATGCTAGAAAACTTGCTTAAATTGCAAAATTTGCGAAATTCTGAGATTTGAAAGCCAAATCACATATCATGAGAAAACATTAAGTAGTATCGAAATATTGGTAAAAACGAATATGTATACGTAAAATGAAACTACATGAATAACGTGAAAAAAGTCACTATATTACCATATTTGAGGATTTTAACTTCAAATCATAGAGCGAGGTTTCGTATTATTTAGATCCAAGAAAAGACATATGACAATGTTGTTTCAAATACAAATGATAAAAAATCAATGTGTTTTCATTAGAATTAACTAAAATGTTCCTGATTTTCCGTTTATATTACCGATGGAAGATGTACACGTAAAACGGCTCTAATCCGGCTGAAACGTCGATATATGCAATAAAAACAGAACTTCTCCCCTTTTCAATATCTTACTCAGTAGTTTAACGAGAAACAAGTAGTTGATTGAAAATGAAGTGTTTAAGGTTAATTTCTAATCAATTATGTGTTTGCATCATTTTTATCGTATATTTAATGAATTAATAGCAATAAACTGAAAGTTCACAAAAACGTGGAAAAACAGCAAAATATTGCCTAATTCGATGATATTTTGTTAATATCACATAAAGGAAAAGGGGATGATAAAAGTCAAAATATTGCTGAATTCGATGATTTTTAGTACGAAACAAACTGCAAGAAAACTTGCTTAAAATGCAATTTTATGCAAAAATCTGAGATTTGAAGGCCAAAGCACATATCGTGATACTACATGAAATACTATCGAAATATTGGTAAAAATGAATATATTTACGTAATATCAAACTACATGAAAAACGTGAAAAAAGTCATTATTATACCAAATTTGAGGATTTTAACTTCGAATCAAAGAGCAGCGTTGCGTATTTTTTAGACCCTAGAAAAGACGTATAAAGATGTTGCTTCCAATACAAATGATAAAAATCAATGGGTTTTCATTAGAATTAACTAAAATGTTCCTGATTTTCCGTTTATATTACCGATGGAAGATGTACACGTAAAACGGCTCTAATCCGGCTGAAACGTCGATATATGCAATAAAAACAGAACTTCTCCCCTTTTCAATATCTTACTCAGTATTTTAACGAGAAACAAATAGATGATTGAAAATGAAGTATTTTTGGTTATTTTCTGATCAATTTTATGTTTGCATAATTTTTATCGTATATTTAATGAATTAATAACAATAAACTGAAAATTCACAAAAACGTGGAAAAACGGCAAAATATTGCCTAATTCGATGATATTTTGTTTAAATCACATAAAGGAAAAGGGGGATGATAAAGGTCAAAATGTTGCTAAATTCGATGAATTTTAGTACAAAACAAAATACTAGAAAACTTGCTTAAAATGCAAAATTTGCGAAATTCTGAGATTTAAAGGCCAAATCACATATCATGAGAAAACATGAAGTAGTATCGAAATATTGGTAAAAACGAATATATATACGTAAAATCAAACTACATGAATAACGTGAAAAAAGACACTATATTACCATATTTGTGGATTTTAACTTCAAATCATAGAGCGAGGTTTCGTATTATTTAGATCCAAGAAAAGACATATGACAATGTTGTTTCAAATACAAATGATAAAAAATCAATGTGTTTTCATTAGAATTAACTAAAATGTTCCTGATTTTCCGTTTATATTTCCGATGGAAGATGTACACGTAAAACCGCTCTAATCCGGCTGAAACGTCGATATATACAATAACAACAGAACTTCTCCCCTTTCCAATATCTTACTCAGTATTTTAACGAGAAACAAATAGTTGAATGAAAATGAAGTGTTTAGGGTTAATTTCTAATCAATTATGTGTTTGCATCATTTTTATCGTATATATAATGAATTAATAGCAATAAACTGAAAGTTCACAAAAACGTGGAAAACAGCAAAATATTGCCTAATTCGATGATATTTTGTTTATATCACATAAAGGAAAAGGGGATAATAAACGTCAAAATATTGCTGAATTCGATGATTTTTAGTACGAAACAAAATGCAAGAACACTTGCTTAAAATGCAATTTTATGCGAAAATCTGAGATTTGAAGGCCAAAGCACATATCGTGATACTACCTGAAATAGTATCGAAATATTGGTAAAAATGAATATATTTACGTAATATCAAACTACATGAAAAACGTGAAAAAAGTCATTATTATACCAAATTTGAGGATTTTAACTTCGAATCATAGAGCGACGTTTCGTATTTTTTAGACCATAGAAAAGACGTATAAAGATGTTGCTTCCAATACAAATGATAAAAATCAATGTGTTTTCATTAGAATTAACTAAAATGTTCCTGATTTTCCGTTTATATTACCGATGGAAGATGTACACGTAAAACGGCTCTAATCCGGCTGAAACGTCGATATATGCAATATAGACCGAACTTCTCCCCTTTTCAATATCTTACTCAGTATTTTAACGAGAAACAAATAGTTGATTGAAAATGAAGTGTTTAAGGTTAATTTCTAATCAATTATGTGTTTGCACCATTTTTATCGTATATTTAATGAATTAATAGCAATAAACTGAAAGTTCACAAAAACGTGGATAAACAGCAAAATATTGCCTAATTCGATGATATTATGTTTATATCACATAAAGGAAAAGGGGATGATATAAACCGATGGAAGATGTACACGTAAAACGGCTCTAATCCGGCTGAAACGTCGATATATGCAATAAAACAGATCTTCTCCCCTTTTCAATATCTTACTCAGTATTTTAACGAGAAACAAATAGATGATTGAAAATGAAGTATTTAAGGTTAATTTCTGATCAATTATGTGTTTGCATAATTTTTATCGTATATTTATTGAATTAATAACAATAAACTGAAAATTCACAAAAACGTGGAAAAACGGCAAAATATTGCCTAATTCGATGATATTTTGTTCAAATCACATAAAGGAAAAGGGGATGATAAAGGTCAAAATATTGCTAAATTCGACGATTTTTAGTACAAAACAAAATGCTAGAAAACTTGCTTAAATTGCAAAATTTGCGAAATTCTGAGATTTGAAAGCCAAATCACATATCATGAGAAAACATTAAGTAGAATCGAAATATTGGTAAAAACGAATATATATACGTAAAATGAAACTACATGAATAACGTGAAAAAAGTCACTATATTACCATATTTGAGGATTTTAACTTCAAATCATAGAGCGAGGTTTCGTATTATTTAGATCCAAGAAAAGACATATGACAATGTTGTTTCAAATACAAATGATAAAAAATCAATGTGTTTTCATTAGAATTAACTAAAATGTTCCTGATTTTCCGTTTATATTACCGATGGAAGATGTACACGTAAAACGGCTCTAATCCGGCTGAAACGTCGATATATGCAATAAAAACAGAACTTCTTCCCTTTTCAATATCTTACTCAGTATTTTAACGAGAAACAAATAGATGATTGAAAATGAAGTATTTATGGTTATTTTCTGATCAATTTTATGTTTGCATAATTTTTATCGTATATTTAATGAATTAATAACAATAAACTGAAAATTCACAAAAACGTGGATAAACGGCAAAATATTGCCTAATTCGATGATATTTTGTTTAAATCACATAAAGGAAAAGGGGATGATAAAGGTCAAAATATTGCTGAATTCGATGATTTTTAGTACAAAACAAAATGCAAGAAAACTTGCTTAAAAATGCAAAATTTGCGAAATTCTGAGATTTGAAGGCCAAATCACATATCATGAGAAAACATGCAGTAGTATCGAAATATTGGTAAAAACGAATATATATACGTAAAATCAAACTACATGAATAACGTGAAAAAAGTCACTATATTACCATATTTGAGGATTTTAACTTCAAATCATAGAGCGAGGTTTCGTATTACTTAGATCCAAGAAAAGACATATGACAATGTTGTTTCAAATACAAATGATAAAAAATCAATGTGTTTTCATTAGAATTAACTAAAATGTTCCTGATTTTCCGTTTATATTACCGATGGAAGATGTACACGTAAACCCGCTCTAATCCGGCTGAAACGTCGATATATGCAATAACAACAGAACTTCTCCCCTTTCCAATATTTTACTCAGTATTTTAACGAGAAACAAATAGTTGAATGAAAATGAAGTGGTTAGGGTTAATTTCTAATCAATTATGTGTTTGCATCATTTTTATCGTATATATAATGAATTAATAGCAATAAACTGAAAGTTCACAAAAACGTGGAAAAACAGCAAAATATTGCCTAATTCGATGATATTTTGTTTATATCACATAAAGGAAAAGGGGATGATAAACGTCAAAATATTGCTGAATTCGATGATTTTTAGTACGAAACAAAATGCAAGAAAACTTGCTTAAAATGCAATTTTATGCGAAAATCTGAGATTCGAAGGCCAAACCACATATTGTGATACTACCTGAAATAGTATCGAAATATTGGTAAAAATGAATATATTTACGTAATATCAAACAACATGAAAAACGTGAAAAAAGTCATTATTATACCAAATTTGAGGATTTTAACTTCGAATCATAGAGCGACGTTTCGTATTTTTTAGACCTTAGAAAAGACGTATAAAGATGTTGCTTCCAATACAAATGAAAAAAATCAATGTGTTTTCATTAGAATTAACTAAAATGTTCCTGATTATCCGTTTATATTACCGATGGAAGATGTACACGTAAACCCGCTCTAATCCGGCTGAAACGTCGATATATGCAATAAAAACAGAACTTCTCCCCTTTTCAATATCTTACTCAGTATTTTAACGAGAAACAAGTAGTTGATTGAAAATGAAGTGTTTAAGGTTAATTTCTAATCAATTATGTGTTTGCATCATTTTTATTGTATATTTAATGAATTAATAGCAATAAACTGAAAGTTCACAAAAACGTGGAAAAACAGCAAAATATTGCCTAATTCGATGATATTTTGTTAATATCACATAAAGGAAAAGGGGATGATAAAAGTCAAAATATTGCTGAATTCGATGATTTTTAGTACGAAACAAACTGCAAGAAAACTTGCTTAAAATGCAATTTTATGCGAGAATCTGAGATTTGAAGGCCAAAGCACATATCGTGATACTACATGAAATAGTATCGAAATATTGGTAAAAATGAATATATTTACGAAATATCAAACTACATGAAAAACGTGAAAAAAGTCATTATTATACCAAATTTGAGGATTTTAACTTCGAATCATAGAGCAGCGTTGCGTATTTTTTAGACCCTAGAAAAGACGTATAAAGATGTTGCTTCCAATACAAATGATAAAAATCAATAGGTTTTCATTAGAATTAACTAAAATGTTCCTGATTTTCCGTTTATATTACCGATGGAAGATGTACACGTAAAACGGCTCTAATCCGGCTGAAACGTCGATATATGCAATAAAAACAGAACTTCTCCCCTTTTCAATATCTTACTCAGTATTTTAACGAGAAACAAATAGATGATTGAAAATGAAGTATTTAAGGTTATTTTCTGATCAATTTTATGTTTGCATAATTTTTATCGTATATTTATTGAATTAATAACAATAAACTGAAAATTCACAAAAACGTGGAAAAACGGCAAAATATTGCCTAATTCGATGATATTTTGTTCAAATCACATAAAGGAAAAGGGGATGATAAAGGTCAAAATATTGCTAAATTCGACGATTTTTAGTACAAAACAAAATGCTAGAAAACTTGCTTAAATTGCAAAATTTGCGAAATTCTGAGATTTGAAAGCCAAATCACATATCATGAGAAAACATTAAGTAGTATCGAAATATTGGTAAAAACGAATATATATACGTAAAATGAAACTACATGAATAACGTGAAAAAAGTCACTATATTACCATATTTGAGGATTTTAACTTCAAATCATAGAGCAAGGTTTCGTATTATTTAGATCCAAGAAAAGACATATGACAATGTTGTTTCAAATACAAATGATAAAAAATCAATGTGTTTTCATTAGAATTAACTAAAATGTTCCTGATTTTCCGTTTATATTACCGATGGAAGATGTACACGTAAAACGGCTCTAATCCGGCTGAAACGTCGATATATGCAATAAAAACAGAACTTCTTCCCTTTTCAATATCTTACTCAGTATTTTAACGAGAAACAAATAGATGATTGAAAATGAAGTATTTATGGTTATTTTCTGATCAATTTTATGTTTGCATAATTTTTATCGTATATTTAATGAATTAATAACAATAAACTGAAAATTCACAAAAACGTGGATAAACGGCAAAATATTGCCTAATTCGATGATATTTTGTTTAAATCACATAAAGGAAAAGGGGATGATAAAGGTCAAAATATTGCTGAATTCGATGATTTTTAGTACAAAACAAAATGCAAGAAAACTTGCTTAAAAATGCAAAATTTGCGAAATTCTGAGATTTGAAGGCCAAATCACATATCATGAGAAAACATGCAGTAGTATCGAAATATTGGTAAAAACGAATATATATACGTAAAATCAAACTACATGAATAACGTGAAAAAAGTCACTATATTACCATATTTGAGGATTTTAACTTCAAATCATAGAGCGAGGTTTCGTATTACTTAGATCCAAGAAAAGACATATGACAATGTTGTTTCAAATACAAATGATAAAAAATCAATGTGTTTTCATTAGAATTAACTAAAATGTTCCTGATTTTCCGTTTATATTACCGATGGAAGATGTACACGTAAACCCGCTCTAATCCGGCTGAAACGTCGATATATGCAATAACAACAGAACTTCTCCCCTTTCCAATATTTTACTCAGTATTTTAACGAGAAACAAATAGTTGAATGAAAATGAAGTGGTTAGGGTTAATTTCTAATCAATTATGTGTTTGCATCATTTTTATCGTATATATAATGAATTAATAGCAATAAACTGAAAGTTCACAAAAACGTGGAAAAACAGCAAAATATTGCCTAATTCGATGATATTTTGTTTATATCACATAAAGGAAAAGGGGATGATAAACGTCAAAATATTGCTGAATTCGATGATTTTTAGTACGAAACAAAATGCAAGAAAACTTGCTTAAAATGCAATTTTATGCGAAAATCTGAGATTCGAAGGCCAAACCACATATTGTGATACTACCTGAAATAGTATCGAAATATTGGTAAAAATGAATATATTTACGTAATATCAAACAACATGAAAAACGTGAAAAAAGTCATTATTATACCAAATTTGAGGATTTTAACTTCGAATCATAGAGCGACGTTTCGTATTTTTTAGACCTTAGAAAAGACGTATAAAGATGTTGCTTCCAATACAAATGAAAAAAATCAATGTGTTTTCATTAGAATTAACTAAAATGTTCCTGATTTTCCGTTTATATTACCGATGGAAGATGTACACGTAAAACGGCTCTAATCCGGCTGAAACGTCGATATATGCAATAAAAACAGAACTTCTCCCCTTTTCAATATCTTACTCAGTATTTTAACGAGAAACAAATAGATGATTGAAAATGAAGTATTTAAGGTTATTTTCTGATCAATTTTATGTTTGCATAATTTTTATCGTATATTTATTGAATTAATAACAATAAACTGAAAATTCACAAAAACGTGGAAAAACGGCAAAATATTGCCTAATTCGATGATATTTTGTTCAAATCACATAAAGGAAAAGGGGATGATAAAGGTCAAAATATTGCTAAATTCGACGATTTTTAGTACAAAACAAAATGCTAGAAAACTTGCTTAAATTGCAAAATTTGCGAAATTCTGAGATTTGAAAGCCAAATCACATATCATGAGAAAACATTAAGTAGTATCGAAATATTGGTAAAAACGAATATATATACGTAAAATGAAACTACATGAATAACGTGAAAAAAGTCACTATATTACCATATTTGAGGATTTTAACTTCAAATCATAGAGCGAGGTTTCGTATTATTTAGATCCAAGAAAAGACATATGACAATGTTGTTTCAAATACAAATGATAAAAAATCAATGTGTTTTCATTAGAATTAACTAAAATGTTCCTGATTTTCCGTTTATATTACCGATGGAAGATGTACACGTAAAACGGCTCTAATCCGGCTGAAACGTCGATATATGCAATAAAAACAGAACTTCTTCCCTTTTCAATATCTTACTCAGTATTTTAACGAGAAACAAATAGATGATTGAAAATGAAGTATTTATGGTTATTTTCTGATCAATTTTATGTTTGCATAATTTTTATCGTATATTTAATGAATTAATAATAATAAACTGAAAATTCACAAAAACGTGGATAAACGGCAAAATATTGCCTAATTCCATGATATTTTGTTTAAATCACATAAAGGAAAAGGGGATGATAAAGGTCAAAATATTGCTGAATTCGATGATTTTTAGTACAAAACAAAATGCAAGAAAACTTGCTTAAAAATGCAAAATTTGCGAAATTCTGAGATTTGAAGGCCAAATCACATATCATGAGAAAACATGCAGTAGTATCGAAATATTGGTAAAAACGAATATATATACGTAAAATCAAACTACATGAATAACGTGAAAAAAGTCACTATATTACCATATTTGAGGATTTTAACTTCAAATCATAGAGCGAGGTTTCGTATTACTTAGATCCAAGAAAAGACATATGACAATGTTGTTTCAAATACAAATGATAAAAAATCAATGTGTTTTCATTAGAATTAACTAAAATGTTCCTGATTTTCCGTTTATATTACCGATGGAAGATGTACACGTAAACCCGCTCTAATCCGGCTGAAACGTCGATATATGCAATAACAACAGAACTTCTCCCCTTTCCAATATTTTACTCAGTATTTTAACGAGAAACAAATAGTTGAATGAAAATGAAGTGGTTAGGGTTAATTTCTAATCAATTATGTGTTTGCATCATTTTTATCGTATATATAATGAATTAATAGCAATAAACTGAAAGTTCACAAAAACGTGGAAAAACAGCAAAATATTGCCTAATTCGATGATATTTTGTTTATATCACATAAAGGAAAAGGGGATGATAAACGTCAAAATATTGCTGAATTCGATGATTTTTAGTACGAAACAAAATGCAAGAAAACTTGCTTAAAATGCAATTTTATGCGAAAATCTGAGATTCGAAGGCCAAACCACATATTGTGATACTACCTGAAATAGTATCGAAATATTGGTAAAAATGAATATATTTACGTAATATCAAACAACATGAAAAACGTGAAAAAAGTCATTATTATACCAAATTTGAGGATTTTAACTTCGAATCATAGAGCGACGTTTCGTATTTTTTAGACCTTAGAAAAGACGTATAAAGATGTTGCTTCCAATACAAATGAAAAAAATCAATGTGTTTTCATTAGAATTAACTAAAATGTTCCTGATTTTCCGTTTATATTACCGATGGAAGATGTACACGTAAAACGGCTCTAATCCGGCTGAAACGTCGATATATGCAATAAAAACAGAACTTCTCCCCTTTTCAATATCTTACTCAGTATTTTAACGAGAAACAAGTAGTTGATTGAAAATGAAGTGTTTAAGGTTAATTTCTAATCAATTATGTGTTTGCATCATTTTTATTGTATATTTAATGAATTAATAGCAATAAACTGAAAGTTCACAAAAACGTGGAAAAACAGCAAAATATTGCCTAATTCGATGATATTTTGTTAATATCACATAAAGGAAAAGGGGATGATAAAAGTCAAAATATTGCTGAATTCGATGATTTTTAGTACGAAACAAACTGCAAGAAAACTTGCTTAAATGCAATTTTATGCGAAAATCTGAGATTTGAAGGCCAAAGCACATATCGTGATACTACATGAAATAGTATCGAAATATTGGTAAAAATGAATATATTTACGTAATATCAAACTACATGAAAAACGTGAAAAAAGTCATTATTATACCAAATTTGAGGATTTTAACTTCGAATCATAGAGCGGCGTTGCGTATTTTTTAGACCCTAGAAAAGACGTATAAAGATGTTGCTTCCAATACAAATGATAAAAATCAATAGGTTTTCATTAGAATTAACTAAAATGTTCCTGATTTTCCGTTTATATTACCGATGGAAGATGTACACGTAAAACGGCTCTAATCCGGCTGAAACGTCGATATATGCAATAAAAACAGAACTTCTCCCCTTTTCAATATCTTACTCAGTATTTTAACGAGAAACAAATAGATGATTGAAAATGAAGTATTTATGGTTATTTTCTGATCAATTTTATGTTTGCATAATTTTTATCGTATATTTAATGAATTAATAACAATAAAATGAAAATTCACAAAAACGTGGAAAAACGGCAAAATATTGCCTATTTCGATGATATTTTGTTCAAATCACATAATGGAAAAGGGGATGATAAAGGTCAAAATATTGCTAAATTCGATGATTTTTAGCACAAAACAAAATGCAAGAAAACTTGCTTAAAAATGCAAAATTTGCGAAATTCTGAGATTTGAAGGCCAAATCACATATCGTGAGAAAACATGAAGTAGTATCGAAATATTGGTAAAAACGAATATATATACGTAAAATCAAACTACATGAATAACGTGAAAAAAGTCACTATATTACCATATTTGAGGATTTTAACTTCAAATCATAGAGCGAGGTTTCGTATTATTTAGATCCAAGAAAAGACATATGACAATATTGTTTCAAATACAAATGATAAAAAATCAATGTGTTTTCATTAGAATTAACTAAAATGTTCCTGATTTTCCGTTTATATTACCGATGGAAGGTGTACACGTAAAACCGCTCTAATCCGGCTGAAACGACAATATATGCAATAAAAACAGAACTTCTCCCCTTTCCAATATCTTACTCAGTATTTTAACGAGAAACAAATAGTTGATTGAAAATGAAGTGTTTAAGGTTAATTTCTAATCAATTATGTGTTCGCATCATTTTTATCGTATATATAATGAATTAATAGCAATAAACTGAAAGTTCACTCTCTTGAGCCCCTGCATCATTCTCTTGAGCCACAGCATCCCTCTCTTAAGCCTCTACATCATTCTCTTGTGCCTCTGCATCACTCTCTTGAACCTCTGCATCACTCTCTTAAGCCCCTGCATCTCTCTATTCAGCCTCTGCATCATTCTCTTGATCCTCTGCATCATTCTCTTAATCCTCTGCATCCCTCTCTTGAGCTTCTGCAGTCCTCTCTTAAGCCTCTGCAACACTCTCTTCAGCCTCTGCATCACTCTCTTAAGCCTATGCATCCCTCTCTTGAGCCTCTGCATCGCTCTCTTAAGCCTCTGCAACACTCTCTTCAACCTCTGCATCACTCTCTTAAGCCTCTGCATCCCTTTTTTGAGCCTCTGCATCACTTTCTCAAGCTTTTGCATCTCTTTCTTGAGCCTTTGCATCACTCTCTTGAACTCTCTTGAAGAGAGTGATGCAGAGGCTCTAGAGAGTGATGCAGAGGCTTAAGAGAGTGATGCAGAGGCTTAAGAGAGGGATGCAGAGGCTCAAGAGAGGGAAGCAGAGGCTGAATGGCGTGATTCAGAGGCTTACGAGAGAGATGCAGAGGATCAAGAGAGTGATGCAGAGGCTCGAGAGAGTGATGCAGAGGCTCGAGAGAGTTATGCAGAGGCCTCAAGAGAGGGATTCAGAGACTTAAGAGAGAGATGCAGAGGCTGAAGGGAGTTTTGCAGAGGAGCAAGAGAGGGATGCAGAGGCTCAAGAGAGTGATGCAGAGGCTCAAGAGAGTGATGCAGTGGTTCAAGAGAGGGAAGCAGAGGCTTGGGAGAGAGTGACGCAGAGGCTCAAGAGAGGGAGGCAGAGGCTTCAGAGGGTGATGCAGAGACTTGAGAGAGTGATGCAGAGGCTCAAAAGAGTGATGCAGAGGATCAACAGAGTGATGCAGAGGCTCAAGAGAGTGATGCAGAATCTTAAGAGAGTGATGCAGAGGATCAAGAGAGTGATGCAGAGGCTCGAGAGAGTTATGCAGAGGCCTCAAGAGAGGGATTCAGAGGCTTAAGAGAGTGATGCAGAGGCTGAAGAGAGTGTTGCAGAGGCCCAAGAGAGGGATGCAGAAGTTCAAGAGAGTGATTCAGAGGCTTACGATAGTGATGCAGAGGCTTAAGAGAGTGAGGCGGCTTCTTGGGAGAGGGATGCAGAGGCTCAAGAGAGTGATGCAGAGGCTTAAGAGGGTGATGCAGAGGCTCAAGAGAGCGATGCAGAGGCTAAAGAGAGGGATGCAGAGGCTCAACAGAGTGATGAAGACAATCAAGAGAGTGATGCAGAGGCTCAAGAGAGTGATGCCGAGGATCAGGAGAGTGATGCAGAGGATCAAGAGAGGGAAGCAGAGGCTTAAGAGAGTGATGCAAAGGCTCAGTCGAGGGATGCAGAGGCTCATGGGAGGTATGCAGGAGTTCAAGAAAGAAAGGGATGCAGTGGCTTAAGAAAGTGATGCAGAGGCTCAAAAAAGGGATGTATAGGCTTAAGAGGGTGATGCAGAGGCTCAAGAGAGTGATGCAGAGGCTCAGGAGAAGGATGCAGAGGCTCAAGAGAGTGATGCTGAGGATCAGGAGAGGGAAAGCAGAGGCTTAAGAGAGTGATGCAGAAGCTGAAGAGAGTTATGCAGAGGCTCTAGAGAGTGATGCAGAGGCTTAAGAGAGTGATGCACAGGCTCAAGAGAGTGATGCAGAAGATCAAGAGAGTGATTCAGAGGCTGAAGAGAGTGTTGCAGAGGCGCAAGAGAGTGATGCAGAGGCTCAAGAGAGTGTTGCAGAGGATCAAGAGAGGGATGCAGAGGCTCAAGAGAGTGATGGAAAGGATCAAGAGAGTGATGCAGAGGCTCAAGACGAGGGATGCATAGGCTTAAGAGAGGGTTGCAGAGACTCAAAAGAGTGATGCAGAGACTCAAGAAAGGGATGCAGAGGCTTAAGGGAGTGATGCAAAGGATCAAGAGAGGGATTCAGAGGCTCATGAGAGGGATGCAGAGGCTCACGTGAGGGATGGAGAGGCTCCAGAGAGAGGTGCAGAGGCTCAAGAGAAGTGATGCAGAGGCTCAAGAGAGTGATGCAGGGGCTGAAGAGAGTGATGCAGAGGCATAAGAGAGTGATTGAGAGGCTCAAGAGAGTGAGGCAGAGGCTCAAGAGAGTGATGCAGCGGCTTAAGAGAGTGTGCAGAGGCTTAAGAGAGGGATGCAGAGACTCAAGAGAGTGATGCAGAGGCTCAAGAAAGTGATGCAGAGGCTTAGGGGAATGATGCAGAGGCCTCAAGAGAGTGATGCAGAGGCTGAAGAGAGTGAGGCAGAGGCTCAAGAGAGTGATGCAGAGGCTTAAGTGAGTGATGCAGAGGCTTAAGAGAGGGATGCAGAGGCTCATGAGAGTGATGCAGAGGCCGAAGTGAGAGATGCAAAAGCTTAAGAGAGTGATGCAGAGGCTCAATAGAGTGATGGAGAGGCTCAAGAGAATGATGAGGAGGCTTACGAGAGGGATGCAGAGGCTCAAGAGAATGATGCAGAGGCTGAAGAGAGTGATGCAGAGGATGGAGAGATGGATGCAGAGGCTTAAAGGACTGATGCAAAGACTCTAGAGAGGGATGCAGAGGCTCAAGAAAGTGATGCAGAGGATCAAGATAGTGATGCAGAGGCTCAAGAGAGTGATGCAAAGGATCAAGGGAGGGATTCAGAGGCTCAAGAGAGTTATGCAGAGGCTGAAGAGAGTGTAGCAGAGGCTCAAGAGAGGGATGCAGAGGCTTAAGAGGGTGATGCAGAGCCTCAAGAGAGTGATGTAGAGACTCAAGAGAGGGATGCAGGGGCCCAAGAGAGTGATGCAGATGCTGAAGAGAGGGATGAAGAGGATGAAAAGAGTGATGCAGAGGCTCAAAAGAGGGATTCAGAGGCTCAAGAGAGGGATGCAGAGGCTTACGAGAGTGATGCAGAGGCTTAAGAGAGGGATGCAGAGGCTCAACGAGGATGCAAACACAACGCTTGAGCCATATTTTTGAGCCAAATTCGGCTCTCTGCAGGCATTCGCAGTCTGAAATTACGTCTTTTTATACCGAAAAAAGGCCAATTACTGAGAGCGGCGATGGGTCACATTTTTCCCAAACCCTTCCTGCAGTTTTCAAAATATCCGAAAGCATCACTAATTCGGCCCTGGAGCCTTATTTTGGAGTCAAATTCTGGCTCTCTGCATGCATTCGCAGTTTGAAATTACGACTTTTTATACTGAAAATATGCCAATTACTGAAAGCAGCGATGCGTCACATTTTGCCCAAACCCCCTTGCAGTTTTCATATATTCCAAACATCCTAAATTCGACCCTTGGATTTTGGATTTTGGAGCCAAATTCTGGCTCTCTGCACGTATTCGCAGTTTGAAATTATGACTTTTTATACTGAAAATATGCCAATTACGGAATGCGGCGATGGATCACATTATGCCCAAACCCTCCCTGCAGTTTTAAAAATATCCCAACCATCCCAAATTCGACCCTTGAGCCATATTTTCTCGCCGAATTCTGGCTTTCTGCACGTATTCGCAGTTTGAAAAACGACTTTTTATACCGAAAATATGCCAATTACTGAAAGCGACGATAGATCACATTTTGCCCAAACCCACCATTCAGTTTTCAAAAAATCCCAAGCATCCCAAATTCGACCCTTGAGCCATATTTTGGAGCCAAATTCTGGCTCTCTGCACATATTTGCAGGTTGAAATTACGACATTTTATACCGAAATTATGTCAATTACTGAAAGCAGCGATGGGTCATATTTCGCAAAAACCAACACCCCCCTTCCCTGCAGTTTTCAAAATATCCCAAACATCCCAAATTCGAAGCTTGAGCCATATTTTGGAGCCACATTCGGGCTCTCTGCACGTATTCGCAGTTTGAAATTACGTCATTTTATATCGAAAATATGCCAATTACTGAGAGCGGCGATGGGTCACATTTTGCCCAAACCCTCCCTGCAGTTTTCAAAATTTCCCAAACATCCCAAATTCAACCCTTGAGCCAAATAATGGAGCCAAATTGTGGCTCTCTGCACATATTCGCAGTTTGAAATACGACTTTTTGTACCGATACTATGTGAATTACTGAGAGCAGCGATAGGTCACATTTTGCCCATACCTCTTCCTTGTAGTTTTCAAAATATCCCAATCTACCCAAATTCGACCATTGAGAATTATTTTGGAGCCAAATTCTTGCTCTCTGCAAGTATTCGCAGTTTGAAATTACGACTTTTTATCCCAAACATCCCAAATTTGACGCTTGAAATTTGACGCTTGAAAATATGCCAATTACTGAAAGAAGCGATGGGTCACATTTTGCCCAAACCCCCCAGTAAACTGCAGGGAGGGTTTGGGCAAAATGTGATCCATCGCCGCTTTCAGTAATTGGCATATTTTCGGTATAAAAAGTCGTAATTTCAAACAGCGAATTAGCGCTGAAAGCCAGAATTTGGCTCCAAAATATGGCTCAAAGGTCGAATTTGGCATGTTTGGGATATTTTGCAAACTGCAGGGGGGTTTGGGCAAAATGTGACCCATCGCTTCTTTCAGTAATTCGCATAATTTTAAGCGTCAAATTTGGGATGTTTGGGTTAAAAAGACGTAATTTCAAACTGCGAATACTTGCAGAGAGCCAGAATTTGGCTCCAAAATAATTCTCAATGGTCGAATTTGGGATGATTGGAATATTTTGAAAACTGAAGGGAGGGCCTGGGCAAAATGTGGTCCATCGCCGCACTCAGTAATTGGCATATTTTCGGTATAAAATGAAATAATTTCAAACTGCGAGCACGTGCAGAGACCCCGAATTTGGCTCCAAAATATGGCTCAAGCGTTGAATTTGGGATGTTTAGGATATTTTGAAAACTGCAGGGAGGGTTTGGGCAAAATGTGATCCAACGCCACTTTCAGTAATTGTCATGTTTTCGGTATAAAAAGTCGTAATTTCAAACTGCGAATACGTTCAGAGAGCCAGAAATTAGCTCCAAAATAATTCTCTCGGGTCGAATTTGGGATGTTTGGAATATTTTAAAAACTGCAGGGAAGGTTTGGGAAAAATGTGAAATAATGAAAAAATTAAAATGTGAAAATGAAATAATTTCAAACTGCGAACACGTGCAGAGACCCCGAATTTGGCTCCAAAATATGGCTCAAGCGTTGAATTTGGGATGTTTAGGATATTTTGAAAACTGCAGGGAGGGTTTGGGCAAAATGTGATCCAACGCCACTTTCAGTAATTGTCATGTTTTCGGTATAAAAAGTCGTAATTTCAAACTGCGAATACGTTCAGAGAGCCAGAAATTAGCTCCAAAATAATTCTCTAGGGTCGAATTTGGGATGTTTGGGATATTTTGAAAACTGCAGGGATTGCCTGGGCAAAATGTGATCCATCGCCGCACTCAGTAATTGGCATATTTTCGGTATAAAATGAAATAATTTCTACTGCGAACACGTGCTGAGACCCCCGAATTTGGCTCCAAAATATGGCTCATGCGTCGAATTTGGGATGTTTGGGATATTTTGAAAACTGCAGGGAGGGTTTAGTGTGGTGTGACTTTACGTAAATATATTCGTTTTTACCAATATTTCGATACTACTTCATGTTTTCTCACGATATGTGATTTCGCCTACAAATCTCAGAATTTCGCAAATTTTGCATTTTTAAGCAAGTTTTCTTGCATTTTGTTTTGTAGTAAAAATCATTGAATTTAGCAATATGTTGACGTTTATCATCCTCTTTTCCTTTATGTGATTTAAACAAAATACCATCGAATTAGGCAATATTTTGCCGTTTTTCCACGTTTTTGTGAATTTTCAGTTTATTGTTAATAATTCATTAAATATACGATAAAAATGATGTAAACATATAATTGATAAGAAAAAACCTTAAATACTTCATTTTCAATAAACTATTTGTTTCTCGTTAAAATACTCAGTAAGATATTGAAAAGGAGAGAAGTTCTGTTTTTATTGCATATATCGACGTTTCAGCCGGATTTGAGCTGTTTTCCGTGTACATCTTCCATCAATAATATAAACGGAAAATCAGGAATATTTTAGTTAATTCCACCAAAAACACATTGATTTTTATCATTTGTATTGGAAACAACATTTCTATATGTCTTTTCTAGGATCTAAATAATACGAAACTTCGCTCAATGATATGAAGTTAAAATCCTCAAATAAGGTAATTGAGCGATTTTGTTCACGTTTTTTATGTAGTGTGACATCACGTGAATATATTCGTTTTACCAATATTTTGATACTATTTCATGTAGTATCACGATATGTGATTTGGCCTTTAAATATCAGTATTTCGCATAATATTGCATTTTAAGCAAGATTTCTTGAATTTTGTTTCGTACTAAAAATCATCGAATATAGCAATATTTTGACGTTTATCATCCCCTTTTCCTCTATGTGATATAGGGTTTGGGTAAAATGGGAGGGTTTGGGCAAAATGTGATCCATCGCCGCTCTAAGTAATTAGCATATTTTCGGTACAAAAATCCGTAATTTCAAACTGCGAATACGTTCATAGAGCCAGAATTTGGCTCCAAAATATAGCTCAAGGGTAGAATTTGGGATGTTTGGGATATTTTGAAAACTGCAGGGGGGTTTGGGCAAAATGTGACCTTTCGCTGCTTTCAGTAATTGTGCATATTTTCAGTATAAAAAGACGTAATTTCAAACTACGAATACGTGCCGAGAGTCAGAATTTGGCTCCAAAATTGGGCTCAAGGATCGAATTTGTGATGTTTGGGATATTTTGAAAACTGCAGGGAAGGTTTGGGCAAAATGTGATCCATCGCCGCTCTCAGTAATTGGCATATTTCCGATATAAAAAGTCGTAATTTCAAACTGCTAATACGTGCAGAGAGCCAGAATTTGGCTCAAAAATATGGCTGAAGCGTCAAATTTGTTAAGTTTGGGATATTTTGAAATCTGCAGGGAGGGTTTGGGCAGAATGAGTTCCATCTCTTCTTTCAGTAATTGGCATATTTTCAGTATAAAAAGTTGTAATTTCAAACTGCGAATACGTGCAGACAACCAGAATGTGGCTCCAAAATATAGCTCAAGGGTCGAATTTGGGATGTTTAGGATATTTTGAAACTGCAGGGGGGTTTTGGCAAAATGTGACCCAACGCAGTTCTCAGTAATTGGCATATTGTCGGTATAAAATGAAATTATTTCAAACTGCGAATACGTGCAGAGAACCCTATTTTGGCTCCAAAATATGTCTCAAGCGTCGAATAGGGGATGTTTGGGATATTTAAAAAACTGCAGGGGGGAGGGGGGGTTTGGGCAAAATATGACCCATCGCTGCTGTCAGTAATTTGCATATTTTCGGTATAAAATGTCGTAATTTCAAACTGCGAATATGTGCAGAGAGCCAGAATTTGGCTCCAAAATATTTCTCAAGGGTCGAATTTGGGATGTTGAGGATATTTTGAAAACTGCAGGGAGGGTTTGGGAAAGATGTGATCCATCACCGCTTTCAGTAATTGTCATATTTTCGGTATAAAAAGACGTAATTTCAAACTGCGAAAACGTGCAGAGAGCCAGAATTTGGCTCCAAAATATGATTCAAGCGTCGAATTTGGGATGTTTGGGATATTTTGAAAACTGCAGGGAGGGTTGGGCAAAATGTGATCCATCGCTGCTCTCAGTAATTAGCATATTTTTTGTATATGGATTTTGGATTTACAGTCTCCGTGGTGTAGTGGTAAGACACTCGCCTCGCGTTCCGCTAGCGCTATGTCATGGGTTCGTATCCTGGCCGGAGAGGATTGACTGGGAGCAATTCCTTAACTGTAGCCTTTGTTTAACGCAACAGTAAAATGTGTACTTGGATGAAAAAACGATTCTTCGCGGCAGGGTATCGTATTCCAGGTACCTGCCCGAAACGCTACGCGTACTAGTGGCTGTAATAGAATGTAACAACTCTTGTATATATCTCAAAAAAAAGTATAAAAAGTCGTTATTTCAAACTGCGAATACGTGCAGAGAGCCAGAATTTGGCTCCAAAATATGGCTGAAGGGTCGAATTTGGGATGTTTGGGAAATTTTAAAAACTGCAGGGAGGGTTTGGGCAAAATGTGATCCATCGCCGCTGTCAGTAATTGGCATACTTTCGGTATAAAATGAAATAATTTCTAACTGCGAATACATGCAGAAAGCCAGAATTTGGCTCCAAAATATTGCTCAAGCGTGGAATTTTGGATGTTTGGGATATTTTGAAAATTGCAGGAAGGGTTTGGGCAAAATGTGATCAATCGCCGCTTTCAGTAATTGTCATATTTTCGGTATAAAAAGTCGTAATTTCAAACTGCGAATACGTGCAGAAAGACAGAATTTGGTTCCAAAATATAACTCAAGGGTCGAATTTTGGATATTTGGGATATTTTGCAAACTGCAGGGAGGGTTTGGGCAAAATGTGATCCATCGCCGCTCTCAGTAATTAGCATATTTTTGGTATAAAAAGTCGTAATAGCAAACTGCGAATATGTGCAGAGAGCCAGAATTTGGCTCAAAAATATAGCTCAAGCGCCGAATTTGGGATGTTTGTGATATTTTGAAAGCTGCAGGGAGGGTTTGGCCAGAATGGGATCCATCGCCGCTTTCAGTAATTGGCATATTTTCGTTAAAAAAGTCGTAATTTCAAACTGCGAATACGTGCAGAGAGCCAGAATTAGGCTCCAAAATATGGCTCAAGGGTCGAATTTAGGATGTTTGGGATATTTTGAAAACTGCAGGGGGGGTTTGAGCAAAATGTGACCCATCGCGGCTTTCAGTAATTGGCATATTTTTAGTATAAAAAGTCGTAATTTCAAACTGCGAATACGTGCAGAGAGCCAGAATTTGGCTCCAAAATTAGGCTCAAGGGTCGAATTTGGGATGTTTGGGATATTTTGAAAACTGCAGGGAGGGTTTGGGCAAAATGTGATCCATCGCCGCTTTCAGTAATTGGCATATTTTCGGTATAAAAAGTCGTAATTTCAAACTGCGAATACGTGGAGAGAGCCAGAATTTGGCTAAAAAATATTGCTCAAGCGTCGAATTTGTTATGTTTGGGATATTTTGAAAGCTGCAGGGAGGGTTTGTGCAAAATGTGATCCATCGCCGCTTTCAGTAATTGGCATATTTTCAGTATAAAAAGTCGTAATTTCAAACCGCGAATACGTGCAGACAGCCAGAATTTGGCTCCAAAATTCAGCCTCTGCATCAATCTCTTTAGCCCTGCATCACTCTCTTAAGCCTCTGCATCATTCTCTTCAGCCTCTGCATCACTCTCTTGAGCCTCTGCATCACTCTCCTGAGCCTCTGCATCACTCTTTTACGCCTCTGCATCATTCTCTTCAG
Organism: Procambarus clarkii; assembly: GCF_040958095.1. Classification (NCBI taxonomy): domain Eukaryota; kingdom Metazoa; phylum Arthropoda; class Malacostraca; order Decapoda; family Cambaridae; genus Procambarus; species Procambarus clarkii. The sequence continues at coordinate 2,902,631 of NC_091165.1, forward strand.
CCTCTGCATCACCCTCTTCAGCTTCTGCATCCCTCTCTTAAGCCTCTGCATCATTCTCTTCAACCTCTGCATCCCTCTCTTCAGACTCTGCATAACTCTCTTCAGCCTCTCCATCCCTCTCTTAAGCCTCTGCATCACTCTCTTCAGCCTCTGCATCCCTTTCGCGAACACCTGTATCCCTCTCATGAGCCTCTGCATTCCTCTCTTGAGCCTTTGCATCACTCTCTTAAGCCTCTGCATCCCTCTCTTGAGCCTCTGCATCACTCTCAAGAGCCTCAGCATCCCTCTCTTGTGCCTCTGCATCCCTCACTTGAGCCTCTGCATCCCTCTCTCGAGCCTCTGCATCCCTCTCTTGAGCCTTTGCATCCCTCTCTTAAGCCTCTGCATCACTCTCTTAAGCCTCTGAATCACTCTCGTAAGCCTCTGCATAACTCTCTTGAGCCCCTGCATCTCTCTCTCAAGCCTCTGCATCACTCTCTTGAGCCTCTGCATCACCCTCTTAAACCTCTGCATTACTCTCTTGAGTCTCTGCATCCCTCTCCTATGCCTCTACCTCACTCTATCAAGCCTCTGCATCACTCTCTTGAGCCTCTGCATCCCTCTCTTGAGCCTCTGCGTCACTCTCTTCATCCTCTTCATCCCTCTCTTGAGCCTCTGCAACACTCTCTTCAGCTTCTGCATCACTCTCGTAAGCCTCTGCATCACTCTCTTGATCCTCTGCACACTCTCTTGAGCATCTGCATCACTCTCTTGAGCCTCTGCATCACTCTCTAGAGCCTCTGCATCACTCTCTTCAGCCTCTGCATCACTTTCTCATGCCTTTGCTTTCCTCTCTTGATCCTCTGCATCACTCTCTTGAGCCTCTGCATCACTCTCTTAAGCCTCTGCATCAGTCTCGTAAGCCTCTGAATCACTCTCTTCATCCCTCTCTTGAGCCTCTGCAACACTCTCTTCAGCCTCTGCATCACTCTCGTAAGCCTCTGAATCACTCTCTTGAGCCTCTGCATCCCTCTCTTAAACTCCTGCATCCCGCCCATGAGCCTCTGCATCCCTCACTTGAGCCTTTGCATCACTCTTTTAAGCCTCTGCATCCCTCTCTTGAGCCTCTGCGTCACTCAAGAGCCTCTGCATCCCTCTCTTGTGCCTCTACTTCTATCACTGGAGCCTTTGCATACCATCTTAAGCCTCTGCATTACTCTCTTGAGCCTCTGCATCCCTCTCCTAAGCCTCTGCCTCACTCTATTAAGCCTCTGCATCACTCTCTTGAGCCTCTGCATCCCTCTCTTGAGCCTCTGCGTCACTCTCTTCATCCCTCTCTTGAGCCTCTGCAACACTCTCTTCAGCCTCTGCATCACTCTCGTAAGCCTCTGAATCACTCTCTTGAGCCTCTGCATCCCTCTCTTAAGCCTCTGCATCATTTTCTTCAGCCTCTGCATCCCTCTCTTAACCCTCTGCATCATTCTCTTCAACCTCTGCATTCCTCTCTTAAGCCTCTGCATCACTCTCTTGATCCTCTGCATCCCTCTCTTAAGCCTCTGCATCATTCTCTTGAGCCCCTGCATCATTCTCTTGAGCCACTGCATCCCTCTCTTAAGCCTCTACATCATTCTCTTGTGATAAAATACTTAGTAAGATATTGAAAAGGCGAGAAGTTATCTTTATATTGCATATATCGACGTTTCAGCCGGATTAGAGCGGTTTTACGTGTACATATTCCATCGGTAATATAAACGGAAAATCAGGGACATTTTAGTTAATTCTAATGAAAACACATTGATTTTTATCATTTGTATTTGAAACAACATTGTCATATGTCTTTTCTTAGATCTAAATAATACGAAACCTCGCTCTATGATTTGAAGTTAAAATCCTCAAATATGGTAATATAGTGACTTTTTTCACGTTATTCATGTAGTGTGATTTTACGTATATATATTCGTTTTTACAAATATTTCGATACTACTTCATGTTTTCTCACGATATGTGATTTGACCTTCAAATCTCAGAATTTCGCAAATTTTGCAATTATAAGCAAATTTTCTTGCATTTTGTTTTGTACTAAAAATCATCGAATTTAGCAATATTTTGACCTTTATCGTCCCCTTTTCCTTTATGGGATTTAAACAAAATATCATCGAATTAGGCAATATTTTGCCGATTTCCACGTTTTTGTGAATTTTCAGTTTATTCTTATTAGTTCATTAAATATACGATAAAAATTATGCAAACACATAATTGATCAGAAAATAACCTTAAATACTTTATTTTCAATCATCTATTTGTTTCTTAGGAGAATGCTTAGGAGGCTTAGGAGAATGATGCAGAAGCTCAAGAGAGGGATGCAGAGGTTCAAGAGAATTGATGCAGAGGCTCAAGAGAGTGATGCAGGGGCTCAAGAGAGTGATGCAGAGGCTTAAGAGAGTGATTGAGAGGCTCAAGAGGGTGATGCAGAGGCTCAAGACAGGGGATGCAGAGGCTTAAGAGAGGGATGCAGAGACTCAAAAGAGTGATGCAGAGGCTCAAGTAAGGGATGCAGAGGTTGAAGAGAGTGATGCAAAGGATCAAGAGAGGGATTCAGAGGCTCATATGAGGGATGCAGAGGCTCAAGTGAACGATTCACTTCAGCCTCTGCATCGCCCTCTTCTGCCTCTGCATCCCTCTCTTGATCCTCTGCATCCCTCTCTAAAGCATTTGCATCACTCTCTTGAGCCTCTACATCCCTTTCGTGAACTCCTGCATCCCTCTCATGAGCCTCTACATCCCTCTCTTGAGCCTTTGCATCACTCTCTTAAGCCTCTGCATCCCTCTATTGAGCCTCTGCATCACTCTCAAGAGCCTCTGCATCCCTCTCTTGTGCCTCTGCATCCCTCACTTGAGCCTCTGCATCCCTCTCTTGAGCCTCTGCATCCCTCTCCTGGGCATCTGCATCCCTCTCTTGAGCCTTCGCATCCCTCTTTTAAGTCTCTGCATCACTCTCTTAAGCCTCTGCATCACTCTCTTAAGCCTCTGAATCACTCTCTTGAACCTTTTTTATAACTCTCTTGAGCCCCTGCATCTCTCTCTCAAGCCTCTGCATCACTCTCTTGAGCCTCTGCATCCCTCTCTTGAGCCTCTGCAACGCTCTCTTCAGCCTCTGCATCACTCTCGTAAGCCTCTGAAAAACTCTCTCGAGCCTCTGCATCACTCTCTTGATCATCTGCATCACTCTCTTGAGCATCTGCATCACCCTCTTGAGCCTCTTCATCACTCTCTAGAACCTCTGCATAACTATCTTCAGCCTCTGCATCACTCTCTTAAGCCTCTGCTTCCCTCTCTTGATCCTCTGCATCACTCTCTTGAGCCCTTGCATCCCTCTCTTGAGCCTCTGCAACACTCTCCTGAGCCTCTGCATCACCCTTTTAAGCCTCTGCATCCCTCATTTGAGCCTCTGCATCACTTTCTTAAGCCTCTGCATCAGTATCGCAAGCCTCTGAATCACTCTCTTTAGCCTCTGCATCTCTCTCTTGAGCCTCTGCAACACTCCCAAGAGCCTCTGCATCCCTCTCTATTGCCTCTTCATCCCTACTTGAGTCTCTGCATCCCTCTCTTGAGCCTCTGCATCCCTCTCTTGAACTCCTGTATCCCTCCCATGAGCCTCTGCATCCCTCACTTGAGCCTTTGCATCACTCTTTTAAGCCTCTGCATCCCTCTCTTGAGCCTCTGCGTCACTCTCAAGAGCCTCTGCATCCCTCTCTTGTGCCTCTACTTGTATCACTGGAGCCTTTGCATCACCATCTTAAGCCTCTGCATTACTCTCTTGAGCCTCTGCATCCCTCTCCTAAGCCTCTGCCTCACTCTATTAAGCCTCTGCATCACTCTCTTGAGCCTCTGCATCCCTCTCTTGAGCCTCTGCGTCACTCTCTTCATCCACTTCATCCCTCTCTTGAGCCTCTGCAACACTCTCTTCAGCCTCTGCATCACTCTTGTAAGCCTCTGAATCACTCTCTTGAGCCTCTGCATCCCTCTCTTAAGCCTCTGCATCATTCTCTTCAGCCTCTGCATCCCTTACTTAACCCTCTGCATCATCCTCTTCAACCTCTGCATTCCTCTCTTAAGCCTCTGCATCACTCTCTTCAACCTCTGCATCCCTCTCTTAAGCCTCTGCATCATTCTCTTGAGCCCCTGCATCATTCTCTTGAGCCACTGCATCCCTCTCTCAAGCCTCTACATCATTCTCTTGTGCCCCTGCATCATTCTCTTGAGCCACTGCATCCCTCTCTTAAGCCTCTACATCATTCTCTTGTGATAAAATACTTAGTAAGATATTGAAAAGGCGAGAAGTTATCTTTATATTATATATATCGACGTTTCAGCCGGATTAGAGCGGTTTTACGTGTACATCTTCCATCGGTAATATAAACGGAAAATCAGGAACATTTTAGAGTATTTTAATGAAAACACATTGATTTTTATCATTTGTATTGGAAACAACATCTTTATATGTCTTTTCTAGAATCTAAATAATACGAAACCTCGCTTTATGATTTGAAGATAAAATCCTCAAATTTCGTAAAATAACGATTTTTTCACGTTTTTCATGTAGTGTGGCATTACGTAAATATATTCGTTTTTTCCAATATTTCGATACTACTTCATGTTATTTCACGATATGTGATTTGGCCTTCAAATCTCAGAATTTCGCAAATTTTGCATTTTAAGCAAGTTTTCTTGCGTTTTGTTTTGTACTAAAAATCATTGAATTTAGCAATATTTTGACGTTTATCATCCTCTTTTCCTTTATGTGATTTAAACAAAATATCATCGAATTAGGCAATATTTTGCCGTTTTTCCACGTTTTTTTAAATTTTCAGTTTGTTGTTAATAATTCATTAAATGTAAGATAAAAATGATGCAAACATGTAATTGATTAGAAAAAACCTTAAATACTTCTTTTTCAATCAACTATTTTGTTTCTCGTTAAAATACTGAGTAAGATATTAAAAAGGGGAGAAGTTATGTTTTTTTTGCATATATCGACGTTTCAGCAGGATTAGAGCGGTTTAGAGCAAGTTTTCTTGCATTTTGTTTTGTACTAAAAATCATCGAATTTAGCAATATTTTGACCTTTATCATCCCCTTTTCCTTTACGTGATTTAAACAAAATATCATCGAATTAGGCGTTTTTCCACGTTTTTGTGAATTTTCAGTTTATTGTTATTAATTCATTAAATATACGATAAAAATTATGCAAACACATAATTGATCAGAAAATAACCTAAAATACTTTATTTTCAATCATCTATTTGTTTCTCGTTAAAATACTGAGTAAGGATTGAAAAGGGGAGAAGTTCTTTTTTATTGCATATATCGACGTTTCAGCCGGATTAGAAAGGTTTTACGTGTACATCTTCCATTGGTAATATAAACTGAAAATCAAAAACATTTTAGTAATTTTAATGAAAACACATTAATTTTTATCATTTGTATTGGAAGCAACATCTTTATACGTCTTTTCTAGGGTCTAAAAAATACGAAACGTCGCTTTATGATTCGAAGTTAAAATCCTCAAATTTGGTATAATAATGACTTTTTTCACGTTTTTCATGTAGTTTGATATTACGTAAATATATTCATTTTTACCAATATTTCGATACTATTTCATGTCGTATCACGATATGTGATTTGGCCTTCAAATCTCAGTTTTTCGCATAATATTTCATTTTAAGCAAGTTTTCTTGCATTTTGTTTCGTACTAAAAATCATTGAATTCAGCAATATTTTGACGTTTATCATACTTTTTTCCTTTATGTGATATAAACAAAACATTATCGAATTAGGCAATATTTTCCGGTTTTTCCACGTTTTTGTGAATTTTTAGTTTATTGTTATTAATTCATTAAATATACGATAAAAATGATGCAAACACATAATTGATTAGAAATTAACCTTAAACACTTCATTTTCAATCAACTATTTGTTTCTCGTTAAAATACTGAGTAAGATATTGAAAAGGGGAGAAGTTCTGTTTTTATTGCATATATCGACGTTTCAGCCGGATTAGAACGGTTTTACGTGTACATCTTCCATCGGTAATATAAACCGAAAATCAGGAACATTTTACTTAATTTTAATGAAAACACATTGATTTCTATCATTTGTATTGGAAGTAACATCTTTATACGTCTTTTCTAGGGTCTAAAAAATACGAAACGTCGCTCTATGATTCGAAGTTAAAATCCTCAAATTTGGTATAATGACTTTTTTCATGTTTCTCATGTAGTTTGATATTACGTAAATATATTAATTTTTACCAATATTTCGATACTATTTCATGTAGTATCACGATATGTGATTTGGCCTTCAAATCTCAGATTTTCGCATAATATTTCATTTTAAGCAAGTATTCTTGCATTTTGTTTCGTACTTAAAATCATTGTATTCAGCAATATTGTGAAGTTTATCATCCCCTTTTCCTTTATGTGATATAAACAAAATATCATCGAATTAGGCAATATTTTGCTGTTTTTCCACGTTTTTGTGAATTTTCAGTTTATTGCTATTAATTCATTAAATATACGATAAAAATTATGCAAACACATAATGGATAGAAATTATTTCAAACTGCGAATACATGCAGAGAACCCTATTTTGGCTCCAAAATATGTCTCAAGCGTCCAATAGGGGATGTTTGGGATATTTAAAAAACTGCAGGTGGGGGGGTTTGGGCAAAATATGACATATCGCTGCTTTCAGTAATTTGCATATTTTCGGTATAAAATGTCGCAATTTCAAACTGCGAATATGTGCAGAGAGCCAGAATTTGGCTCCAAAATATAACTCAAGGGTCGAATTTTGGATGTTTGGGATATTTTGAAAACTGCAGGGAGGGTTTGGGCAAAATGTGATCCATCGCCGCTGTCAGTAATTGGCATATTTTCAGTATAAAATGAAATAATTTCAAACTGCGAATACATGCAGAAAGCCAGAATTTGGCTCCAAAATATTGCTCAAGCGTGAAATTTTGGATGTTTGGGATATTTTGAAAATTGCAGGAAAGGTTTGGGCAAAATGTGATCAATCGTCGCTTTCAGTAATTGTCATATTTTCGATATAAAAAGTCGTAATTTCAATCTGCGAATGCGTTCATAATGACAGAATTTAGTTCCAAAATATAACTCAAGGGTCGAATTTTAGATATTTGGGATATTTTGCAAACTGCAGGGAGGGTGGGGGCAAAATGTCATCAATCGCCGCTCTCAGTAATTAGCATATTTTTGGTATAAAAAGTCATAATTGCAAACTGCGAATACGTGCAGAGAGCCAGAATTTGGCTCAAAAATATAGCTCAAGCGTCGAATTTGGGATGTTTGTGATATTTTGAAAGCTGCAGGGAGGGTTTGGCCAGAATGGGATCCATCGCCGCTTTTAGTAATTGGCATATTTTCGGTAAAAAAGTCGTAATTTAAAACTGCGAATACGTGCAGAGAGCCAGAATTAGGCTCCAAAATATGGCTCAAGGATCGAATTTAGGATGTTTGGGATATTTTGAAAACTGCAGGGGGGTTTGAGCAAAATGTGACCCATCGCTGCTTTCAGTAATTGGCATATTTTCAGTATAAAAAGTCGTAATTTCAAACTGCGAATACGTGCAAAGAGCCAGAATTTGGCTCCAAAATTAGGCTCAAGGGTCGAATTTGGGATGTTTGGGATATTTTGAAAACTGCAGGGGGGGTTTGGGCAAAATGTGATTCATCGCCGCTTTCAGTAATTGGCATATTTTCGGTATAAAAATTCGTAATTTCAAAATGCGATTACGTGCAGAGATCCAAAATTTGGCTAAAAAATATTGCTCAAGCATCGAATTTGTTATGTTTGGGATATTTTGAAAACTGCAGGGAGGGTTTGAGCAAAATGTGATCCATCGCCGCTTTCAGTAATTGGCAAATTTTCGGTATAAAAAGTCGTAATTTCAAACGGCGAATACATGCAGACAGCCAGAATTTGGCTCCAAAATTCAGCCTCTGCATCATTCTCTTCAGCCTCTGCATCACTCTCTTAAGCCTCTGCATCATTCTCTTCAGCCTCTGCATCACTCTCTTGAGCCTCTGCATCACTCTCCCGAGCCTCTGCATCACTCTTTTACGCCTCTGCATCATTCTCTTCAGCCTCTGCATCACCCTCTTCAGCCTCTGCATCCCTCTCTTAAGCCTCTGCATCATTCTCTTCAACCTCTGCATCCCTCTCTTCAGACTCTGCATCACTCTCGTAAGCCTCTGAATTACTCTCTTGAGCCTCTGCATCCCTCTCTTAAACTCCTGCATCCCTCCCATGAGCCTCTGCATCCCTCACTTGAGCCTTTGCATCACTCTTTTAAGCCTCTGCATCCCTCTCTTGAGCCTCTGCGTCACTCAAGAGAATCTACATCCCTCTCTTGTGCCTCTGCTTCTATCACTTGAGCATTTTCATCACTCTTTTAAGCCTCTGCATCCCTCTCTTGAGCCCTTGCATCCCTCTCTTGAGCCTCTGCATCACTCTCTTGAGCCTCTGCATCACCCTTTTAAGCCTCTGCATCCCTCTTTTGAGCCTCTGCATCACTCTCGTAAGCCTCTGCATCACTCTCTTAAGCCTCTGCATCACTCTCGTAAACCTCTGAATCACTCTCTTGAGCCTCTCTATCACTCTCTTGAGCCTCTGCATCCCTCTATTGAGCCTCTGCATCACTCTCTTGAGCCTCTGCATCACCCTCTTAAGCCTCTGCATCTCTCTTTTGAGCCTCTGCATCACTTTCTTAAGCCTCTGCATTATTTTCTTGAGCCTCTTCATCTCTCTCCTGAACACCTGCATCCCTCTCATGAGCCTTTGCATCCCTCACTTGAGCTTTTGCATCACTCACTTAAGCCTCTGCGTCCCTCTCTTGAGCCTCTGCATCACTCGCAGGAGCCTATGCATCCCTCTATTGTGCGTCTGCATCCCTCACTTGAGCCTCTGCATCCCTCTCTTGAGCCCCTGCATCCTTCTCTTGAGCCTCTGCATCCCTCTCTTGAGCCTCTGCATCCCTCTCTTAAGCCTCTGCATCACTCTCTTAAACTTCTGCATCACTCTCGTAAGCCTCTGAATCACTCTCTTGAACCTCTTCATCACTCTCTTGAGCCTCTACATCCCTCTCTTGAACCTCTGCATTCCTCTCATAAGCCTCTGCATCACTCTCCTGAGCCTCTGAATCACTCTCTTGAGCCCCTGCATCCCTCTCTTGAGCCTCTGCATCACTCTCTTGAGCCTCTGCATCACCCTTTTAAGTCACTTCATCCCTCTTTTGAACCTCTGCATCACTTTCTTAAGCCTCTGCATCACTCTCTTAAGCCTCTGCATCAGTCTCGTAAGCCTCTGAATCACTCTCTTTAGCCTCTGCATCCCTCTCTTGAGCCTCTGCATCACTCCCAAGAGCCTCTGCATCCCTCTCTATTTCCTCTTCAACCCTCGGTTGAGTCTCTGCATCCCTCTCTTGAGTCTCTGCATCCCTCTCTTGAACTCCTGCATCCCTCCCATGAGCCTCTGCATCCCTCACTTGAGCCTTTGCATCACTCTTTTAAGCCTCTGCATCCCTCTCTTGAGCCTCTGCGTCACTCTCAAGAGCCTCTGCATCCCTCTCTTGTGCCTCTGCTCCTATCACTTGAGCCTTTGCATCACTCTTTTAAGCCTCTGCATCCCTCTCTTGAGCCTTTGCATCCCTCTCTTGACCCTCTGCATCACTCTCTTGAGCCTCTGCATCACAAATTTAAGCCTCTGCATCCCTCTTTTGAGCCACTGCATCACTTTTTTAAGCATCCCTCTGCATCCCTCTCAAAAGAGGGATGCATAGTCTTAAAAGGGTGATGCAGAGGCTCAGGAGAATGATGCAGAGGCTCAAGAGAGGGATGCAGGGGCTCAAGAGTGTAATGCAGAGGCTCAAGAGAGTGATTCAGAGGCTTACGAGAGTGATGCAGAGGCTTAAGCGAGTGATGCAGAGGCTCAAGAGAGTGATGCAGAGGCTCAAGAGAGTGATGCAGAGGCTCTAGAGAGTGATGCAGAGGATCAAGAGGGTGATGAAGAGGCTCAAGAGAATGATGCAGAGGATCAATAGAGTGATGCAGAGGCTCGAGAGAGTGATTCAGAGGCTTACGAGAGTGATGCAGAGGCTCAAGAGAATGATGCAGAGGATCAATAGAGTGATGCAGAGGCTTAAGAGGGTGATTCAGAGGCTCAAGGGAGTGATGCAGAGGGTCAAGAGCGGGATGCAAGGGCTCAAGAGAGGGATGCAGAGGCTTAAAAGAGTGATGCAAAGGCTCAAGTGATAGAAGTAGAGGCACAAGAGAGGGATGCAGAAGCTCTTGAGAGTGACGCAGAGGCACAAGAGAGGGATGCAGGAGCTTAAAAGAGTGATGCAAAGGCTTAAGTGAGGGATGCAGAGGCTCTTGGGATGGATGCAGGAGTTAAAGAGAGGGATGCAGAGGCTCAAGAGAGAGATGCAGAGACTCATGTGAGGGATGAAGAGGCAATAGAGAGGGATGCAGAGGCTCTTGTGAGTGATGCAGAGGCTCAAGAGAGGGATGCAGAGGCTCAAAAGAGTGATTCAGAGGCTTAAGCGAGTGATGCAGAGGCTCAAGAGAGTGATGCAGAGGATCAAGAGAGTGATGCAGAGGCTCGAGAGAGTGATTCAGAGGCTTACGAGAGTGATGCAGAGGCTCAAGAGAGTGTTGCAGAGGCTCAAGAGAGGGATGAAGAGAGTGACGCAGAGGCTCAAGAGAGGGATGCAGAGGCACAAGAGAGTGATGCAGAGGCTTAATAGAGTGAGGCAGAGGCTTAGAAGAGGAATGCAGAAGCTCAAGAGAGTAATGTAGAAGCTCAAGAGAGTAATGCAGAGGCTTATGAGGGAGATGCAGAGGCTCAATAGAGTGATGCAGAGGCTTGAGAGAGAGATGCAGAGGCTCAAGAGAGTTAAGCAGAGGCTCAAGAGAGTGATTCAGTGGCTTAAGAGAGTGATACAGAGGCTTAAGAGAGCGATGCAGAGGCTTAAAAGAGGGATGCGGAGGCTCAAGAGAGGGATGCAGAGGCCCAAGTGAGGGATGCAAAGGCTCAAGAGAGTGATGCAGAGGCTTAATAGAGCGAGGCAGAGGCTTAGGAGATTGATGCAGAGGCTCAAGAGAGTAATGCAGAGGCTTAAGAGGGTGATTCAGAGGCTCAAGAGAGTGATGCAGAGGGTCAAGAGCGGGATGCAAGGGGCTCAAGAGAGGGATGCAGAGGCTTAAAAGAGTGATGCAAAGGCTCAAGTGATAGAAGTAGAGGCACAAGAGAGGGATGCAGAAGCTCTTGAGAGTGACGCAGAGGCTCAAGAGAGGGATGCAGAAGCTTAAAAGAGTGATGCAAAGGCTCAAGTGAGGGATGCAGAGGCTCATGGGAGGGATGCAGGAGTTCAAGAGAGGGATGTAGAGGCTCAAGAGAGGGATGCAGAGACTCAAGTGAGGGATGAAGAGGCAATAGAGAGGGATGCAGAGGCTCTTGGGAGTGATGCAGAGGCTCAAGAGAGGGATGCAGAGGCTCAAGAGAGTGATTCAGAGGCTTACGAGACTGATGCAGAGGCTTAAGAGAGTGATGCAGAGGCTTAAGAAAGTGATGCAGAGGCTCAAAAGAGGGATGCATAGTCTTAAAAGGGTGATGCAGAGGCTCAGGAGAATGATGCAGAGGCTCAAGAGAGGGATGCAGGGGCTCAAGAGTGTATTGCAGAGGCTCAAGAGAGTGATTCAGAGGCTTACGAGAGTGATGCAGAGGCTTAAGCGAGTGATGCAGAGGCTCAAGAGAGTGATGCAGAGGCTGAAGAGAGTGATGCAGAGGCTCTAGAGAGTGATGCAGAGGCTCAAGAGGGTGATGCAGAGGCTCAAGAGAGTGATTCAGAGGCTTACGAGAGTGTTGCAGAGGCTGAAAAGAGTGTTGCAGAGGCTCAAGAGAGGGATGAAGAGGATAAAGAGAGTGACGCAGAGGCTCAAGAGAGGGATGCAGAGGCACTAGAGAGTGATGCAGAGGCTCAATAGAGTGAGGCAGATACTTAGAAGAGGGATGCAGAAGCTCAAGAGAGTAATGCAGAGTCTAATGAGGGAGATGCAGAGGCTCAAGAGAGTGATGCAGAGGCTTCAGAGAGAGATGCAGGGGCTCAAGAGAGTTATGCAGAGGCTCAAGAGAGTGATTCAGAGGATGAAGAGAGTGATGCAGAGGCTTAAAAGAGGGATTCGGAGGCTCAAGAGAGGGATGCAGAGGCCCAAGTGAGGGATGCAAAGGCTCAAGAGAGGGATGCAGAGGCTCAAGTGAGGGATGCAGAGGAAAAAGAGAGGGATGCAGAGGCTCTTGGAAGTGATGCAGAGGCTCTTGGAAGTGATGCAGAGGCTCAAGAGAGGGATGCAGAGGCTTAAGAGAGTGATGCAAAGGCTCAAGAGAGGGATGCAGAGGCTCATGAGAGGGATGCAGGAGTTCACGAAAGGGATGCAGAGGCTCAAGATAGTGATGCAGAGGCTGAAAAGAGGGATGCATAGTCGTAAAAGGGTGATGAAGAGGCTCAGGAGAATGATGCAGAAGCTCAAGAGATGGATGCAGGGGCTCAAGAGAATAATGCAGAGGCTCAAGAGAGTGATTCAGAGGCTTACGAGAGTGATGCAGAGGCTTAAGCGAGTGATGCAGAGGCTCAAGAGAATGATGCAGAGGCTGAAGAGAGTGATGCAGAGGCTCTAGAGAGTGATGCAGAGGCTCAAGAGGGTGATGCAGAGGCTCACGAGAATGATGCAGAGGATCAAGAGAGTGATGCAGAGGCTCGAGAGAGTGATTCTGAGGCTTACGAGAGTGATGCAGAGGCTCAAGAGAGTGTTGCAGAGGCTCAAGAGAGGGATGAAGAGAGTGACGCAGAGGCTCAAGAGAGGGATGCAGAGGCACAAGAGAGTGATGCAGAGGCTTAATAGAGTGAGGCAGAGGCTTAGAAGAGGAATGCAGAAGCTCAAGAGAGTAATGCAGAGGCTTATGAGGGAGATGCAGAGGCTCAATAGAGTGATGCAGAGGCTTGAGAGAGAGATGCAGGGGCTCAAGAGTGTTATGCAGAGGCTCAAGAGAGTGATTCAGAGGCTTAAGAGAGTGATACAGAGGCTTAAGAGAGCGATGCAGAGGCTTAAAAGAGGGATGCGGAGGCTCAATTGAGGGATGCAGAGGCCCAAGTGAGGGATGCAAAGGCTCAAGAGAGTGATGCAGATGCTTAATAGAGTGAGGCAGAGGCTTCGGAGAGGGATGCAGAGGCTCAAGAGAGTAATGCAGAGGCTTAAGAGGGTGATTCAGAGGCTCAAGAGAGTGATGCAGAGGGTCAAGAGCGGGATGCAAGGGCTCAAGAGAGGGATGCAGAGGCTTAAAAGAGTGATGCAAAGGCTCAAGTGATAGAAGTAGAGGCACAAGAGAGAGATGCAGAAGCTCTTGAGAGTGACGCAGAGGCTCAAGAGAGGGATGCAGAAGCTTAAACGAGTGATGCAAAGGCTCAAGTGAGGGATGCAAAGGCTCATGGGAGGGATGCAGGAGTTCAAGAGAGGGATGCAGAGGCTCAAGAGAGGGATGCAGAGACTCAAGTGAGGGATGAAGAGGCAATAGAGAGGGATGCAGAGGCTCTTGGGAGTGATGCAGAGGCTCAAGAGAGGTATGCAGAGGCTCAAGAGAGTGATTCAGAGGCTCAAGAGACTGATGAAGAGGCTTAAGAGAGTGATGCAGAGGTTCAAAAGAGGGATGCATAGTCTTAAAAGGGTGATGTAGAGGCTCAGGAGAATGATGCAGAGGCTCAAGAGAGGGATGCAGAGGCTCAAGAGAGTGATGCAGAGGCTGAAGAGAGTGATGCAGAGGCTCTAGAGGGTGATGCAGAGGCTCAAGAGAATGATGCAGAGGATCAATAAAATGATGCAGAGGCTCGAGAGAGTGATTCAGAGGCTTACGAGAGTGATGCAGAGGCTGAAGAGAGTGTTGCAGAGGCTCAAGAGAGGGATGAAGAGGCACAAGAGAGTGATGCAGAGGCTCAATAGAGTGAGTCAGAGGCTTAGAAGAGGGATGCAGAAGCTCAAGAGAGTAATGCAGAGGCTTATGAGGGAGATGCACAGGCTCAAGAGAGTGATGCAGAGGCTTGAGAGAGATATGCAGGGGCTCAAGAGAGTTATGCAGAGGCTCAAGAGAGTGATTCAGAGGCTTAAGAGAGTGATGCAGAGGCTTAAGAGAGCGATGCAGAGGCTTAAAAGAGGGATGCGGAGGCTCAAGAGTGGGATGCAGAGGTCCAAGTGAGGGATGCAAAGGCTCAAGAGAGGGATGCAGAGGCTCAAGTGAGGGATGCAGAGGCAAAAGAGAGGGATGCAGAGGCTCTTGGAAGTGATGCAGAGGCTCAAGAGAGGGATGCAGAAGCTTAAGAGAGTGATGCAAAGGGTCAAGAGAGGGATGCACTGAAAGCGGCGATGGATAATATTTTGCCCAAACCCTCCCAGCAGTTTTCAAAATATCCCAAACATCCCAAATACGACGCTTCAACCATATTTTCGAGCCAAATTCGGGCTCTCTGCACGTATTCACTGTTTGAAATTACGACTTTTTATACCGAAAATATGCCAATTACTGAAAGCGGCGATGGATCACATTTTGCCCAAACCCTCCCTGCAGTTTCCAAAAAATCCCAAACATCCCAAATTAAACGCTTGAGCCATAATTTGGAGCCAAATTCTGGCTCTCTTGACGTATTCGCAGTTTGCAATTACGACTTTTTATATGAAAAATATGCTAATTACAGAGAGATGGATCACATTTTGCCCAAACCCTCCCTGCAGTTTGCAAAATATCCCAAATATCCAAAATTCGACCCTTGAGTTATATTTGACGTTTATCATCCCCTTTTCCTTTATGTTATATAAACAAAATATCATCGAATTAGGCAATATTTTGCTGTTTTTCCATGTTTTTGTGAATTTTCAGTTTATAACTATTAATTCATTAAATATACGATAAAAATTATGCAAACACATAATTGATTAGAAATTAACCTTAAACACTTCATTTTCAATCAACTATTTGTTTCTCGTTAAAATACTGAGTAAGATATTGGAAAGGGAAGAAGTTCTGTTTTTATTGCATATATCGGATTAGAGCGGTTTTACGTGTACATCTTCCATCGGTAATATAAACGGATAATCAGGAACATTTTAGTTAATTCTAATGAAAACACATTGATTTTTATCATTTGTATTTGAAACAACATTGTCATATGTTTTTTCTTGGATCTAAATAATACGAAACCTTGCTCTATGATTTGAAGTTAAAATCCTCAAATATGGTAATATAGTGACTTTTTTCACGTTATTCATGTAGTGTGATTTTACGTATATATATTCGTTCTTACCAATATTTCGATACTACTTCATGTTTTCTCACGATATGTGATTTGGCCTTCATATCTCAGAATTTCGCAAATTTTGCATTTTTAAGCAAGTTTTCTTGCATTTTGTTTTGTACTAAAAATCATCGAATTTAGCAATATTTTGACCTCAATCATCACCTTTTCCTTTATGTGATTTAAACAAAATATCATCTAATTAGGCCGTTTTTCCACGTTTTTGTGAATTTTCAATTTATTGTTATTAATTCATTAAATATACGATAAAAACTATGCAAACACATAATTGATCAGAAAATAACCTTAAATACTTTATTTTCAATCATCTATTTGTTTCTCGTTAAAATACTGAGTAGGATATTAAAAAGGGGAGAAGTTCTGTTTTTATTGCATATATCAACGTTTCAGCCGGATTAGAACGGTTTTACGTGTGCATCTTCCATCGTTAATATAAACCGAACATCCGGAACATTTTAGTTAATTTTAATGAAAACACATTGATTTTTATCATTTGTATTGATAGCAAAATCTTTATACGTCTTTTCTAGGGTTTAAATAATACGAAACGTCGCTCTATGATTCGAAGTTAAAATCCTCAAATTTGGTAAAATAATGACTTTTTCCACGTTTTTCATGTAGTTTGATATTACGTAAATATATTCATTTTTACCAATATTTCGATACTATTTCATGTAGTATCACGATATGTGATTTGGCCTTCAAATCTCAGAATTTCCCATAATATTGCATTTTAAGCAAGTTTTCTTGTATTTGTTTCGTACTAAAAATCATCGAATTCAGCAATATTTTGACGTTTATTATCTCCTTTTCCTTTAAGTGATATAAACAAAATATCTTGGAATCAGGCAATATTTTGTTGTTTTTCCACGTTTTTGTGAATTTTCAGTTTATTGCTATTAATTCATTAAATATTCGATAAAAATGATGCAAACACATAATTGATTAGAAATTAACCTTAAACACTTCATTTTCACTCATCTATTTGTTTCTCGTTAAAATACTGAGTAAGATATTGAAAAGGGGAGAAGTTCTGTTTTTATTGCATATATCGACGTTTCAGCCGGATTAGAACGGACAACATCTTCCATCGGTAATATAAACCGAAAATCAGGATCATTTTAGTTAATTTTAATGAAAACACTTTAATTTTTATCATTTGTATTGGAAGCAACATCTTTATACGTCTTTTCTAGGGTCTAAAAAATACGATACGTCGCTCTATGATTCGAAGTTAAAATCTTCAAATTTGGTATAATAATGACTTTTTTCACGTTTTTCATGTAGTTTGATATTACGTAAATATATTCATTTTTACCAATATTTCGATACTATTTAATGTAGTATCACGATATGTGATTTGGCCTTCAAATCTCAAATTTTCGCATAATATTTCATTTTAAGCAAGTTTTCTTGCATTTTGTTTCGTACTAAAAATAATTGAATTCAGCAATATTTTGACGTTTATCATCCCCTTTTCCTTTATGTGATATAAACAAAATATCATCGAATTAGGCAATATTTTGCTGTTTTTCCACTTTTTTGTGAATTTTCAGTTTCTTGCTATTAATTCATTATATATACGATAAAAATGAGGCAAACACATAATTGATCAGAAAATAACCTTAAATACTTCATTTTCAATCATCTATTTGTTTCTCGTTAAAATACTGAGTAAGATATTTAAAAGGGGAGAAGTTCTGTTTTTACTGCATATATCGACGTTTCAGTCGGATTAGAGCGGTTTTACGTGTACATCTTCCTTCGGTAATATAAACGGAAAATCAGGAACATTTTAGTTAATTCTAATGAAAACACATTGATTTTTATCATTTGTATTGAAAACAACATTGTCATATGTCTTTTCTTGGATCTAAATAATACGAAACCTCGCTCTATGATTTGATGTTAAAATCCTCAAATATGGTAATATAGTAACTTTTTTCACGTTATTCATGTAGTGTGATTTTACGTATATATATTCGTTTTTACCAATATTTCGATACTACTTCATGTTTTCTCACGATATGTGATTTGGCCTTCAAATCTCAGTATGTCGCAAATTTTGCATCTTAAAGCAAGTTTTCTTGCATTTTGTTTTGTACTAAAAATCATCGAATTAGGAATATTTTGACCTTTATCATCCCCTTTTCCTGTATGTGATTTAAACAAAATATCATCGAATTAGTCCGTTTTTCCACGTTTTTGTGAATTTTCAGTTTATTGTTATTATTTCATTAAATATACGATAAAAATTATGCAAACACATAATTGATCAGAAAATAACCTAAAATACTTCATTTTCAATCATCTATTTGTTTCTCCTTAAAATACTGAGTAAGATATTGAAAAGGGGAGAAGTTCTGTTTTTATTGCATATATCGAAGTTTCAGTAGGATTAGAACGGTTTTACGTGTATATCTTCCATCGGTAATATAAACCGAAAATCAGGAACAATGTAGTTAATTTTATGAAAACACATTGATTTTTGTCATTTGTATTGGAAGCAATATCTTTATACGTCTTTTCACGGGTTTAAAAAATACGAAAGTTGCTTTATGATTCGAAGTTAAATCCTCAAATTTGGTATAATAATTACTTTTTTCACGTTTTTCATGTAGTTTGATATTACGTAAATATATTCATTTTTACCAATATTTCGATACTATTTCATGTAGTATCACGATATGTGATTTGGCCTTCATATCTCAGATTTTCGCATAATATTTCATTTTAAGCAAGTTTTCTTGCATTTTGTTTCGTACTAAAAATCATTGAATTCAGCAATATTTTGACGTTTATCATCCCGTTTTCCTTTATGTGATATAAACAAAATATCATCGAATTAGGCAATATTTTGCTGTTTTTCCACGTTTTTGTGAATTTTCAGTTTATTGCTATTAATTCATTATATATACGATAAAAATGATGCAAACACATAATTGATTAGAAATAAACCTTAAACACTTCATTTTCAATCAACTATTTGTTTCTCGTTAAAATACTGAGTAAGATATTGGAAAGGGGGGAAGTTCTGTTTTTATTGCATATATCGACGTTTCAGCCGGATTAGAGCGATTTTACGTGTACATCTTCCATCGGTAATATAAACGGAAAATCAGGAACATTTTAGTTAATTCTAATGAAAACACATTGATTTTTATCATTTGTATTTGAAACAACATTGTCATGTCTTTTCTTGGATCTAAATAATACGAAACCTCGCTCTATGATTTGAAGTTAAAATTCTTAAATATGGTACTGCATCCCTCACTTGAGCCTTTGCATCACTCTTTTAAGCCTCTGCATCCCTCTCTTGAGCCTCTGCATCCTTCTCTTGAGCCTCTGCGTCACTCTCTTCATCCTCTTCATCCCTCTCTTGAGCCTCTGCAACACTCTCTTCAGCCTCTGCATCACTCTCGTAAGCCTCTGCATCACTCTCTTGATCCTCTGCAACACTCTCTTGAGCCTCTGCATCACTCTCTTGAGCCTCTGCATCACTCTCTAGAGCCTCTGCATCACTCTCTTCAGCCCCTGCATCACTCTCTTAAGCCTTTGATTTCCTCTCTTGATCCTCTGCATCACTCTCTTGAGCCTCTGCATCACTCTCTTAAGCCTCTGCATCACTCTCGTAAGACTCTGAATCACTCTCTTGAGCCTCTGCATTACTCTCTTGAGCTCCTGCATCCCTCTCCTGAGCCTCTGCATCACCCTTTTAAGCCTCTGCATCCCTCTGTTGACCCTCTGCATCACTTTCTTAAGCCTCTGCATCACTCTCTTAAGCCTCTGCATCAGTCTCGTAAGCCTCTGAATCACTCTCTTTATCCTCTACATCCCTCACTTGAGCCTCTGCATCACTCTCTTAAGCCTCTTCATCACTCTCGTAAACCTCTGAATCACTCTCTTGAGCCTCTCTATCACTCTCTTGAGCCCCTGCGTCCCTCTATTGTGCCTCTGCATCACTCTCTTGAGCCTCTGCATCCCTCTTTTGAGCCTCTGCATCACTTTCTTAAACCTCTGCATCACTTTGTTGAGCCTCTTCATCTCTCTCCTGAACTCCTGCATCCCACTCATGAGCCTTTGCATCCTTCACTTGAGCCTTTGCATCACTCGCCTAAGCCTCTGCATCCCTCTCTTGAGCCTCTGCATCAATCACAAGAGCCTATGCATCCCTCTATTGTGCCTCTGCATCCCTCACTTGAGCCTCTGCATCCCTCTCTTGAGCCCCTGCATCCCTCTCTTGAGCCTCTGCATCCCTCTCTTGAGCCTCTGCATCCCTCGCTTAAGCCTCTGCATCACTCTCTTAAGCCTCTGCATCACTCTCGTAAGCCTCTGAATCACTCTCTTGAACCTCTGCATCACTCTCTTGAGCCTCTGCATCCCTCTCTTAAGCCTCTGCATCACTCTCTTGAGCCTCTGCGTCACTCTCTAGAGCCTCTGCATCACTCTCTTCAGCCTCTGCATCACTCTCTTAAGCCTTTGCTTTCCTCTCTTGATCCTCTGCATTACTCTCTTGAGCCTCTGCATTACTCTCTTAAGCCTCTGCATCACTCTCGTAAGCCTCTGAATCACTCTCTTAAGCCTCTGCATTACTCTCTTGAGCCCCTGCATCCCTCTCTTGAGCCTCTGCATCACTCTCTTGAGCCTCTGCATCACCCTTTTAAGGCTCTTGGGAGTGATGCAGACGCTCAAGAAAGGGATGCAGAGGCTCAAGAGAGTGATTCTGAGGCTTACGAGAGTGATGCAGAGGCTTAAGAGAGTGATGCAGAGGCTTAAGAAAGTGATGCAGATGCTCAAACCAGGGATGCAGAGGCTTAAAAGGGTGATGCAGAGGCTCAAGAGAGTGATGCAGAGGCTCAAGAGAAGGATGCAGGGGCTCAAGAGAGTAATGCAGAGGCTCAAGAGAGTGATTCAGACGCTTACGAGAGTGATGCTGAGGCTTAAGAGAGTGACGCAGAGGCTCAAGAGGGTGATGCAGAGGATCAAGAGAGGGAAGCAGATGCTTAAGAGAGTTATGCAGAGGCTGAAGAGAGTGATGCAGAGGCTCTAGAGAGTGATGCAGAGGCTCAAGAGAGTGGTGCAGAGACTCAAGAGAGTGATGCAGAGGCTCAAGAGAGTGATTCAGAGGCTTACGAGAGTGATGCAGAGGCTCAAGAGAGTGATGCAGAGGCTCAAGAGAGGGATGCAGAGCCTCAAGAGAGTAATGTAGAGGCTTAAGAGGGTGATGCAGAGGCTCAAGAGAGTGATGCAGAGGCTTGGGAGAGGGATGCAGAGGCTCAAGAGAGTTATGCAGAGGCTCAAGAGAGTGATTCAGAGGCTTAAGAGAGTGATGCAGAGGCTTAAGAGAGTGATGCAGAGGCTTAAAAGAGGGATGCAGAGGCTCAAGTGAGGGATGCAGAGGCACAAGAGAGGGATGCAGAGGCTTTTGAGAGTGATGCAAAGGCTCAAGAGAGGGATGCTGAGGCTTAAGAGAGTGATGCAAAGGCTCAAGAGAGGGATGCAGAGGCTCATGAGAGAGATGCAGGAGTTCAAGAGAGGGATGCAGATGCTCAGGAGAGTGATGCAGAGGATCATGAGAGAAATGCTGAGGCTCAAGAGAGTGATGCAGAGGATCAAGAGAGGGAAGCAGAGACTTAAGAGAGTGATGCAAAGGCTAAAGAGAGTGATGCAGAGGCTCTGGAGAGTGACACAGAGGCTCAAGTGAGTGATGCAGAGGCTCAAGAGAGTGATGCACAGGATCAAGAGAGTGATGCAGAGGCTCGAGAGAGTGATGCAGAGGCCTCAAGAGAGGGATTCAGAGGTTCAAGAGAGGGATGCAGAGGCTCAAGAGAGGGATGCAGAGGCTCAAGAGAGTTATGCACAGGCTCAAGAGAGTGATGCAGAGGATTACGAGAGTAATGCAGTTGATCAAGAGAGGGATGCAGAGGCTTAAGAGAGTGATGCAGAGGCTGAAGAGAGTGTTGCAGAGGCTTAAGAGAGGTATGCAGAGGCTCAAGAGAGTGATGCAGAGGCTCAAGAGAGTGATTCAGAGGCTCAGGAGAGTGATGCAGAGGCTTAAGAGAGGGGATGCAGAGGCTCAAGAGAGATAATGTAGAGGCTCAAGAGAGTGATGCAGAGGTTCAACAGAGTGATTCAGAGGCTTACGAGAGTGATGCAGAGGTTTAAGAGAGTGATGCAGAGGCTTAACAGAGGGATGCAGAGGCTCAAGAGAGGGATGCAGAGGCTCAAGAGAGGGATGCAGGGGCTCAAGAGAGGGATGCAGAGGCTCAAGTGAGGGATGCAGAGGCACAATAAAGGGATGCATAGGCTCTTGTGAGTGATGCAGAGGCTCAAGAGAGGGATGCAGAGGCTTAAGCGAGTGATGCAAAGGCTCAAGTGAAGGATGCAAAGGCTCATGAGAGGGATGCAGGAGTTCAGGAGAGAGATGAAGAGGCTCAAGAAAGGGATGCAGAGGTTTAAGAAAGTGATGCAGAGGCTCAAAAGAGGGATGCAGAGGCTTAAGAGGGTGATGCAGAGGCTCAAGGGAGTGATGCAGAGGCACAAAAGAGGGATGCAGGGGGTCAAGAGAGTGATAGAGAGGCTCAAGAGAGTGATTCAGAGGTTTACGAGAGTGATGCAAAGGCTTAAGAGAGTGATGCAGAGGCTTACGAGAGTGATGCAGAGGCTCAAAAGAGGGATGCAGAGGCTTAAAAGGGTGATGCAGAGGCTCAAGAGAGTGATGCAGAGGCTCATGAGAGGGATGCAAGGGCTCAAGAGAGGGATGCAGAGGCTTAAAAGAGTGATGCAAAGGCTCAAGTGATAGAAGCAGAGGCACAAGAGAGGTATGCGGAGGCTCTTGAGAGTGACGCAGAGGCTCAAGAGAGGGATGCAGAGGCTTAAAAGAGTGATGCAAAGGCTCAAGTGAGGGATGCAGAGGCTCATGGGAGGGATGCAGGAGTTCATGAGAGGGATGCAGAGACTCAAGAGAGGGATGCAGAGACTCACGTGAGGGATGAAGAGGCAATAGAGAGGGATGCAGAGGCTCTTGGGAGTGATGCAGAGGCTCAAGAGAGGGATGCAGAGGCTCAAGAGAGGGATTCAGAGGCTTACGAGACTGATGCAGAGGCTTATGAGAGTGATGCAGAGGCTTACGAAAGTGATGCAGAGGCTCAAAAGAGGGATGCAGAGGCTTGAAAGGGTGATGCAGAGGCTCAAGAGTGATGCAGAGGCTCAAGAGAGGGATGCAGGGGCTCAAGAGAGTGATTTAGAGGCTCAAGAGAGTGATGCAGAGGCTTAAGAGAGGGATGCAGAGGCTCAAGAGAGGGATGTAGAGGCTCAAGAGAGTGATGCAGAGGTTCAAGAGAGTGATTCAGAGGCTTACGAGAGTGATGCAGAGGATTAAGAGAGTGATGCAGACGCTTAAGAGAGGGATGCAGAGGCTCAAGAGCGGGATGCAGAGGCTCAAGAGAGGGATGCAGGGGCTCAAGAGAGGGATGCAGAGGCTCAAGTGAGGGATGCAGAGGCACAATAGAGGGATGCATAGGCTCTTGTGAGTGATGCAGAGGCTCAAGAGAGGGATGCAGAGGCTTAAGCGAGTGATGCAAAGGCTCAAGTGAGGGATGCAAAGGCTCATGAGAGGGATGCAGGAGTTCAGGAGAGAGATGAAGAGGATCAAGAAAGAGATGCAGAGGCTTAAGAAAGTAATGCAGAGGCTCAAAAGAGGGATGCAGAGGCTAAAGAGGGTGATGCAGAGGCTCAAGAGAGTGATGCACAGGCTCAATAGAGGGATGCAGGGGCTCAAGAGAGTGATAGAGAGGCTCAAGAGAGTGATTCAAAGGTTTACGAGAGTGATGCAGAGGCTTAAGAGAGTGATGCAGAGGCGTACGAGAGTGATGCAGAGGCTCAAAAGAGGGATGCAGAGGTTTAAAAGGGTGATGCAGAGGCTCAAGAGAGTGATGCAGAGGCTCAAGAGAGGGATGCAAGGGCTCAAGAGATGCTGATTCTTAAAAGAGTGATGCAATTGCTCAAGTGATAGAAGCAGAGGCACAGGAGAGTGAAGCAGAGGCTCTTGAGTGACGCAGAGGCTCAAGAGAGGGATGCAGAGGCTTAAAAAAGTGATGCAAAGGCTCAAGTGAGGGATGCAGAGGCTCATGGGCGGGATGCAGGAGTTTACGAGAGGGATGCAGAGGCTCAAGAGAGTGATTCAGAGGCTTACGAGAGTGATGCAGAGGCTGAAGAGAGTGTTGCAGAGGCTCAAGAGAGGGATAAAGAGAGTGATTCAGAGGCTTACGAGACTGATGCAGAGGCTTAAGAGAGTGATGCAGAGGCTTAAGAAAGTGATTCAGAGGCTCAAAAGAGGGATGCAGAGCCTTAAAAGGGTGATGCAGAGGCTCAAGAGAGTGATGCAGAGGCTCAAGAGAGGGATGTAGGGGCTCAAAAGAGTAATGCAGAGGCTCAAGAGAGTGATTCAGAGGCTCAAGAGAGTGATGCAGAGGCTCAAGAGAGTGATGCAGAGGATCAAGAGAGTGATGCAGAGGCTTACGAGAGTGATGCAGAGGCTGAAGAGAGTGTTGCAGAGGCTCAAGAGAGGGATGAAGAGGATGAAGAGAGTGATTAAGAGGCTCAAGAGAGGGATGCAGAGGCTCAAGAGAGTGATGAAGAGGCTTGATAGAGTGATGCAGAGGCTTAGGAGAGGGATGCAGAGGTTCAAGAGAGTAATGCAGAAGCTTAAGAGGGTGATGCAGAGGCTCAAGTGAGGGATGCAGAGGCACAAGAGAAGGATGCAGAGGCTCTTGAGAGTGATGCAGAGGCTCAAGAGAGGGATGCAGAGGCTGAAGAGAGTGATGCAAAGGCTCAAGAGTGGGATGCAGAGGCTCATGAGAGGGATGCAGGTGTTCACGAAATGGATGCAGAGGTTCAAGAGAGTGATGCAGAGGCTTAAGAGAGGGATGGAGAGGCTGAAGAGAGTGATGCAGAGTCTGAAGAGAGGGATGCAGAGGTTGAAGAGAATGATGCAGAGGCTTAAGAGAGGGATGCAGAAGCTGAAGAGGGTGATGCAGAGGCTGAAGAGAATGATGCAGAGGGGTAAAAGAGTGATGCAGAGGCTCCGGAGAGTGATGCAGAGGCTCAAGAGAGGGATGCAGAGAGTAATGCAGAAGCGAAGTAATGCACTCTCCTGATCCTCTGCATCCCTCTCTTAAGCCTCTGCATCACTCTTTTGAGCCTCTACATCCCTTTCGTGAACTCCTGCATCCCTCTCATGAGCCTCTGCATCCCTCTCTTGAGCCTTTGCATCACTCTCTTAAGCCTCTGCATCCCTCTCTTGAGCCTCTGCATCACTCTCAAGAGCCTCTGCATCCCTCTCTTGTGTCTCTGCATCCCTCACTTGAGCCTCTGCATCCCTCTCTTGAGCCTCTGCATCCCTCTCCTGGGCATCTGAATCACTCTCTTGAGCCTTTTTTATAACTTTCTTGAGCCTCTGCATCTCTCTCTCAAGCCTCTGCATCACTCTCTTCAGCCTCTGCATCACCCTCTTAAGCCTCTACATTACTCTCTTGAGCCTGTGCATCCCTCTCCTAAGCCTCTGCCTCACTCTATTAAGCCTCTTCATCCCTCTTTTGAGCCTCTGCAACACTCTCTTCAGCCTCTGCATCACTCTCGTAAGCCTCTGAAAAATTCTCTCGAGCCTCTGCATCACTCTCTTTATCATCTGCATCACTCTCTTTATCATCTGCATCACTCTCTTGAGCATCTGCATCACCCTCTTGAGCCTCTTCATCACTCTCAAGAACCTCTGCATCACTCTCTTCAGCCTCTGCATCACTCTCTTAAGCCTCTGCTTCCCTCTCGTGATTCTCTGCATCACTCTCTTGAGCCTCTGCATCACTCTCTTCAGTCTCTGCATCACTCTCGTAAGCCTCTGAATCACTCTCTTGAGCCTCTGCATTACTCTCCTGAGCCCTTGCTTCCCTCTCTTGACCCTCTGCATCACTCTCCTGAGCCTCTGCATCACCCTTTTAAGCCTCTGCATCCCTCATTTGAGCCTCTGCATCACTTTCTTAAGCCTCTGCATCACTCTCTTAAACCTCTGCATCAGTCTCGTAAGCCTCTGAATCACTCTCTTTAGCCTCTGCATCTCTCTCTTGAGCCTCTGCAACCCTCCCAAGAGCCTCTACATCCCTCTCTATTGCCTCTTCATCCCTACTTGAGTCTCTGCATCCCTCTCTTGAGCCTCTGCATCCCTCTCTTGAACTCCTGCATCCCTCCCATGAGCCTCTGCATCCCTCACTTGAGCCTTTGCATCACTCTTTTAAGCCTCTGCATCCCTCTCTTGAGCCTCTGCGTCACTCTCAAGAGCCTCTGCATCCCTCTCTTGTGCCTCTACTTCTATCACTGGAGCCTTTGCATCACCATCTTAAGCCTCTGCATTACTCTCTTGAGCCTCTGCATCCCTCTCCTAAGCCTCTGCCTCACTCTATTAAGCCTCTGCATCACTCTCTTGAGCCTCTGCATCCCTCTCTTGAGCCTCTGTGTCACTCTCTTCATCCACTTCATCCCTCTCTTGAGCCTCTGCAACACTCTCTTCAGCCTCTGCATCACTCTCGTAAGCCTCTGAATCACTCTCTTGAGCCTCTGCATCCCTCTCTTAAGCCTCTGCATCATTTTCTTCAGCCTCTGCATCCCTCTCTTAACCCTCTGCATCATTCTCTTCAACCTCTGCATTCCTCTCTTAAGCCTCTGCATCACTCTCTTGATCCTCTGCATCCCTCTCTTAAGCCTCTGCATCATTCTCTTGAGCCCCTGCATCATTCTCTTGAGCCACTGCATCCCTCTCTTAAGCCTCTACATCATTCTCTTGTGATAAAATACTTAGTAAGATATTGAAAAGGCGAGAAGTTATCTTTATATTGCATATATCGACGTTTCAGCCGGATTAGAGCGGAAAATCAGGAACATTTTAGAGTATTTTAATGAAAACACATTGATTTTTATCATTTGTATTGGAAACAACATCTATATATGTCTTTTCTAGAATCTAAATAATACGAAACCTCGCTTTATGATTTGAAGATAAAATCCTCAAATTTGGTAAAATAACGATTTTTTCACGTTTTTCATGTAGTGTGACATTACGTAAATATATTCGTTTTACTAATATTTCGATACTACTTCATGTTTTCTCACGATATGTGATTTGGCCTTCAAATCTCAGAATTTCGCAAATTTTGCATTTTTAAGCAAGTCTTCTTGCGTTTTGTTTTGTACTAAAAATCATTGAATTTAGCAATATTTTGACGTTTATCATCCTCTTTTCCTTTATGTGATTTAAACAAAATATCATCGAATTAGGCAATATTTTGCCATTTTTCCACGTTTTTTTTAAATTTTCAGTTTATTGTTAATAATTCATTAAATGTACGATAAAAATGATACAAACATGTAATTGATTAGAAAAATCCTTAAATACTTCTTTTTCAATCAACTATTTTGTTTCTCGTTAAAATACTGAGTAAGATATTGAAAAGGGGAGAAGTTCTGTTTTTTTTGCATATATCGACGTTTCAGCAAGATTAGAGCGGTTTAGAGCAAGTTTTCTTGCAATTTTTTTGTACTAAAAATCACCGAATTTAGCAATATTTTGACCTTTATCATCCCCTTTTCCTCTATGTGATTTAAACAAAATATCATCGAATTAGGCGTTTTTCCACGTTGTTGTGAATTTTCAGTTTATTGTTATTAATTCATTAAATATACGATAAAAATTATGCAAACACATAATTGATCAGAAAATAACCTAAAATACTTTATTTTCAATCATCTATTTGTTTCTCGGTAAAATACTGAGTAAGATATTGAAAAGGGGAGAAGTTCTTTTTTATTGCATATATCGACGTTTCAGCCGGATTAGAAAGGTTTTACGTGTACATCTTCCATCGGTAATATAAACTGAAAATCAGGAACATTTTAGTAATTTTAATGAAAACACATTAATTTTTATCATTTGTATTGGAAGCAACATCTTTATACGTCTTTTCTAGGCTCTAAAAAATACGAAACGTCGCTTTATGATTCGAAGTTAAAATCCTCAAATTTGGTATAATAATGACTTTTTTCACGTTTTTCATATAGTTTGATATTACGTAAATATATTCATTTTTACCAATATTTCGATACTATTTCATGTCGTATCACGATATGTGATTTGGCCTTCAAATCTCAGTTTTTCGCATAATATTTCATTTTAAGCAAGTTTTCTTGCATTTTGTTTCGTACTAAAAATCATCGAATTCAGCAATATTTTGACGTTTATCATCCTTTTTTCCTTTATGTGATATAAACAAAACATTATCGATTTAGGCAATATTTTCCGGTTTTTCCACGTTTTTGTGAATTTTTAGTTTATTGTTATTAATTCATTAAATATACGATAAAAATGATGCAAACACATAATTGATTAGAAATTAACCTTAAACACTTCATTTTCAATCAACTATTTGTTTCTCGTTAAAATACTGAGTAAGATATTGGAAAGGGGGGAAGTTCTGTTTTTATTGCATATATCGACGTTTCAGCCGGATTAGACCGGTTTTACGTGTACATCTTCCATCGGTAATATAAACGGAAAATCAGGGACATTTTAGTTAATTCTAATGAAAACACATTGATTTTTATCATTTGTATTGGAAACAACATTGTCATATGTCTTTTGTTAGATCTAAATAATACGAAACCTCGCTCTATGATTTGAAGTTAAAATCCTCAAATATGGTAATATAGTGACTTTTTTCACGTTATTCATGTAGTGTGATTTTACGTATATATATTCGTTTTTACAAATATTTCGATACTACTTCATGTTTTCTCACGATATGTGATTTGACCTTCAAATCTCAGAATTTCGCAAATTTTGCAATTATAAGCAAGTTTTCTTGCATTTTGTTTTGTACTAAAAATCATCGAATTTAGCAATATTTTGACCTTTATCGTCCCCTTTTCCTTTATGTGATTTAAACAAAATATCATCGAATTAGGCAATATTTTGCCGATTTCCACGTTTTTGTGAATTTTCAGTTTATTCTTATTAGTTCATTAAATATACGATAAAAATTATGCAAACACATAATTGATGAGAAAATAACCTTAAATACTTTATTTTCAATCATCTATTTGTTTCTTAGGAGAATGCTTCGGAGGCTTAGGAGAATGATGCAGAAGCTCAAGAGAGGGATGCAGAGGTTCAAGAGAAGTGATGCAGAGGCTCATGAGAGTGATGCAGGGGCTCAAGAGAGTGATGCAGAGGCTTAAGAGAGTGATTGAGAGGCTCAAGAGGGTGATGCAGAGGCTCAAGACAGGGGATGCAGAGGCTTAAGAGAGGGATGCAGAGACTCAAAAAAGTGATGCAGAGGCTCAAGTAAGGGATGCAGAGGTTTAAGAGAGTGATGCAAAGGATCAAGAGAGGGATTCAGAGGCTCATATGAGGGATGCAGAGGCTCAAGTGAACGATTCTCTTCAGCCTCTGCATCGCCCTCTTCTGCCTCTGCATCCCTCTCTTAATCCTCTGCATCACTCTCTTGATCCTCTGCATCCCTCTCTTAAGCCTTTGCATCACTCTCTTGAGCCTCTACATCCCTTTCGTGAACTCCTGCATCCCTCTCATGAGCCTCTACATCCCTCTCTTGAGCCTTTGCATCACTCTCTTAAGCCTCTGCATCCCTCTATTGAGCCTCTGCATCACCCTCAAGAGCCTCTGCATCCCTCTCCTGGGCATCTGCATCCCTCTCTTGAGCCTTCGCATCCCTCTTTCAAGTCTCTGCATCACTCTCTTAAGCCTCTGCATCACTCTCTTAAGCCTCTGAATCACTCTCTTGAGCCTTTTTTATACCTCCCTTGAGCCCCTGCATCTCTCTCTCAAGCCTCTGCATCACTCTCTTGAGCCTCTGCATCACCCTCTTAAGCCTCTGCATTACTCTCTTGAGCCTGTGCATCCCTCTCCTAAGCCTCTGCCTCACTCTATTAAGCCTCTTCATCCCTCTCTTGAGCCTCTGCAACGCTCTCTTCAGCCTCTGCATCACTCTCGTAAGCCTCTGAAAAACTCTCTCGAGCCTCTGCATCACTCTCTTGATCATCTGCATCACTCTCTTGAGCATCTGCATCACCCTCTTGAGCCTCTTCATCACTCTCTAGAACCTCTGCATCACTCTCTTCAGCCTCTGCATCACTCTCTTAAGCCTCTGCTTCCCTCTCTTGATCCTCTGCATCACTCTCTTGAGCCCTTGCATCCCTCTCTTGAGCCTCTGCATCACTCTCCTGAGCCTTTGCATCACCCTTTTAAGCCTCTGCATCCCTCATTTGAGCCTCTGCATCACTTTCTTAAGCCTCTGCATCAGTTTCGTAAGCCTCTGAATCACTCTCTTTAGCCTCTGCATCTCTCTCTTGAGCCTCTGCAACACTCCCAAGAGCCTCTGCATCCCTCTCTATTGTCTCTTCATCCCTACTTGAGTCTCTGCATCCCTCTCTTGAGCCTCTGCATCCCTCTCTTGAACTCCTGCATCCCTCCCATGAGCCTCTGCATCCCTCACTTGAGCCTTTGAATCACTCTTTTAAGCCCCTGCATCCCTCTCTTGAGCCTCTGCGTCACTCTCAAGAGCCTCTGAATCCCTCTCTTGTGCCTCTACTTCTATCACTGGAGCCTTTGCATCACCATCTTAAGCCTCTGCATTACTCTCTTGAGCCTGTGCATCCCTCTCCTAAGCCTCTGCCTCACTCTATTAAGCCTCTGCATCACTCTCTTGAGCCTCTGCATCCCTCTCTTGAGCCTCTGCGTCACTCTCTTCATCCACTTCATCCCTCTCTTGAGCC
Organism: Procambarus clarkii; assembly: GCF_040958095.1. Taxonomy (NCBI): domain Eukaryota; kingdom Metazoa; phylum Arthropoda; class Malacostraca; order Decapoda; family Cambaridae; genus Procambarus; species Procambarus clarkii. The sequence continues at coordinate 2,932,887 of NC_091165.1, forward strand.
TCTGCAACACTCTCTTCAGCCTCTGCATCACTCTCGTAAGCCTCTGAATCACTCTCTTGAGCCTCTGCATCCCTCTCTTAAGCCTCTGCATCATTCTCTTCAGCCTCTGCATCCCTTACTTAACCCTCTGCATCATCCTCTTCAACCTCTGCATCCCTCTCTTAAGCCTCTGCATCATTCTCTTGAGCCCCTGCATCATTCTCTTGAGCCACTGCATCCCTCTCTTAAGCCTCTACATCATTCTCTTGTGCCCCTGCATCATTCTCTTGAGCCACTGCATCCCTCTCTTAAGCCTCTACATCATTCTCTTGTGATAAAATACTTAGTAAGATATTGAAAAGGCGAGAAGTTATCTTTATATTGCATATATCGACGTTTCAGCCGGATTAGAGCGGTTTTACGTGTACATCTTCCATCGGTAATATAAACGGAAAATCAGGAACATATTAGAGTATTTTAATGAAAACACATTGATTTTTATCATTTGTATTGGAAACAACATCTTTATATGTCTTTTCTAGAATCTAAATAATACGAAACCTCGCTTTATGATTTGAAGATAAAATCCTCAAATTTGGTAAAATAACGATTTTTTCACGTTTTTCATGTAGTGTGACATTACGTAAATATATTCGTTTTTTCCAATATTTCGATACTACTTCATGTTATTTCACGATATGTGATTTGGCCTTATAATCTCAGAATTTCGCAAATTTTGCATTTGAAGCAAGTTTTCTTGCGTTTTGTTTTGTACTAAAAATCATTGAATTTAGCAATATTTTGACGTTTATCATCCTCTTTTCCTTTATGTGATTTAAACAAAATATCATCGAATTAGGCAATATTTTGCCGTTTTTCCACGTTTTTTTAAATTTTCAGTTTGTTGTTAATAATTCATTAAATGTAAGATAAAAATGATGCAAACATGTAATTGATTAGAAAAAACCTTAAATACTTCTTTTTCAATCAACTATTTTGTTTCTCGTTAAAATACTGAGTAAGATATTGAAAAGGGGAGAAGTTATGTTTATTTTGCATATATGGACGTTTCAGCAGGATTAGAGCGGTTTAGAGCAAGTTTTCTTGCATTTTGTTTTGTACTAAAAATCATCGAATTTAGCAATATTTTGACCTTTATCATCCCCTTTTCCTTTACGTGATTTAAACAAAATATCATCGAATTAGGCGTTTTTCCACGTTTTTGTGAATTTTCAGTTTATTGTTATTAATTCATTAAATATACGAAAAAAATTATGCAATCACATAATTGATCAGAAAATAACCTAAAATACTTTATTTTCAATCATCTATTTGTTTCTCGTTAAAATACTGAGTAAGGATTGAAAAGGGGAGAAGTTCTTTTTTATTGCATATATCGACGTTTCAGCCGGATTAGAAAGGTTTTACGTGTTAATCTTCCATTGGTAATATAAACTGAAAATCAAAAACATTTTAGTAATTTTAATGAAAACACATTAATTTTTATCATTTGTATTGGAAGCAACATCTTTATACGTCTTTTCTAGGGTCTAAAAAATACGAAACGTCGCTTTATGATTCGAAGTTAAAATCCTCAAATTTGGTATAATAATGACTTTTTTCACGTTTTTCATGTAGTTTGATATTACGTAAATATATTCATTTTTACCAATATTTCGATACTATTTCATGTCGTATCACGATATGTGATTTGGCCTTCAAATCTCAGTTTTTCGCATAATATTTCATTTTAAGCAAGTTTTCTTGCATTTTGTTTCGTACTAAAAATCATCGAATTCAGCAATATTTTGACGTTTATCATCCTTTTTTCCTTTATGTGATATAAACAAAACATTATCGAATTAGGCAATATTTTCCGGTTTTTCCACGTTTTTGTGAATTTTTAGTTTATTGTTATTAATTCATTAAATATACGATAAAAATGATGCAAACACATAATTGATTAGAAATTAACCTTAAACACTTCATTTTCAATCAACTATTTGTCTCTCGTGAAAATACTGAGTAAGATATTGAAAAGGGGAGAAGTTCTGTTTTTATTGCATATATCGACGTTTCAGCCGGATTAGAACTTTTTTACGTGTACATCTTCCATCGGTAATATAAACCGAAAATCAGGAACATTTTAGTTAATTTCAATGAAAACACATTGACTTTTATCATTTGTATTGGAAGTAACATCTTTATACGTCTTTTCTAGGGTCTAAAAAATACGAAACGTCGCTCTATGATTCGAAGTTAAAATCCTCAAATTTGGTATAATAATGACTTTTTTCATGTTTTTCATGTAGTTTGATATTACGTAAATATATGAATTTTTACCAATATTTCGATACTATTTCATGTAGTATCACGATATGTGATTTGGCCTTCAAATCTCAGAATTTCGCATAATATTGCATTTTAAGCAAGTATTCTTGCATTTTGTTTCGTACTTAAAATCATTGTATTCAGCAATATTTTGAAGTTTATCATCCCCTTTTCCTTTATGTTATATAAACAAAATATCATCGAATTAGGCAATATTTTGCTGTTTTTCCACGTTTTTGTGAATTTTCAGTTTATTGCTATTAATTCATTAAATATATGATAAAAATGATGCAAACACATAATTGATTAGAAATTAACCTTAAACACTTAATTTTCAATCAACTATTTGTTTCTCGTTAAAATACTGAGTTCTGTTTTTATTGCATATATCGACGTTTCAGCCGGATTAGAGCGGTTTTACGTGTACATCTTCCATCGGTAATATAAACGGAAAATCAGGGACATTTTAGTTAATTCTAATGAAAACACATTGATTTTTATAATTTGTATTTGAAACAACATTGTCATATGTCTTTTCTTAGATCTAAATAATACGAAAGCTCGCTCTATGATTTGAAGTTAAAATCCTCAAATATGGTAATATAGTGACTTTTTTCACGTTATTCATGTAGTGTGATTTTACGTATATATATTCGTTTTTACAAATATTTCGATACTACTTCATGTTTTCTCACGATATGTGATTTGACCTTCAAATCTCAGAATTTCGCAAATTTTGCAATTATAAGCAAGTTTTCTTGCATTTTGTTTTGTACTAAAAATCATCGAATTTAGCAATATTTTGACCTTTATCGTCCCCTTTTCCTTTATGTGATTTAAACAAAATATCATCGAATTAGGCAATATTTTGCCGATTTCCACGTTTTTGTGAATTTTCAGTTTATTCTTATTAGTTCATTAAATATACGATAAAAATTATGCAAACACATAATTGATCAGAAAATAACCTTAAATACTTTATTTTCAATCACCTATTTGTTTCTTAGGAGAATGCTTAGGAGGCTTAGGAGAATGATGCAGAAGCTCAAGAGAGGGATGCAGAGGTTCAAGAGAAGTGATGCAGAGGCTCAAGAGAGTGATGCAGGGGCTCAAGAGAGTGATGCAGAGGCTTAAGAGAGTGATTGAGAGGCTCAAGAGGGTGATGCAGAGGCTCAAGACAGGGGATGCAGAGGCTTAAGAGAGGGATGCAGACACTCAAAAGAGTGATGCAGAGGCTCAAGTAAGGGATGCAGAGGTTTAAGAAAGTGATGCAGAGGCTCAAAAGAGGGATGCAGAGGCTTAAGAGGGTGATGCAGAGGCTCAAGGGAGTGATGCAGAGGCACAAAAGAGGGATGCAGGGGGTCAAGAGAGTGATAGAGAGGCTCAAGAGAGTGATTCAGAGGTTTACGAGAGTGATGCAGAGGCTTAAGAGAGTGATGCAGAGGCTTACGAGAGTGATGCAGAGGCTCAAAAGAGGGATGCAGAGGCTTAAAAGGGTGATGCAGAGGCTCAAGAGAGTGATGCAGAGGCTCATGAGAGGGATGCAAGGGCTCAAGAGAGGGATGCAGAGGCTTAAAAGAGTGATGCAAAGGCTCAAGTGATAGAAGCAGAGGCACAAGAGAGGTATGCGGAGGCTCTTGAGAGTGACGCAGAGGCTCAAGAGAGGGATGCAGAGGCTTAAAAGAGTGATGCAAAGGCTCAAGTGAGGGATGCAGAGGCTCATGGGAGGGATGCAGCGGTTCATGAGAGGGATGCAGAGACTCAAGAGAGGGATGCAGAGACTCAAGTGAGGGATGAAGAGGCAATAGAGAGGGATGCAGAGGCTCTTGGGAGTGATGCAGAGGCTCAAGAGAGGGATGCAGAGGCTCAAGAGAGGGATTCAGAGGCTTACGAGACTGATGCAGAGGCTTATGAGAGTGATGCAGAGGCTTACGAAAGTGATGCAGAGGCTCAAAAGAGGGATGCAGAGGCTTGAAAGGGTGATGCAGAGGCTCAAGAGTGATGCAGAGGCTCAAGAGAGGGATGCAGGGGCTCAAGAGAGTGATTCAGAGGCTCAAGAGAGTGATGCAGAGGCTTAAGAGAGGGATGCAGAGGCTCAAGAGAGGGATGTAGAGGCTCAAGAGAGTGATGCAGAGGTTCAAGAGAGTGATTCAGAGGCTTACGAGAGTGATGCAGAGGATTAAGAGAGTGATGCAGACGCTTAAGAGAGGGATGCAGAGGCTCAAGAGCGGGATGCAGAGGCTCAAGAGAGGGATGCAGGGGCTCAAGAGAGGGATGCAGAGGCTCAAGTGAGGGATGCAGAGGCACAATAGAGGGATGCATAGGCTCTTGTGAGTGATGCAGAGGCTCAAGAGAGGGATGCAGAGGCTTAAGCGAGTGATGCAAAGGCTCAAGTGAGGGATGCAAAGGCTCATGAGAGGGATGCAGGAGTTCAGGAGAGAGATGAAGAGGATCAAGAAAGGGATGCAGAGGCTTAAGAAAGTAATGCAGAGGCTCAAAAGAGGGATGCAGAGGCTAAAGAGGGTGATGCAGAGGCTCAAGAGAGTGATGCACAGGCTCAATAGAGGGATGCAGGGGCTCAAGAGAGTGATAGAGAGGCTCAAGAGAGTGATTCAAAGGTTTACGAGAGTGATGCAGAGGCTTAAGAGAGTGATGCAGAGGCGTACGAGAGTGATGCAGAGGCTCAAAAGAGGGATGCAGAGGTTTAAAAGGGTGATGCAGAGGCTCAAGAGAGTGATGCAGAGGCTCAAGAGAGGGATGCAAGGGCTCAAGAGATGCTGATTCTTAAAAGAGTGATACAATGGCTCAAGTGATAGAAGCAGAGGCACAGGAGAGTGAAGCAGAGGCTCTTGAGTGACGCAGAGGCTCAAGAGAGGGATGCAGAGGCTTAAAAGAGTGATGCAAAGGCTCAAGTGAGGGATGCAGAGGCTCATGGGCGGGATGCAGGAGTTTACGAGAGGGATGCAGAGGCTCAAGAGAGTGATTCAGAGGCTTACGAGAGTGATGCAGAGGCTGAAGAGAGTGTTGCAGAGGCTCAAGAGAGGGATAAAGAGAGTGATTCAGAGGCTTACGAGACTGATGCAGAGGCTTAAGAGAGTGATGCAGAGGCTTAAGAAAGTGATTTAGAGGCTCAAAAGAGGGATGCAGAGCCTTAAAAGGGTGATGCAGAGGCTCAAGAGAGTGATGCAGAGGCTCAAGAGAGGGATGTAGGGGCTCAAAAGAGTAATGCAGAGGCTCAAGAGAGTGATTCAGAGGCTCAAGAGAGTGATGCAGAGGCTCAAGAGAGTGATGCAGAGGATCAAGAGAGTGATGCAGAGGCTTACGAGAGTGATGCAGAGGCTGAAGAGAGTGTTGCAGAGGCTCAAGAGAGGGATGAAGAGGATGAAGAGAGTGATTAAGAGGCTCAAGAGAGGGATGCAGAGGCTCAAGAGAGTGATGAAGAGGCTTGATAGAGTGATGCAGAGGCTTAGGAGAGGGATGCAGAGGTTCAAGAGAGTAATGCAGAAGCTTAAGAGGGTGGTGCAGAGGCTCAAGTGAGGGATGCAGAGGCACAAGAGAAGGATGCAGAGGCTCTTGAGAGTGATGCAGAGGCTCAAGAGAGGGATGCAGAGGCTGAAGAGAGTGATGCAAAGGCTCAAGAGTGGGATGCAGAGGCTCATGAGAGGGATGCAGGTGTTCACGAAATGGATGCAGAGGTTCAAGAGAGTGATGCAGAGGCTTAAGAGAGGGATGGAGAGGCTGAAGAGAGTGATGCAGAGTCTGAAGAGAGGGATGCAGAGGTTGAAGAGAATGATGCAGAGGCTTAAGAGAGGGATGCAGAAGCTGAAGAGGGTGATGCAGAGGCTGAAGAGAATGATGCAGAGGCGTAAAAGAGTGATGCAGAGGCTCCGGAGAGTGATGCAGAGGCTCAAGAGAGGGATGCAGAGAGTAATGCAGAAGCGAAGTAATGCACTCTCCTGATCCTCTGCATCCCTCTCTTAAGCCTCTGCATCACTCTTTTGAGCCTCTACATCCCTTTCGTGAACTCCTGCATCCCTCTCATGAGCCTCTGCATCCCTCTCTTGAGCCTTTGCATCACTCTCTTAAGCCTCTGCATCCCTCTCTTGAGCATCTGCATCACTCTCATGAGCCTCTGCATCCCTCTCTTGTGCCTCTGCATCCCTCTCCTGGGCATCTGAATCACTCTCTTGAGCCTTTTTTATAACTTTCTTGAGCTTCTGCATCTCTCTCTCAAGCCTCTGCATCACTCTCTTCAGCCTCTGCATCACCCTCTTAAGCCTCTACATTACTCTCTTGAGCCTGTGCATCCCTCTCCTAAGCCTCTGCCTCACTCTATTAAGCCTCTTCATCCCTCTTTTGAGCCTCTGCAACACTCTCTTCAGCCTCTGCACCACTCTCGTAAGCCTCTGAAAAATTCTCTCGAGCCTCTGCATCACTCTCTTTATCATCTGCATCACTCTCTTTATCATCTGCATCACTCTCATGAGCATCTGCATCACCCTCATGAGCCTCTTCATCACTCTCTAGAACCTCTGCATCACTCTCTTCAGCCTCTGCATCACTCTCTTAAGCCTCTGCTTCCCTCTCGTGATTCTCTGCATCACTCTCTTGAGCCTCTGCATCACTCTCTTAAGTCTCTGCATCACTCTCGTAAGCCTCTGAATCACTCTCTTGAGCCTCTGCATTACTCTCCTGAGCCCTTGCTTCCCTCTCTTGAGCCTCTGCATCACTCTCCTGAGCCTCTGCATCACCCTTTTAAGCCTCTGCATCCCTCATTTGAGCCTCTGCATCACTTTCTTAAGCCTCTGCATCACTCTCTTAAGCCTCTGCATCAGTCTCGTAAGCCTCTGAATCACTCTCTTTAGCCTCTGCATCTCTCTCTTGAGCCTCTGCAACACTCCCAAGAGCCTCTATATCCCTCTCAATTGCCTCTTCATCCCTACTTGAGTCTCTGCATCCCTCTCTTGAGCCTCTGCATCCCTCTCTTGACCTCCTGCATCCCTCCCATGAGCCTCTGCATCCCTCACTTGAGCCTTTGCATCACTCTTTTAAGCCTCTGCATCCCTCTCTTGAGCCTGTGCGTCACTCTCAAGAGCCTCTGCATCCCTCTCTTGTGCCTCTACTTCTATCACTGGAGCCTTTGCATCACCATCTTAAGCCTCTGCATTACTCTCTTGAGCCTCTGCATCCCTCTCCTAAGCCTCTGCCTCACTCTATTAAGCCTCTGCATCACTCTCTTGAGCCTCTGCATCCCTCTCTTGAGCCTCTGCGTCACTCTCTTCATCCACTTCATACCTCTCTTGAGCCTCTGCAACACTCTCTTCAGCCTCTGCATCACTCTCGTAAGCCTCTGAATCACTCTCTTGAGCCTCTGCATCCCTCTCTTAAGCCTCTGCATCATTTTCTTCAGCCTCTGCATCCCTCTCTTAACCCTCTGCATCATTCTCTTCAACCTCTGCATTCCTCTCTTAAGCCTCTGCATCACTCTCTTGATCCTCTGCATCCCTCTCTTAAGCCTCTGCATCATTCTCTTGAGCCCCTGCATCATTCTCTTCAGCCACTGCATCCCTCTCTTAAGCCTCTACATCATTCTCTTGTGATAAAATACTTAGTAAGATATTGAAAAGGCGAGAAGTTATCTTTATATTGCATATATCGACGTTTCAGCCGGATTAGAGCGGTTTTACGTGTACATATTCCATCGGTAATATAAACGGAAAATCAGGAACATTTTAGAGTATTTTAATGAAAACACATTGATTTTTATCATTTGTATTGGAAACAACATCGTTATATGTCTTTTCTAGAATCTAAATAATACGAAACCTCGCTTTATGATTTGAAGATAAAATCGTCAAATTTGGTAAAATAACGATTTTTTCACGTTTTTCATGTAGTGTGACATTACGTAAATATATTCGTTTTACTAATATTTCGATACTACTTCATGTTTTCTCACGATATGTGATTTGGCCTTCAAATCTCAGAATTTCGCAAATTTTGCATTTTTAAGCAAGTCTTCTTGCGTTTTGTTTTGTACTAAAAATCATTGAATTTAGCAATATTTTGACGTTTATCATCCTCTTTTCCTTTATGTGATTTAAACAAAATATCATCGAATTAGGCAATATTTTGCCGTTTTTCCACGTTTTTTTAAATTTTCAGTTTGTTGTTAATAATTCATTAAATGTAAGATAAAAATGATGCAAACATGTAATTGATTAGAAAAAACCTTAAATACTTCTTTTTCAATCAACTATTTTGTTTCTCGTTAAAATACTGAGTAAGATATTGAAAAGGGGAGAAGTTCTGTTTTTTTTTGCATATATCGACGTTTCAGCAAGATTAGAGCGGTTTAGAGCAAGTTTTCTTGCAATTTGTTTGTACTAAAAATCACCGAATTTAGCAATATTTTGACCTTTATCATCCCCTTTTCCTCTATGTGATTTAAACAAAATATCATCGAATTAGGCGTTTTTCCACGTTGTTGTGAATTTTCAGTTTATTGTTATTAATTCATTAAATATACGATAAAAATTATGCAAACACATCATTGATCAGAAAATAACCTAAAATACTTTATTTTCAATCATCTATTTGTTTCTCGGTAAAATACTGAGTAAGATATTGAAAAGGGGAGAAGTTCTTTTTTATTGCATATATCGACGTTTCAGCCGGATTAGAACGGTTTTACGTGTACATCTTCCATCGGTAATATAAACTGAAAATCAGGAACATTTTAGTAATTTTAATGAAAACACATTAATTTTTATCATTTGTATTGGAAGCAACATCTTTATACGTCTTTTCTAGGGTCTAAAAAATACGAAACGTCGCTTTATGATTCGAAGTTAAAATCCTCAAATTTGGTATAATAATGACTTTTTTCACGTTTTTCATATAGTTTGATATTACGTAAATATATTCATTTTTACCAATATTTCGATACTATTTCATGTCGTATCACGATATGTGATTTGGCCTTCAAATCTCATTTTTTCGCATAATATTTCATTTTAAGCAAGTTTTCTTGCATTTTGTTTCGTACTAAAAATCATCGAATTCAGCAATATTTTGACGTTTATCATCCTTTTTTCCTTTATGTGATATAAACAAAACATTATCGATTTAGGCAATATTTTCCGGTTTTTACACGTTTTTGTGAATTTTTAGTTTATTGTTATTAATTCATTAAATATACGATAAAAATGATGCAAACACATAATTGATTAGAAATTAACCTTAAACACTTCATTTTCAATCAACTATTTGTCTCTCGTGAAAATACTGAGTAAGATATTTAAAAGGGGAGAAGTTCTGTTTTTATTGCATATATCGACGTTTCTGCCGGATTAGAACTTTTTTACGTGTACATCTTCCATCGGTAATATAAACGGAAAATCAGGGACATTTTAGTTAATTCTAATGAAAACACATTGATTTTTATCATTTGTATTTGAAACAACATTGTCATATGTCTTTTGTTAGATCTAAATAATACGAAACCTCGCTCTATGATTTGAAGTTAAAATCCTCAAATATGGTAATATAGTGACTTTTTTCACGTTATTCATGTAGTGTGATTTTACGTATATATATTCGTTTTTACAAATATTTCGATACTACTTCATGTTTTCTCACGATATGTGATTTGACCTTCAAATCTCAGAATTTCGCAAATTTTGCAATTATAAGCAAGTTTTCTTGCATTTTGTTTTGTACTAAAAATCATCGAATTTAGCAATATTTTGACCTTTATCGTCCCCTTTTCCTTTATGTGATTTAAACAAAATATCATCGAATTAGGCAATATTTTGCCGATTTCCAGGTTTTTGTGAATTTTCAGTTTATTCTTATTAGTTCATTAAATATACGATAAAAATTATGCAAACACATAATTGATCAGAAAATAACCTTAAATACTTTATTTTCAATCATCTATTTGTTTCTTAGGAGAATGCTTCGGAGGCTTAGGAGAATGATGCAGAAGCTCAAGAGAGGGATGCAGAGGTTCAAGAGAAGTGATGCAGAGGCTCAAGAGAGTGATGCAGGGGCTCAAGAGAGTGATGCAGAGGCTTAAGAGAGTGATTGAGAGGCTCAAGAGGGTGATGCAAAGGCTCAAGACAGGGGATGCAGAGGCTTAAGAGAGGGATGCAGAGACTCAAAAGAGTGATGCAGAGGCTCAAGTAAGGGATGCAGAGGTTTAAGAGAGTGATGCAAAGGATCAAGAGAGGTATTCAGAGGCTCATATGAGGGATGCAGAGGCTCAAGTGAACGATTCTCTTCAGCCTCTGCATCGCCCTCTTCTGCCTCTGCATCCCTCTCTTAATCCTCTGCATCACTCTCTTGATCCTCTGCATCCCTCTCTTAAGCCTTTGCATCACTCTCTTGAGCCTCTACATCCCTTTCGTGAACTCCTGCATCCCTCTCATGAGCCTCTACATCCCTCTCTTGAGCCTTTGCATCACTCTCTTAAGCCTCTGCATCCCTCTATTGAGCCTCTGCATCACCCTCAAGAGCCTCTGCATCCCTCTCCTGGGCATCTGCATCCCTCTCTTGAGCCTTCGCATCCCTCTTTTAAGTCTCTGCATCACTCTCTTAAGCCTCTGCATCACTCTCTTAAGCCTCTGAATCACTCTCTTGAGCCTTTTTTATACCTCTCTTGAGCCCCTGCATCTCTCTCTCAAGCCTCTGCATCACTCTCTTGAGCCTCTGCATCACCCTCTTAAGCCTCTGCATTACTCTCTTGAGCCTGTGCATCCCTCTCCTAAGCCTCTGCCTCACTCTATTAAGCCTCTTCATCCCTATCTTGAGCCTCTGCAACGCTCTCTTCAGCCTCTGCATCACTCTCGTAAGCCTCTGAAAAACTCTCTCGAGCCTCTGCATCACTCTCTTGATCATCTGCATCACTCTCTTGAGCATCTGCATCACCCTCTTGAGCCTCTTCATCACTCTCTAGAACCTCTGCATCACTCTCTTCAGCCTCTGCATCACTCTCTTAAGCCTCTGCTTCCCTCTCTTGATCCTCTGCATCACTCTCTTGAGCCCTTGCATCCCTCTCTTGAGCCTCTGCATCACTCTCCTGAGCCTTTGCATCACCCTTTTAAGCCTCTGCATCCCTCATTTGAGCCTCTGCATCACTTTCTTAAGCCTCTGCATCAGTTTCGTAAGCCTCTGAATCACTCTCTTTAGCCTCTGCATCTCTCTCTTGAGCCTCTGCAACACTCCCAAGAGCCTCTGCATCCCTCTCTATTGTCTCTTCATCCCTACTTGAGTCTCTGCATCCCTCTCTTGAGCCTCTGCATTCCTCTCTTGAACTCCTGCATCCCTCCCATGAGCCTCTGCATCCCTCACTTAGCCTTTGCATCACTCTTTTAAGCCTCTGCATCCCTCTCTTGAGCCTCTGCGTCACTCTCAAGAGCCTCTGAATCCCTCTCTTGTGCCTCTACTTCTATCACTGGAGCCTTTGCATCACCATCTTAAGCCTCTGCATTACTCTCTTGAGCCTCTGCATCCCTCTCCTAAGCCTCTGCCTCACTCTATTAAGCCTCTGCATCACTCTCTTGAGCCCCTGCATCCCTCTCTTGAGCCTCTGCGTCACTCTCTTCATCCACTTCATCCCTCTCTTGAGCCTCTGCAACACTCTCTTCAGCCTCTGCATCACTCTCGTAAGCCTCTGAATCACTCTCTTGAGCCTCTGCATCCCTCTCTTAAGCCTCTGCATCATTCTCTTCAGCCTCTGCATCCCTTACTTAACCCTCAGCATCATCCTCTTCAACCTCTGCATTCCACTCTTAAGCCTCTGCATCACTCTCTTGATCCTCTGCATCCCTCTCTTAAGCCTCTGCATCATTCTCTTGAGCCCCTGCATCATTCTCTTGAGCCACTGCATCCCTCTCTTAAGCCTCTACATCATTCTCTTGTGCCCCTGCATCATTCTCTTGAGCCACTGCATCCCTCTCTTAAGCCTCTACATCATTCTCTTGTGATAAAATACTTAGTAAGATATTGAAAAGGCGAGAAGTTATCTTTATATTGCATATATCGACGTTTCAGCCGGATTAGAGCGGTTTTACGTGTACATCTTCCATCGGTAATATAAACGGAAAATCAGGAACATATTAGAGTATTTTAATGAAAACACATTGATTTTTATCATTTGTATTGGAAACAACATCTTTATATGTCTTTTCTAGAATCTAAATAATACGAAACCTCGCTTTATGATTTGAAGATAAAATCCTCAAATTTGGTAAAATAACTATTTTTTCACGTTTTTCATGTAGTGTGACATTACGTAAATATATTCGTTTTTTCCAATATTTCGATACTACTTCATGTTATTTCACGATATGTGATTTGGCCTTATAATCTCAGAATTTCGCAAATTTTGCATTTTAAGCAAGTTTTCTTGCGTTTTGTTTTGTACTAAAAATCATTGAATTTAGCAATATTTTGACGTTTATCATCCTCTTTTCCTTTATGTGATTTAAACAAAATATCATCGAATTAGGCAATATTTTGCCGTTTTTCCACGTTTTTTTAAATTTTCAGTTTGTTGTTAATAATTTATTAAATGTAAGATAAAAATGATGCAAACATGTAATTGATTAGAAAAAACCTTAAATACTTCTTTTTCAATCAACTATTTTGTTTCTCGTTAAAATACTGAGTAAGATATTGAAAAGGGGAGAAGTTATGTTTTTTTTGCATATATCGACGTTTCAGCAAGATTAGAGCGGTTTAGAGCAAGTTTTCTTGCATTTTGTTTTGTACTAAAAATCATCGAATTTAGCAATATTTTGACCTTTATCATCCCCTTTTCCTTTACGTGATTTAAACAAAATATCATCGAATTAGGCGTTTTTCCACGTTTTTGTGAATTTTCAGTTTATTGTTATTAATTCATTAAATATACGATAAAAATTATGCAAACACATAATTGATCAGAAAATAACCTAAAATACTTTATTTTCAATCATCTATTTGTTTCTCGTTAAAATACTGAGTAAGGATTGAAAAGGGGAGAAGTTCTTTTTTATTGCATATATCGACGTTTCAGCCGGATTAGAAAGGTTTTACGTGTACATCTTCCATTGGTAATATAAACTGAAAATCAAAAACATTTTAGTAATTTTAATGAAAACACATTAATTTTTATCATTTGTATTGGAAGCAACATCTTTATACGTCTTTTCTAGGGTCTAAAAAATACGAAACGTCGCTTTATGATTCGAAGTTAAAATCCTCAAATTTGGTATAATAATGATTTTTTCACGTTTTTCATGTAGTTTGATATTACGTAAATATATTCATTTTTACCAATATTTCGATACTATTTCATGTCGTATCACGATATGTGATTTGGCCTTCAAATCTCAGTTTTTCGCATAATATTTCATTTTAAGCAAGTTTTCTTGCATTTTGTTTCGTACTAAAAATCATCGAATTCAGCAATATTTTGACGTTTATCATACTTTTTTCCTTTAGGTGATATAAACAAAACATTATCGAATTAGGCAATATTTTCAGGTTTTTCCACGTTTTTGTGAATTTTTAGTTTATTGTTATTAATTCATTAAATATACGATAAAAATGATGCAAACACATAATTGATTAGAAATTAACCTTAAACACTTCATTTTCAATCAACTATTTGTTTCTCGTTAAAATACTGAGTAAGATATTGAAAAGGGGAGAAGTTCTGTTTTTATTGCATATATCGACGTTTCAGCCGGATTAGAACGGTTTTACGTGTACATCTTCCATCGGTAATATAAACCGAAAATCAGGAACATTTTACTTAATTTTAATGAAAACACATTGATTTCTATCATTTGTATTGGAAGTAACATCTTTATACGTCTTTTCTAGGGTCTAAAAAATACGAAACGTCGCTCTATGATTCGAAGTTAAAATCCTCAAATTTGGTATAATGACTTTTTTCATTTTTGTCATGTAGTTTGATATTACGTAAATATATTAATTTTTACCAATATTTCGATACTATTTCATGTAGTATCACGATATGTGATTTGGCCTTCAAATCTCAGATTTTCGCATAATATTTCATTTTAAGCAAGTATTCTTGCATTTTGTTTCGTACTTAAAATCATTGTATTCAGCAATATTTTGAAGTTTATCATCCCCTTTTCCTTTATGTGATATAAACAAAATATCATCGAATTGGGCAATATTTTGCTGTTTTTCCACGTTTTTGTGAATTTTCAGTTTATTGCTATTAATTCATTAAATATACGATAAAAATTATGCAAACACATAATAGATAGAAATTATTTCAAACTGCGAATACGTGCAGAGAACCCTATTTTGGCTCCAAAATATTTCTCAAGCGTCCAATAGGGGATGTTTGGGATATTTAAAAAACTGCAGGAGGGGGGTTTGGGCAAAATATGACATATCGCTGCTTTCAGTAATTTGCATATTTTCGGTATAAAATGTCGTAATTTCAAACTGCGAATATGTGCAGAGAGCCAGAATTTTGCTCCAAAATTTAACTCAAGGGTCGAATTTTGGATGTTTGGGATATTTTGAAAACTGCAGGGAGGGTTTGGGCAAAATGTGATCCATCGCCGCTTTCAGTAATTATAATATTTTCGGTATAAAAAGTCGTAATTTCAAACTGTGAATACGTGCAGAAGGCCAGAATTTGGTTCCAAAATATAATTCAAGGGTCGAATTTTGGATGTTTGCGATATTTTGCAAACTGCAGGAGGGTTTGGGCAAAATGTGACCCATCGCTGCTTTCAGTATTTGCATATTTTCAGTATAAAAAGTCGTAATTTCAAACTGCGAACACGTGCAGAGAGCCAGAATTTGGCTCCAAAATATGACTCAAGCGTCGAATTTGGGATGTTTGGGATATTTTGAAAACTGCAGGGAGGGTTTGTGCAAAATGTGATCCATCGCCGCTCTCAGTAATTAGCATATTTTTTGTATATGGATTTTGGATTTACAGTTTTCGTGGTGTAGTGGTAAGACACTCGCCTGGCGTTCCGCTAGCGCTATGTCATGGGTTCGTATCCTGGCCGGAGAGGATTTACATGGCGCAATTCCTTAACTGTAGCCTTTGTTTAACGCAACAGTAAAATGTGTACTTGGATGAAAAAACGATTCTTCGCAGCAGGGGATCGTATTCCAGGGACATGCCCGAAACGCTACGCGTACTAGTGGCTGTAATAGAATGTAACAACTCTTGTATATATCTCAAAAAAAAGTATAAAAAGTCGTAATTTATAATTGCGAATACATGCAGAAAGCCAGAATTTGGCTCCAAAATATTGCTCAAGCGTGAAATTTTGGATGTTTGGGATATTTTGAAAATTGCAGGAAGGGTTTGGGCAAAATGTGATCAATCGTCGCTTTCAGTAATTGTCATATTTTCGATATAAAAAGTCGTAATTTCAATCTGCGAATGCGTTCATAATGACAGAATTTAGTTCCAAAATATAACTCAAGGGTCGAATTTTGGATATTTGGGATATTTTGCAAACTGCAGGGAGGGTGGGGGCAAAATGTCATCCATCGCCGCTCTCAGTAATTAGCATATTTTTGGTATAAAAAGTCATAATTGCAAACTGCGAATACGTGCAGAGAGCCAGAATTTGGCTCAAAAATATAGCTCAAGCGTCGAATTTGGGATGTTTGTGATATTTTGAAAGCTGCAGGGAGGGTTTGGCCAGAATGGGATCCATCGCCGCTTTCAGTAATTGGCATATTTTCGGTAAAAAAGTCGTAATTTCAAACTGCGAATACGTGCAGAGAGTCAGAATTAGGCTCCAAAATATGGCTCAAGGATCGAATTTAGGATGTTTGGGATATTTTGAAAACTGCAGGGGGGTTTGAGCAAAATGTGACCCATCGCTGCTCTCAGTAATTGGCATATTTTCAGTATAAAAAGTCGTAATTTCAAACTGCGAATACGTGCAAAGAGCCAGAATTTGGCTCCAAAATTAGGCTCAAGGGTCGAATTTGGGATGTTTGGGATATTTTGAAAACTGCAGGGGGGGTTTGGGCAAAATGTGATTCATCGCCGCTTTCAGTAATTGGCATATTTTCGGTATAAAAATTCGTAATTTCAAACTGCGATTACGTGCAGAGATCCAAAATTTGGCTAAAAAATATTGCTCAAGCATCGAATTTGTTATGTTTGGGATATTTTGAAAACTGCAGGGAGGGTTTGAGCAAAATGTGATCCATCGCCGCTTTCAGTAATTGGCAAATTTTCGGTATAAAAAGTCGTAATTTCAAACCGCGAATACATGCAGACAGCCAGAATTTGGCTCCAAAATTCAGCCTCTGCATCATTCTCTTCAGCCTCTGCATCACTCTCTTAAGCCTCTGCATCATTTTCTTCAGCCTCTACATCACTCTCTTGAGCCTCTGCATCACTCTCCCGAGCCTCTGCATCACTCTTTTACGCCTCTGCATCATTCTCTTCAGCCTCTTCATCACCCTCTTCAGCCTCTGCATCCCTCTCTTAAGCCTCTGCATCATTCTCTTCAACCTCTGCATCCCTCTCTTCAGATTCTGCATCACTCTCGTAAGCCTCTGAATTACTCTCTTGAGCCTCTGCATCCCTCTCTTAAACTCCTGCATCCCTCCCATGAGCCTCTGCATCCCTCACTTGAGCCTTTGCATCACTCTTTTAAGCCTCTGCATCCCTCTCTTGAGCCTCTGCGTCACTCAAGAGCCTCTACATCCCTCTCTTGTGCCTCTGCTTCTATCACTTGAGCGTTTTCATCACTCTTTTAAGCCTCTGCATCCCTCTCTTGAGCCCTTGCATCCCTCTCTTGAGCCTCTGCATCACTCTCTTGAGCCTCTGCATCACCCTTTTAAACCTCTGCATCCCTCTTTTGAGCCTCTGTATCACTCTCGTAAGCCTCTGCATCACTCTCTTAAGCCTCTGCATCACTCCCATAAACCTCTGAATCACTCTCTTGAGCCCCTGCATCCCTCTATTGAGCCTCTGCATCACTCTCTTGAGCCTCTGCATCACCCTCTTAAGCCTCTGCATCTCTCTTTTGAGCCTCTGCATCACTTTCTTAAGCCTCTGCATCCTTTTCTTGAGCCTCTTCATCTCTCTCCTGAACACCTACATCCCTCTCATGAGCCTTTGCATCCCTCACTTGAGCTTTTGCATCACTCGCTAAAGCCTCTGCATCCCTCTCTTGAGAATCTGCATCACTCGCAGGAGCCTATGCATCCCTCTATTGTGCGTCTGCATCCCTCACTTCAGCCTCTGCATCCCTCTCTTGAGCCCCTGCATCCTTCTCTTGAGCCTCTGCATCCCTCTCTTGAGCCTCTGCATCCCTCTCTTAAGCCTCTGCATCACTCTCTTAAACTTCTGCATCACTCTCGTAAGCCTCTGAATCACTCTCTTGAACCTCTTCATCACTCTCTTGAGCCTCTACATCCCTCACTTGAGCCTCTGCATCCCTCTCTTAAGCCTCTGCATCACTCTCCTGAGCCTCTGAATCACTCTCTTGAGCCCCTGCAGCCCTCTCTTGAGCCTCTGCATCACTCTCTTGAGCCTCTGCATCACCCTTTTAAGCCTCTTCATCCCTCTTTTGAACCTCTGCATCACTTTCTTAAGCCTCTGCATCACTCTCTTAAGCCTCTGCATCAGTCTCGTAAGCCTCTGAATCACTCTCTTGAGCCTCTGCATCCCTCTCTTGAGCCTCTGCATCACTCCCAAGAGCCTCTGCATCCCTCTCTATTTCCTCTTCAACCCTCAGTTGAGTCTCTGCATCCCTCTCTTGAGTCTCTGCATCCCTCTCTTGAACTCCTGCATCCCTCTCTTGTGCCTCTGCTCCTATCACTTGAGCCTTTGCATCACTCTTTTAAGCCTCTGCTTCCCTCTCTTGAGCCTTTGCATCCCTCTCTTGAGCCTCTGCATCACTCTCTTGAGCCTCTGCATCACCCATTTAAGCCTCTGCATCCCTCTTTTGAGCCACTGCATCACTCTTTTAAGCATCCCTCTGCATCCCTCTCAAAAGAGGGATGCATAGTCTTAAAAGGGTGATGCAGAGGCTCAGGAGAATGATGCAGAGGCTCAAGAGAGGGATGCAAGGGCTCAAGAGAGTAATGCAGAGG
Source organism: Procambarus clarkii (assembly GCF_040958095.1). Lineage (NCBI taxonomy): Eukaryota > Metazoa > Arthropoda > Malacostraca > Decapoda > Cambaridae > Procambarus > Procambarus clarkii. Next base: position 2,951,313 of record NC_091165.1, read on the forward strand.
CTCAAGAGAGTGATTCAGAGGCTTACGAGAGTGATGCAGAGGCTTAAGCGAGTGATGCAGAGGCTCAAGAGAGTGATGCAGAGGCTGAAGAGAGTGATGCAGAGGCTCTAGAGAGTGATGCAGAGGCTCAAGAGGGTGATGCAGAGGCTCAAGAGAATGATGCAGAGGATCAAGAGAGTGATGCAGAGGCTCGAGAGAGTGATTCAGAGGCTAACGAGAGTGATGCAGAGGCTCAAGAGAGGGATGAAGAGAGTGACGCAGAGGCTCAAGAGAGGGATGCAGAGGCTCAAGAGAGGGATGCAGAGGCACAAGAGAGTGATGCAGAGGCTTAATAGAGTGAGGCAGAGGCTTAGAAGAGGAATGCAGAAGCTCAAGAGAGTAATGTAGAAGCTCAAGAGAGTAATGCAGAGGCTTATGAGGGAGATGCAGAGGCTCAATAGAGTGATGCAGAGGCTTGAGAGAGAGATGCAGGGGCTCAAGAGAGTTATGCAGAGGCTCAAGAGAGTGTTTCAGTGGCTTAAGAGAGTGATACAGAGGCTTAAGAGAGCGATGCAGATGCTTAAAAGAGGGATGCGGAGGCTCAAGAGAGGGATGCAGAGGCCCAAGTGAGGGATGCAAAGGCTCAAGAGAGTGATGCAGAGGCTTAATAGAGTGAGGCAGAGGCTTAGGAGAGGGATGCAGAGGCTCAAGAGAGTAATGCAGAGGCTTAAGAGGGTGATTCAGAGGCTCAAGAGAGTGATGCAGAGGGTCAAGAGCGGGATGCAAGGGGCTCAAGAGAGGGATGCAGAGGCTTAAAAGAGTGATGCAAAGGCTCAAGTGATAGAAGTAGAGGCACAAGAGAGGGATGCAGAAGCTCTTGAGAGTGACGCAGAGGCTCAAGAGAGGGATGCAGAAGCTTAAAAGAGTGATGCAAAGGCTCAAGTGAGGGATGCAGAGGCTCATGGGAGGGATGCAGGAGGTCAAGAGAGGGATGTAGAGGCTCAAGAGAGGGATGCAGAGACTCAAGTGAGGGATGAAGAGGCAATAGAGAGGGATGCAGAGGCTCTTGGGAGTGATGTAGAGGCTCAAGAGAGGGATGCAGAGGCTCAAGAGAGTGATTCAGAGGCTTACGAGACTGATGCAGAGGCTTAAGAAAGTGATGCAGAGGCTTAAGAAAGTGATGCAGAGGCTCAAAAGAGGGATGCATAGTCTTAAAAGGGTGATGCAGAGGCTCAGGAGAATGATGCAGAGGCTCAAGAGAGGGATGCAGGGGCTCAAGAGTGTAATGCAGAGGCTCAAGAGAGTGATTCAGAGGCTTACGAGAGTGATGCGTAGGCTTAAGCGAGTGATGCAGAGGCTCAAGAGAGTGATGCAGAGGCTGAAGAGAGTGATGCAAAGGCTCTAGAGAGTGATGAAGAGGCTCAAGAGGGTGATGCAGAGGCTCAAGAGAATGATGCAGAGGATCAATAGAGTGATGCAGAGGCTCGAGAGAGTGATTCAGAGGCTTACGAGAGTGTTGCAGAGGCTGAAGAGAGTGTTGCAGAGGCTCAAGAGAGGGATGAAGAGGATAAAGAGAGTGACGCAGAGGCTCAAGAGAGGGATGCAGAGGGACAAGAGAGTGATGCAGAGGCTCAATAGAGTGAGGCAGAGGCTTAGAAGAGGGATGCAGAAGCTCAAGAGAGTAATGCAGAGTCTTATGAGGGAGATGCAGAGGCTCAAGAGAGTGATGCAGAGGCTTCAGAGAGAGATGCAGGGGCTCAAGAGAGTTATGCAGAGGCTCAAGAGAGTGATTCAGAGGATTAAGAGAGTGATGCAGAGGCTTAAGAGAGCGATGCAGAGGCTTAAAAGAGGGATGCGGAGGCTCAAGAGAGGGATGCAGAGGCCCAAGTGAGGGATGCAAAGGCTCAAGAGAGGGATGCAGAGGCTCAAGTGAGGGATGCACAGGCAAAAGAGAGGGATGCAGAGGCTCTTGGAAGTGATGAAGAGGCTCAAGAGAGGGATGCAGAGGCTTAAGAGAGTGATGCAAAGGCTCAAGAGTGGGATGCAGAGGCTCATGAGAGGGATGCAGGAGTTCACGAAAGGGATGCAGAGGCTCAAGAGAGTGATGCAGAGGCTCAAGAGAGGGATGCAGAGGCTCAAGAGAGTGATGCAGAGCTTAATAGAGTGAGGCAGAGGCTTAGGAGAGGGATGCAGAGGCTCAAGAGAGTAATGCAGAGGCTTAAGAGGGTGATTCAGAGGCTCAAGAGAGTGATGCAGACGGTCAAGAGCGGGATTCAAGGGCTCAAGAGAGGGATGCAGAGGCTTAAAAGAGTGATGCAAAGGCTCAAGTAATAGAAGTAGAGGCACAAGAGAGGGATGCAGAAGCTCTTGAGAGTGACGCAGAGGCACAAGAGAGGGATGCAGGAGCTTAAAAGAGTGATGCAAAGGCTCAAGTGAGGGATGCAGAGGCTCTTGGGAGGGATGCAGGAGTTAAAGAGAGGGATGCAGAGGCTCAAGAGAGAGATGCTGAGACTCAAGTGAGGGATGAAGAGGCAATAGAGAGGGATGCAGAGGCTCAAAAGAGTGATTCAGAGGCTTACGAGACTGATGCAGAGGCTTAAGAGAGTGATGCAGAGGTTTAAGAAAGTGATGCAGAGGCTCAAAAGAGGGATGCATAGTCGTAAAAGGGTGATGAAGAGGCTCAGGAGAATGATGCAGAGGCTCAAGAGATGGATGCAGGGGCTCAAGAGAGTAATGCAGAGGCTCAAGAGAGTGATTCAGAGGCTTACGAGAGTGATGCAGAGGCTTAAGCGAGTGATGCAGAGGCTCAAGAGAATGATGCAGAGGCTGAAGAGAGTGATGCAGAGGCTCTAGAGAGTGATGCAGAGGCTCAAGAGGGTGATGCAGAGGCTCACGAGAATGATGCAGAGGATCAAGAGAGTGATGCAGAGGCTCGAGAGAGTGATTCAGAGGCTTACGAGAGTGATGCAGAGGCTCAAGAGAGTGTTGCAGAGGCTCAAGAGAGGGATGAAGAGAGTGACGCAGAGGCTCAAGAGAGGGATGCAGAGGCACAAGAGAGTGATGCAGAGGCTTAATAGAGTGAGGCAGAGGCTTAGAAGAGGAATGCAGAAGCTCAAGAGAGTAATGCAGAGGCTTATGAGGGAGATGCAGAGGCTCAATAGAGTGATGCAGAGGCTTGAGAGAGAGATACAGGGGCTCAAGAGTGTTATGCAGAGGCTCAAGAGAGTGATTCAGAGCCTTTAGAGAGTGATACAGAGGCTTAAGAGAGCGATGCAGAGGCTTAAAAGAGGGATGCCGAGGCTCAAGAGAGGGATGCAGAGGCCCAAGTGAGGGATGCAAAGGCTCAAGGGAGTGATGCAGATGCCTAATAGGGTGAGGCAGAGGCTTAGGAGAGGGATGCAGAGGCTCAAGAGAGTGATTCAGAGGCTTACGAGAGTGATGCAGAGGCTTAAGCGAGTGATGCAGAGGCTCAAGAGAATGATGCAGAGGCTGAAGAGAGTGATGCAGAGGCTCTAGAGAGTGATGCAGAGGCTCAAGAGGGTGATGCAGAGGCTCACGAGAATGATGCAGAGGATCAATAGAATGATGCAGAGGCTCGAGAGAGTGATTCAGAGGCTTACGAGAGTGATGCAGAGGCTGAAGAGAGTGTTGCAGAGGCTTGAGAGAGAGATGCAGGGGCTCAAGAGAGTAATGCAGAGGCTTATGAGGGAGATACACAGGCTCAAGAAAGTGATGCAGAGGCTTGAGAGAGAGATGCAGGGGCTCAAGAGAGTTATGCAGAGGCTCAAGAGAGTGATTCAGAGGCTTAAGAGAGTGATGCAGAGGCTTAAAAGAGGGATGCGGAGGCTCAAGAGAGGGATGCAGAGGTCCAAGTGAGGGATGCAAAGGCTCAAGAGAGGGATGCAGAGGCTCAAGTGAGGGATGCAGAGGCAAAAGAGAGGGATGCAGAGGCTCTTGGAAGTGATGCAGAGGCTCAAGAGAGGGATGCAGAGGCTTAAGAGAGTGATGCAAAGGCTCAAGAGAGGGATGCACTGAAAGCGGCGATGGATAATATTTTGCCCAAACCCTCCCAGCAGTTTTCAAAATATCCCAAACATCCCAAATTCGACGCTTCAGCCATATTTTCGAGCCAAATTCGGGCTCTCTGCACGTATTCACTGTTTGAAATTACGACTTTTTATACCGAAAATATGCCAATTACTGAAAGCGGCGATGGATCACATTTTGCCCAAACCCTCCCTGCAGTTTCCAAAAAATCCCAAACATCCCAAATTAAACGCTTGAGCCATAATTTGGAGCCAAATTCTGGCTCTCTTGACGTATTCGCAGTTTGCAATTACGACTTTTTATATAAAAAATATGCTAATTACAGAGAAATGGATCACATTTTGCCCAAACCCTCCCTGCAGTTTGCAAAATATCCCAAATATCCAAAATTCGACCCTTGAGTTATATTTGACGTTTATCATCCCCTTTTCCTTTATGTTATATAAACAAAATATCATCGAATTAGGCAATATTTTGCTGTTTTTCCATGTTTTTGTGAATTTTCAGTTTATAACTATTAATTCATTATATATACGATAAAAATGATGCAAACACATAATTGATTAGAAATTAACCTTAAACACTTTATTTTCAATCAACTAATTGTTTCTCGTTAAAATACTGAGTAAGATATTGGAAAGGGAAGAAGTTCTGTTTTTATTGCATATATCGACGTTTCAGCCGGATTAGAGCGGTTTTACGTGTACATCTTCCATCGGTAATATAAACGGAAAATCAGGAACATTTTAGTTAATTCTAATGAAAACACATTGATTTTTATCATTTGTATTTGAAACAACATTGTCATATGTTTTTTCTTGGATCTAAATAATACGAAACCTCGCTCTATGATTTGAAGTAAAAATCCTCAAATATGGTAATATAGTGACTTTTTTCACGTTATTCATGTAGTTTGATTTTACGTATATATATTCGTTCTTACCAATATTTCGATACTACTTCAAGTTTTCTCACGATATGTGATTTGGCCTTCATATCTCAGAATTTCGCAAATTTTGCATTTTTAAGCAAGTTTTCTTGCATTTTGTTTTGTACTAAAAATCATCGAATTTAGCAATATTTTGACCTCAATCATCACCTTTTCCTTTATGTGATTTAAACAAAATATCATCTAATTAGGCCGTTTTTCCACGTTTTTGTGAATTTTCAGTTTATTGTTATTAATTCATTAAATATACGATAAAAACTATGCAAACACATAATTGATCAGAAAATAACCTTAAATACTTTATTTTCAATCATCTATTTGTTTCTCGTTAAAATACTGAGTAAGATATTAAAAAGGGGAGAAGTTCTGTTTTTATTGCATATATCGACGTTTCAGCCGGATTAGAACGGTTTTACGTGTGCATCTTCCATCGTTAATATAAACCGAAAATCCGGAACATTTTAGTTAATTTTAATGAAAACACATTGATTTTTATCATTTGTATTGATAGCAAAATCTTTATACGTCTTTTGTAGGGTCTAAATAATACGAAACGTCGCTCTATGATTCGAAGTTAAAATCCTCAAATTTGGTAAAATAATGACTTTTTCCACGTTTTTCATGTAGTTTGATATTACGTAAATATATTCATTTTTACCAATATTTCGATACTATTTCATGTAGTATCACGATATGTAATTTGGCCTTCAAATCTCAGAATTTCACATAATATTGCATTTTAAGCAAGTTTTCTTGTATTTGTTTCGTACTAAAAATCATCGAATTCAGCAATATTTTGACGTTTATTATCCCCTTTTCCTTTAAGTGAAATAAACAAAATATCTTGGAATTAGGCAATATTTTGCTGTTTTTCCACGTTTTTGTGAATTTTCAGTTTATTGCTATTAATTCATTAAATATTCGATAAAAATGATGCAAACACATAATTGATTAGAAATTAACCTTAAACACTTCATTTTCACTCATCTATTTGTTTCTCGTTAAAATACTGAGTAAGATATTGAAAAGGGGAGAAGTTCTGTTTTTATTGCATATATCGACGTTTCAGCCGGATTAGAACGGACAACATCTTCCATCGGTAATATAAACCGAAAATCAGGATCATTTTAGTTAATTTTAATGAAAACACTTTAATTTTTATCATTTGTATTGGAAGCAACATCTTTATACGTCTTTTCTAGGGTCTAAAAAATAAGATACGTCGCTCTATGATTCGAAGTTAAAATCTTCAAATTTGGTATAATAATGACTTTTTTCACGTTTTTCATGTAGTTTGATATTACGTAAATATATTCATTTTTACCAATATTTCGATACTATTTCATGTAGTATCACGATATATGATTTGGCCTTCAAATCTCAGATTTTCGCATAATATTTCATTTTAAGCAAGTTTTCTTGCATTTTGTTTCGTACTAAAAATCATTGAATTCAGCAATATTTTGACGTTTATCATCCCCTTTTCCTTTATGTGATATAAACAAAATATCATCGAATTAGGCAATATTTTGCTGTTTTTCCACTTTTTTGTGAATTTTCAGTTTATTGCTATTAATTCATTATATATACGATAAAAATGAGGCAAACACATAATTGATCAAAAAATAACCTTAAATACTTCATTTTCAATCATCTATTTGTTTCTCGTTAAAATACTGAGTAAGATATTTAAAAGGGAAGAAGTTCTGTTTTTACTGCATATATCGACGTTTCAGTCGGATTAGAGCGGTTTTACGTGTACATCTTCCTTCGGTAATATAAACGGAAAATCAGGAACATTTTAGTTAATTCTAATGAAAACACATTGATTTTTATCATTTGTATTGAAAACAACATTGTCATATGTCTTTTCTTGGATCTAAATAATACGAAACCTCGCTCAATGATTTGATGTTAAAATCCTCAAATATGGTAATATAGTAACTTTTTTCACGTTATTCATGTAGTGTGATTTTACGTATATATATTCGTTTATACCAATATTTCGATACTACTTCATGTTTTCTCACGATATGTGATTTGGCCTTCATATCTCAGTATGTCGCAAATTTTGCATCTTAAAGCAAGTTTTCTTGCATTTTGTTTTGTACTAAAAATCATCGAATTAGGAATATTTTGACCTTTATCATCCCCTTTTCCTGTATGTGATTTAAACAAAATATCATCGAATTAGTCCGTTTTTCCACGTTTTTGTGAATTTTCAGTTTATTGTTATTAATTCATTAAATATACGATAAAAATTATGCAAACACATAACTGATCAGAAAATAACCTTAAATACTTCATTTTCAATCATCTATTTGTTTCTCCTTAAAATACTGAGTAAGATATTGAAAAGGGGAGAAGTTCTGTTTTTATTGCATATATCGAAGTTTCAGTAGGATCAGAACGGTTTTACGTGTACATCTTCCATCGGTAATATAAACCGAAAATCAGGAACATTGTAGTTAATTTTATGAAAACACATTGATTTTTATCATTTGTATTGGAAGCAATATCTTTATACGTCTTTTCACGAGTTTAAAAAATACGAAAGTTGCTTTATGATTCGAAGTTAAATCCTCAAATTTGGTATAATAATTACTTTTTTCACGTTTTTCATGTAGTTTGATATTACGTAAATATATTCATTTTTACCAATATTTCGATACTATTTCATGTAGTATCACGATATGTGATTTGGCCTTCATATCTCAGATTTTCGGATAATATTTCATTTTAAGCAAGTTTTCTTGCATTTTGTTTCGTACTAAAAATCATTGAATTCAGCAATATTTTGACGTTTATCATCCCCTTTTCCTTTATGTGATATAAACAAAATATCGAATTAGGCAATATTTTGCTGTTTTCCACGTTTTTGTGAATTTTCAGTTTATTGCTATTAATTCATTATATATACGATAAAAATGATGCAAACACATAATTGATTAGAAATTAACCTTAAACACTTCATTTTCAATCAACTATTTGTTTCTCGTTAAAATACTGAGTAAGATATTGGAAAGGGGGGAAGTTCTGTTTTTATTGCATATATCGACGTTTCAGCCGGATTAGAGCGATTTTACGTGTACATCTTCCATCGGTAATATAAATGGAAAATCAGGAACATTTTAGTTAATTCTAATGAAAACACATTGATTTTTATCATTTGTATTTGAAACAACATTGTCTTTTCTTGGATCTAAATAATACGTAACCTCGCTCTATGATTTGAAGTTAAAATCCTCAAATATGGTACTGCATCCCTCACTTGAGCCTTTGCATCACTTTTTTAAGCCTCTGCATCCCTCTCTTGAGCCTCTGCATCCTTCTCTTGAGCCTCTGCGTCACTCTCTTCATCCTCTTCATCCCTCTCTTGAGCCTCTGCAACACTCTCTTCAGCCTCTGCATCACTCTCGTAAGCCTCTGCATCACTCTCTTGATCCTGATGCAGAGGCGTAAAAGAGTGATGCAGAGACTCAGGAGAGTGATGCAGAAGCTCAAGAGAGTGATGCAGAGGCTGAAGAGAATGATGCAGAGGCTTAAGAGAGTGATGCAGAGGCTAAAGAGATTGATGCAGATGCTGAATTTTGGAGCCAAATTCTGGCTGTCTGCACGTATTCGCGGTTTGAAATTACGACTTTTTATACCGAAAATATGCCAATTACTGAAAGCGGCGATGGATCACATTTTGCCCAAGCCCTTCCTGCAGTTTTCAAAATATCCCAAACATCCCAAATTCGACCCTTGAGCCTAATTTTGGAGCCAAATTCTGGCTCTCTGCACGTATTCGCAGTTTGAAATTACGACTTTTGTTACTGAAAATATGCCAATTACTGAAAGCAGCGATGGGTCACATTTTGCTCAAACCCCTCTGCAGTTTTCAAAATATCCCAAACATCCTAAATTCGATCCTTGCGCCATATTTTGGAGCCTAATTCTGGCTCTCTGCACGTATTCGCAGTTTGAAATTACTACTTTTTTTACCGAAAATATGCCAATTACTGAAAGCGGCGATGGATCCCATTCTGGCCAAACCCTCCCTGCAGCTTTCAAAATATCACAAACATCCCAAATTAGACGCTTGAGCTATATTTTTGAGCCAAATTCTGGCTCTCTGCACGTATTCTCAGTTTGCTATTACGACTTTTTATACCAAAAATATGCTAATTACTGAGAGCGGCGATGGATCACATTTTGCCCAAACCCTCCCTGCAGTTTGCAAAATATCCCAAACATCCAAAATTCCACGCTTGAGCAACATTTTGGAGCCAAATTCTGGCTTTCTGTATGTATTCGCAGTTAGAAATTATTTCATTTTATACCGAAAATATGCCAATTACTGACAGCGGCGATGGATCACATTTTGCCCAAACCCTCCCTGCAGTTTTTAAAATATCGCAAACATCCCAAATTCGACCCTTCAGCCATATTTTGGAGCCAAATTCTGGCTGTCTGCACGTATTCGCATTTTGAAATAACGACTTTTTATACTTTTTTTTTGAGATATATTCAAGAGTTGTTACATTCTATTACAGCCACTAGTACGCGTAGCGTTTCTGGCAGGTCCCTGGAATACGATCCCCTGCCGCGAAGAATCGTTTTTTCATCCAAGTACACATTTTACTGTTGCGTTAAACAAAGGCTACAGTTAAGGAATTTCGCCCAGTCAATCCTCTCCGGCCAGGATACGAATCCATGACATAGCGCTAGCGGAACGCGAGGCGAGGGTCTTACCACTACACCACGAAGACTGTAAATCCAAAATCCATATACAAAAAATATGCTAATAACTGAGAGCGGCGATGGATCACATTTTGCCCAAACCCTCCCTGCAGTTTTCAAAATATCCTAAACATCCCAAACTCGACGCTTGAATCATATTTTGGAGCCAAATTCTGGCTCTCTGCACGTATTCGCAGTTTGAAATTACGACTTTTTATACCGAAAATATGACAATTACTGAAAGCGGCGATGGATCACATCTTGCCCAAACCCTCCCTGCAGTTTTCAAAATATCCCCAACATCCCAAATTCGACCCTTGAGAAATATTTTGGAGCCAAATTCTGGCTCTCTGCACGTATTCGCAGTTTGAAATTACGACTTTTTATATCGAAAATATGCCAATTACTGAGAGCGGCGATGGATCATTTTTTGCCCAAACCTTCCCTGCAGTTTTCAAAATATTCCAAACATCACAAATTCGATCCTTGAGCCTAATTTTGGAGCCAAATTCTGACTCGCTGCACGTATTCGTAGTTTGAAATTACGTCTTTTTATACTGAAAATATGCACAATTACTGAAAGCAGCGAAAGGTCACATTTTGCCCAAACCCCCCTGCAGTTTTCAAAATATCCCAAACACCCCAAATTCTACCCTTGAGCTATATTTTGGAGCCAAATTCTGGCTCTATGAACGTATTCGCAGTTTGAAATTACGGATTTTTGTACCGAAAATATGCTAATTACTTAGAGCGGCGATGGATCACATTTTGCCCAAACCCTCCCATTTTACCCAAACCCTATATCACATAAAGGAAAAGGGGATGATAAACGTCAAAATATTCCTATATTCGATGATTTTTAGTACGAAACAAAATTCAAGAAATCTTGCTTAATATGCAATATTTTGCGAAATTCTGATATTTAAAGGCCAAATCACATATCGTGATACTACATGAAATAGAATCGAAATATTGGTAAAAACGAATATATTCACGTGATGTCACACTACATAAAAAACATGAACAAAATCGCTCTATTACCTTATTTGAGGATTTTAACTTCAAATCACAGAGCGAGGTTTCGTATTATTTAGATCCTAGAAAAGACATATAGAAATGTTGTTTCCAATACCAATGATAAAAATCAATGTGTTTTTATTGGAATTAACTAAAATATTCCTGATTTTCCGTTTATATTATTGATGGAAGATGTACACGGAAAACAGCTCAAATCCGGCTGAAACGTCGATATATGCAATAAAAACAGAACTTCTCTCCTTTTCAATATCTTACTATGTATTTTAACGAGAAACAAATAGTTTATTGAAAATGAAGTATTTAAGGTTTTTTCTCATCAATTATATGTTTACATCATTTTTATCGTATATTTAATGAATTATTAACAATAAACTGAAAATTCACAAAAACGTGGAAAAACGGCAAAATATTGCCTAATTCGATGGTATTTTGTTTAAATCACATAAAGGAAAAGAGGATGATAAACGTCAACATATTGCTAAATTCAATGATTTTTACTTCAAAACAAAATGCAAGAAAACTTGCTTAAAAATGCAAAATTTGCGAAATTCTGAGATTTGAAGGCCAAATCACATATCATGAGAAAACATGAAGTAGTATCGAAATATTGGTTAAAACGAATATATATATACGTAAAATCACACTAAATGAATAACGTGAAAAAAGTCACTATATTACCATATTTGAGAATTCTAACTTCAAATCATAGAGCGAGGTTTCGTATTATTTAGATCCAAGAAAAGACATATGACAATGTTGTTTTCAATACAAATGATAAAAATCAATGTGTTTTCATTAGAATTAACTAAAATGTTCCTGATTTTCCGTGTATATTACAGAAGGAAGATGTACACGTAAAACCGTTCAAATCCGGCTGAAACGTCGATATATGCAATAAAAACAGAACTTCTCCCCTTTTCAATGTCTTAATCAGTGATTTAACGAGAAACAAATAGATGATTGAAAATGAAGTATTTAAGGTTATTTTCTGATCAATTATGTGTTTGCATCATTTTTATCGTATATTTAATGAATTAATAACAATAAACTTAAAATTCACAAAAACGTGGAAAACAGCAAAATATTGCCTAATTCGATGATATTTTGTTTATATCGCATAAAGGAAAAGGGGATGATAAACGTCAAAATACTGCTGAATTCTATGATTTTTAGTACTGAACAAAATGCAAGAAAACTTGCTTAAAATGCAATATTATGCGAAAATCTGAGATTATAAGGCCAAATCACATATCGTGATAATACATGAAATAGTATCGAAATATTGGTAAAAATGAATATATTTACGTATTATCAAACTACATGAAAAACGTGAAAAAAGTCATTACTATACCTAATTTGAGGATTTTAACTTCGAATCATTGAGCGACGTTTCGTATTTTTTAGATCCTAGAAAAGACGTATAAAGATGTTGCTTCCAATACACATGATAAAAATCAATGTGTTTTCATTAAAATTAACTAAAATGTTCCTGATTTTCGGTTTATATTACCGATGGAAGATGTACACGTAAAACCGTTCTAATCCGGCTGAAACGTCGATATATGCAATATAAACAGAACTTCTCCCCTTTTCAATATCTTACTCAGTATTTTAACGAGAAACAAATAGATGATTGAAAATGAAGTATTTAAGGTTATTTTCTGATCAGTTATGTGTTTGCATCATTTTTATCGTATATTTAATGAATTAATATCAATAAACTGAAAATTCACAAAAACGTGGAAAAACGCCTAATTCGATGATATTTTGTTTAAATCACGTAAAGGAAAACGGGATGATAAAGGTCAAAATATTGCTAAATTCGATGATTTTTAGTACAAAACCAAATGCAAGAAAACTTGTTTAAAAATGCAAAATTTGCGAAATTCTGAGATTTGAAGGCCAAATCACATATCGTAGGAAAACATGTAGTAGTATCGAAATATTGGTAAAAACGAATATATTTACGTAAAATCACACTACATGAATAACGTGAAAAAAGTCACTATATTACCATATATGAGGATTTTAACTTCAAATCATAGAGTGATGTTTCGTATTATTTAGATCCAAGAAAAGACATATGACAATGTTGTTTCCAATACAAATGATAAAAATCAATGTGTTTTCATTAGAATTAACTAAAATGTTCCTGATTTTCCGTTTATATTACCGATGGAAGATGAACACGTAAAACCGCTCTAATCCGGCTGAAACGTCGATATATGCAATAAAACAGAACTTCTCCCCTTTTTAATATCTTACTCAGTATTTTAATGAGAAACAAATAGATGATTGAAAATTTTAAGGTTAATTTCTTTTTTAAGGTTAAAATAAAATAAAGTAAAATAAGGTTAAAATATTTTAAGGTTAAATAAAAAATTATTTAAGGTTATTTTCTGATCAATTATGTGTTTGCATAGTTTTTATCGTATATTTAATGAATTAATAACAATAAACTGAAAATTCTGAAAAACGTGGAAAAACGGATAAATATTGCCTAATTCGATGATATTTTGTTTAAATCACATAAAGGAAAAGGGGATGATAAAGGTCAAAATATTGCTAAATTCGATGGTTTTTAGTACAAAACAAAATGCAAGAAAACTTGCTTAAAAATGCAAAATTTGCGAAATTCTGAGATTTGTAGGCCAAATCACATATCGTGAGAAAACATGAAGTAGTATCGAAATATTGGTAAAAACGAATATATTTACGTAAAATCACACCACAATAAACCCTCCCTGCAGTTTTCAAAATATCCCAAACATCCCAAATTCGACGAATGCGCCATATTTTGGAGCCAAATTCGGGGTCTCTGCACGTGTTCGCAGTAGAAATTATTTCATTTTATACCGAAAATATGCCAATTACTGAGTGCGGCGATGGATCACATTTTGCCCAGGCAATCCCTGCAGTTTTCAAAATATCCCAAACATCCCCAATTCGACGCTTGAGCCATATTTTGGAGCCAAATTCGGGCTCTCTGCACGTATTCGCAGTTTGAAATTACGACTTTTTATACCGAAAATATGCCAATTAATGAGAGCGGCGATGGATCACATTTTTCCCAAACCTTCCCTGCAGTTTTTAAAATATCCCAAACATCCCAAATTCGACCCTAGAGAATTATTTTGGAGCTAATTTCTGGCTCTCTGAACGTATTCGCAGTTTGAAATTACGACTTTTTATACCGAAAACATGAAATTTACTGAAAGTAGCATTGGATCACATTTTGCCCAAACCCTCCCTGCAGTTTTCAAAATATCCTAAACATCCCAAATTCAACGCTTGAGCCATATTTTGGAGCCAAATTCGGGGTTTGGAGCTCTCAGTAATTCACATAGTATCGGTACAAAAAGTCGTATTTCAAACTGCGAATATGTGCAGAGAGCCACAATTTGGCTCCATTATTTGGCTCAAGGGTTGAATTTGGGATGTTTGGGAAATTTTGAAAACTGCAGGGGGGTTTGGGCAAAATGTGACCCATCGCCGCTCTCAGTAATTGGCATATTTTCGATATAAAATCACGTAATTTCAAACTGCGAATACGTGCAGAGAGCCCGAATGTGGCTCCAAAATATGGCTCAAGCTTCGAATTTGGGATGTTTGGGATATTTTGAAAACTGCAGGGGGGGTGGGGGGTGTTGGTTTGGGCGAAATGTGACCCATCGCTGCTTTCAGTAATTGACATATTTTCGGTATAAAATGTCGTAAATTCAACCTGCAAATATGTGCAGAGAGCCAGAATTTGGCTACAAAATATGGCTCAAGGGTATAATTTGGGATGCTTGGGATTTTTTGAAAACTGAATGGTGGGTTTGGGCAAAATGTGATCTATCGTCGCTTTCAGTAATTGGCATATTTTCGGTATAAAAAGTCGTTTTTAAAACTGCAAATACGTGCAGAAAGCCAAAATTCGGCGAGAAAATATGGCACAAGGGTCGAATTTGGGAAGTTTGGGATATTTTTAAAACTGCAGGGAGGGTTTGGGCATAATGTGATCCATCGCCACATTCCGTAATTGGCATATTTTCAGTATAAAAAGTCATAATTTCAAACTGCGAATACGTGCAGAGAGCCAGAATTTGGCTCCAAAATCCAAAATCCAAGGGTCGAATTTAGGATGTTTGGGATATATAAAAACTGCAAGGGGGTTTGGGCAAAATGTGACGCATCGCTGCTTTCAGTAATTGGCATATTTTCAGTATAAAAAGTGGTAATTTCAAACTGCGAATGCATGCAGAGAGCCAGAATTTGACTCCAAAATAAGGCTCCAGGGTCGAATTAGTGACGCTTTCGGATATTTTGAAAACTGCAGGAAGGGTTTGGGAAAAATGTGACCCATCGCCGCTCTCAGTAATTGACATTTTTTCGGTATAAAAAGACGTAATTTCAGACTGTGAATACGTGCAGATAGCCGAATTTGGCTCCAAAATATGGCTCAAGGGTCGAATTAGTGATGCTTTCGGATATTTTGAAAACTGCAGGAAGGGTTTGGGAAAAATGTGACCCATCGCCGTTCTCAGTAATTGGCATTTTTTCGGTATTAAAAGACGTAATTTCAGACTGCGAATACGTGCAGAGAGCCGAATTTGGCTCCAAAATATGGCTCAAGCGTTGTGTTTGCATCCTCGTTGAGCCTCTGCATCCCTCTCTTAAGCCTCTGCATCACTCTCTTAAGCCTCTGCATCCCTCTCTTGAGCCTCTGAATCCCTCTTTTGAGCCTCTGCATCACTCTTTTCATCCTCTGCATCCCTCTCTTCAGCATCTGCATCAATCTCTTGGGCCCCTGCATCCCTCTCTTGAGTCTCTACATCACTCTCTTGAGGCTCTGCATCACCCTCTTAAGCCTCTGCATCCCTCTCTTGAGCCTCTGCTACACTCTCTTCAGCCTCTGCATAACTCTCTTAAGCCACTGAATCCCTCTCTTGAGCCTCTGAATCCCTCTCTTGATCCTCTGCATCCCTCTCTTGAGCCTCTGCATCACTCTCAAGAGCCTCTGCATCCCTCTCTTGTGCTTCTGCATCCTTCACTTGAGCCTCTGCATCCCTCTCTTGAGCCCCTGCATCCCTCTCTTGACCTCTGCATCCCTCTCTTGAGCCTCTGCATCCCTCTCTTAAGCCTCTGCATCACTCTCTTAAGCCTATGCATCACTCTCGTAAGCCTCTGAATCACTCTCTTGAGTCTCTGCATCCCTCTCTTGAACTCCTGCATCCCTCTCATGAGCTCTGCATCCCTCTCTTGAGCCTCTGCATCCCTCTCTTGAGCCTCTGCATCCCTCTCTTGAGCCTCTGCATCCCTCTCTTAAGCCTATGCATCACTCTATTATGCCTCTGCAACACTCTCTTAAGCCTCTGAATCACTCTCTTGAGCCCCTGCATCCCTCTCTTGTGCTTCTGCATCACTCTCTTGAGCCTCTGCATCACCCTCTTAAGCGTCTGCATCACTCTCTTGAGCCTCTGCATCACTTTCTTAAGCCTCTGACTCACAATTTTGAGCCTCTGCATCACTCTCTTGAGCCTCTGCATCCCTCTCTTGAGCCTCTGCATCACTCTCTTGAGCCTCTGCATCCCCCTCTTAAGCCTCTGCACACTCTCTTAAGCCTCTGCGTCACTCTCTTGAGCCTCTGCCTCACTCTCTTGAGCCTCTCAATCACTCTCTTAAGCCTCTGCATCGCTCTCTTGAGCCCCTGCATCACTCTCTTGAGCCTCTGCATCACTTCTCTTGAGCCTCTGCATCCCTCTCGTGAGCCTCTGCATCATTCTCCTAAGCCTCTCCATCCTTCACTTGAGCCGGTGCATCCCTCTCATGAGCCTCTGAATCCCTCTCTTGATCCTTTGCATCACTCTCTTAAACCTCTGCATCTTTTTCTTGAGCCTCTGCATCACTCTTCTGAGTCTCTGCATCCCTCCCTTAAGCCTCTGCATCCCCTGTCTTGAGCCTCTGCATCACCCTCTTGAGCCTCTCAATCACTCTCTTAAGCCTCTGCATCACTCTCTTGAGCCATTGCATCACTCTCTTGAGCCTCTGCATCACTTCTCTTGAGCCTCTGCATCCCTCTCTTGAGCCTCTGCATCATTCTCCTAAGCCTCTCCATCCTTCACTTGAGCCTGTGCATCACTCTCATGAGCCTCTGAATCCCTGTCTTGATCCTTTGCATCACTCTCTTAAACCTCTGCATCCCTCTCTTAAGCCTCTGTAACACTCTCTTCAGCCTCTGCATCACTCTCTTAAGCCTCTGCATCCCTCTCTTGATCCTCTGCAACACTTTCATGAGCCTTTGCATCCCTCTCTTGCGCCTCTGCAACACTCTCTTGAGCCTCTGCATCACTCTCGTGAGGCCTCTGCATCACTCTCTCGAGCCTCTGCATCACTCTCTTGATCCTCTGCATCACTTTCTTGAGCCTCTGCATCACTCTCTTCAGCTTCTGCATCACTCTCTTAAGCCTCTGCTTTCCCTCTCCTGATGCTCAGCATCACTCTCTTGAGCCTCTGCATCCTTCTCCTGAGCCTCTGCATCACTCTCTTGAGCCTCTGCATCATCCTCTTAAGCCTCTGCATTCCATTTTTGAGCCTCTGCATCACTTTCTTAAGCCACTGCATCCCTTTCTTGAGCCTATACATCACTGTCTTGAACTCCTGCATCCCTCTCATGAGCCTCTGCGTCTCTCGCTTGAGCCTTTGCATCACTCTCTTAGGCCTCTGCATCCCTCTCTTGAGCCTATGCATCACTCTCAAGAGCCTCTGCATCCCTCTCTTGTGCCTCTGCATCCTTCACTTGAGCCCCTGCATCCCTCTCTTGACCTCTGCATCCCTCTCTGGAGCCTCTGCATCCCTCTCTTAAGCCTGTGCATCACTCTCTTAAGCCTATGCATCACTCTCGTAAGCCTCTGAATCACTCTGTTGAACCTCTGCATCCTTGAGCCATTGCATCACTCTCTTGAGCCTCTGCATCACTTCTCTTGAGCCTCTGCATCCCTCTCTTGAGCCTCTGCATCATTCTCCTAATCCCTCTCTTGAGCTGGGGCTCAAGAGAGGGATGCAGAGGCTCAAGTGAGTGATGCAGAGGCACAATAGAGGGATGCATAGGCTTTGTGAGTGATGCAGAGGCTCAAGAGAGGGATGCAGAGGCTTAAGCGAGTGATGCAAAGGCTCAAGTGAAGGATGCAAAGGCTCTTGAGAGGGATGCAGGAGTTCAGGAGAGAGATGAAGAGGCTCAAGAAAGGGATGCAGAGGTTTAAGAAAGTGATGCAGAGGCTCAAAAGAGGGATGCAGAGGCTTAAGAGGGTGATGCAGAGGCTCAAGGGAGTGATGCAGAGGCACAAAAGAGGGATGCAGGGGCTCAAGAGAGTGATAGAGAGGCTCAAGAGAGTGATTCAGAGGTTTACGAGAGTGATGCAGAGGCTTAAGAGAGTGATGCAGAGGCTTACGAGAGTGATGCAGAGGCTCAAAAGAGGGATGCAGAGGCTTAAAAGGGTGATGCAGAGGCTCAAGAGAGTGATGCACAGGCTCAAGAGAGGGATGCAAGGGCTCAAGAGAGGGATGCAGAGGCTTAAAAGAGTGATGCAAAGGCTCAAGTGATAAAAGCAGAGGCACAAGAGAGGTATGCGGAGGCTCTTGAGAGTGACGCAGAGGCTCAAGAGAGGGATGCAGAGGCTTAAAAGAGTGATGCAAAGGCTCAAGTGAGGGATGCAGAGGCATCACGAATATATTCACGTGATGTCACACTACATAAAAAACGTGAACAAAATCGCTCAATTACCTTATTTGAGGATTTTAACTTCAAATCATAGAGCGAGGTTTCGTATTATTTAGATCCTAGAAAAGACATAGAAATGTTGTATCCAATACAAATGATAAAAATCAATGTGTTTTTGGTGGAATTAACTAAAATATTCCTGATTTTCCGTTTATATTATTGATGGAAGATGTACACGGAAAACAGCTCAAATCCGGCTGAAACGTCGATATATGTAATAAAAACAGAACTTCTCTCCTTTTCAATATCTTACTGAGTATTTTAACGAGAAACAAATAGTTTATTGAAAATGAAGTATTTAAGGTTTTTTCTTATCAATTATATGTTTACATCATTTTTATCGTATATTTAATGAATTATTAACAATAAACTTAAAATTCACAAAAACGTGGAAAACGGCAAAATATTGCCTAATTCGATGGTATTTTGTTTAAATCACATAAAGGAAAAGAGGATGATGAACGTCAACATATTGCTAAATTCAATGATTTTTACTACAAAACAAAATGCAAGAAAACTTGCTTAAAAATGCAAAATTTGCGAAATTCTTAGATTTGAAGGCCAAATCACATATCATGAGAAAACATGAAGTAGTATCGAAATATTGGTTAAAACGAATATATATATACGTAAAATCACACTAAATGAATTACGTGAAAAAAGTCACTATATTACCATATTTGAGGATTCTAACTTCAAATCATAGAGCGAGGTTTCGTATTATTTAGATCCAAGAAAAGACATATGACAATGTTGTTTTCAATACAAATGATAAAAATCAATGTGTTTTTATTAGAATTAACTAAAATGTTCCTGATTTTCCGTTTATATTACCGATGGAAGATGTACACGTAAAACCGTTCTAATCCGGCTGAAACGTCGATATATGCAATAAAAACAGAACTTCTCCCCTTTTCATTGTCTTACTCAGTGTTTTAACGAGAAACAAATAGATGATTGAAAATTAAGTATTTAAGGTTATTTTCTGATCAATTATGTGTTTGCATCATCTTTATCGTATATTTAATGAATTAATAACAATAAACTGAAAATTCACAAAAACGTGGAAAACAGCAAAATATTGCCTAATTCGATGATATTTTGTTTATATCGCATAAAGGAAAAGGGGATGATAAACGTCAAAATATTGCTGAATTCTATGATTTTTAGTACTGAACAAAATGCAAGAAAACTTGCTTTAAATGCAATATTATGCGAAAATCTGAGATTATAAGGCCAAATCACATATCGTGATACTACATGAAATAGTATCGAAATATTGGTAAAAATGAATATATTTACGTAATATCAAACTACATGAAAAACGTGAAAAAAGTCATTATTATACCTAATTTGAGGATTTTGACTTCGAATCATTGAGCGACGTTTCGTATTTTTTAGATCCTAGAAAAGACGTATAAAGATGTTGCTTCCAATACAAATGATAAAAATCAATGTGTTTTCATTAAAATTAACTAAAATGTTCCTGATTTTCGGTTTATATTACCGATGGAAGATGTACACGTAAAACCGTTCTAATCCGGCTGAAACGTCGATATATGCAATATAAACAGAACTTCTCCCTTTTTTAATATCTTACTCAGTATTTTAACGAGAAACAAATAGATGATTGAAAATTAAGTATTTAAGGTTATTTTCTGATCAGTTATGTGTTTGCATCATTTTTATCGTATATTTAATGAATTAATAACAATAAACTGAAAATTCACAAAAACGTGGAAAAACGGCAAAATATTGCCTAATTCGATGATATTTTGTTTGAATCACATAAAGGAAAAGGAGATGATAAAGGTCAAAATATTGCTAAATTCGATGATTTTTAGTACAAAACAAAATGCAAGAAAACTTGCTTAAAAATGCAAAATTTGCGAAATTCTGAGATTTGAAGGCCAAATCACATATCGTAGGAAAACATGAAGTAGTATCGAAATATTGGTAAAAACGAATATATTTACGTAAAATCACACTACATGAAAAACGTGAAAAAAGTCACTATATTACCATATATGAGGATTTTAACTTCAAATCATAGAGCGAGGTTTCGTATTATTTAGATCCAAGAAAAGACATATGACAATGTTGTTTCCAATACAAATGATAAAAATCAATGTGTTTTCATTAGAATTAACTAAAATGTTCCTGATTTTCCGTTTATATTACCGATGGAAGATGTACACGTAAAACCGCTCTAATCCGGCTGAAACGTCGATATATGCAATAAAACAGGACTTCTCCCCTTTTTAATATCTTACTCAGTATTTTAATGAGAAACAAATAGATGATTGAAAATTAAGTATTTAAGGTTATTTTCTGATCAATTATGTGTTTGCATAATTTTTATCGTATATTTATGAATTAATAACAATAAACTGAAAATTCTCAAAAACGTGAAAAAACGGATAAATATTGCCTAATTCGATGATATTTTGTTTAAATCACATAAAGGAAAAGGGGATGATAATGGTCAAAATATTGCTAAATTCGATGGTTTTTAGTACAAAACAAAATGCAAGAAAACTTGCTTAAAAATGCAAAATTTGCGAAATTCTGAGATTTGTAGGCCAAATCACATATCGTGAAAAAACATGAAGTAGTATCGAAATATTGGTAAAAACGAATATATTTACGTAAAGTCATACCACACTAAACCCTCCCTGCAGTTTTCAAAATATCCCAAACATCCCAAATTCGACGCATGAGCCATATTTTGGAGCCAAATTCGGGGTCTCTGCACGTGTTCGCAGTAGAAATTATTTCATTTTATACCGAAAATTTGCCAATTACTGAGTGCGGCGATGGATCACATTTTGCCCAGGCAATCCTTGTAGTTTTCAAAATATCCCAAACATCCCAAATTCGACCCTAGAGAATTATTTTGGAGCTAATTTCTGGCTCTCTGAACGTATTCGCAGTTTGAAATTACGACTTTTTATACCGAAAACATGACAATTACTGAAAGTGGCGTTGGATCACCTTTTGCCCAAACCCTCCCTGCAGTTTTCAAAATATCCTAAACATCCCAAATTCAACGCTTGAGCCATATTTTGGAGCCAAATTCGGGGTCTCTGCACGTGTTCGCAGTTTGAAATTATTTCATTTTCACATTTTTATTTTTTCATTATTTCACATTTTTCCCAAAACTTCCCTGCAGTTTTTAAAATATCCCAAACATCCCAAATTCGACCCTAGAGAATTATTTTGGAGCTAATTTCTGGCTCTCTGAACGTATTCACAGTTTGAAATTACGACTTTTTATACAGAAAACATGACAATTACTGAAAGCGGCGTTGGATCACATTTTGCCCAAACCCTCCCTGCAGTTTTCAAAATATCCTAAACATCCCAAATTCAACGCTTGAGCCATATTTTGGAGCCAAATTCGGGGTCTCTGCACGTGCTCGCAGTTTGAAATTATTTCATTTTATACCGAAAATATGCCAATTACTGAGTGCGGCGATGGACCACATTTTGCACAGGACCTCCCTTCAGTTTTCAAAATATTCCAATCATCCCAAATTCGACCATTGAGAATTATTTTGGAGCCAAATTCTGGCTCTCTGCAAGTATTCGCAGTTTGAAATTACGTCTTTTTAACCCAAACATCCCAAATTTGACGCTTAAAATTATGCGAATTACTGAAAGAAGCGATGGGTCACATTTTGCCCAAACCCCCTACAGTTTGCAAAATATCCCAAACATGCCAAATTCGACCTTTGAGCCATATTTTGGAGCCAAATTCTGGCTTTCAGCGCTAATTCGCTGTTTGAAATTACGACTTTTTATACCTAAAATATGCCAATAACTGAAAGCGGCGATGGATCACATTTTGCCCAAACCCCCACTGCAGTTTACTGGGGGTTTGGGCAAAATGTGACCCATCGCTTCTTTCAGTAATTGGCATATTTTCAAGCGTCAAATTTGGGATGTTTGAGGTAAAAAGTCGTAATTTCAAACTGCGAATACTTGCAGAGAGCAAGAATTTGGCTCCAAAATAATTCTCAATGGTCGAATTTGGGATGATTGGGATATTTTGAAAACTACAAGGAAGGGGTATGGGCAAAATGTGACCTATCGCAGCGCTCAGTAATTAACATAGTATCAGTACAAAAAGTCGTAATTTCAAACTGCGAATATGTGCAGAGAGCCACAATTTGGCTCCAAAATTTGGCTCAAGCGTTGAATTTGGGATGTTTGGGATATTTTGGAAACTGCAGGGAGGGTTTGGGCAAAATGTGATCCATCGCCGCTTTTAGTAATTGGCATATTTTCGGTATAAAAATTCGTAATTTCAAACAGTGAATACGTGCAGAGAGCCCGAATTTGGCTCGAAAATATGGCTCAAGCGTCAAATTTGGGATGTTTGGGATATTTTGAAAACTGCAGGGAGGGTTTGGGCAAAATGTTATCCATCGCCGCTTTCAGTAACTGTCATGTTTTCGGTATAAAAAGTCGTAATTTCAAACAACGAATAAGCGCAGAAAGCCAGAATTTGGCTCCAAAATATGGCTCAAAGGTCGAATATGGCATGTTTTGGATATTTTGCAAACTGCAGGGGGGTTTGGGCAAAATATGACCCATCGCTTCTTTCAGTAATTGGCATATTTTCAAGCGTCAAATTTGGGATGTTTGGGATAAAAAGTCGTAATTTCAAACTGCGAATACTTGCAGAGAGCCAGAATTTGGCTCCAAAATAATTCTCAATGGTCGAATTTGGGATGATTGGGATATTTTGAAAACTACAAGGAAGAGGTAAGGGCAAAATGTGACCTATCGCTGCTCTCAGTAATTCACATAGTATCGGTACAAAAAGTCGTATTTCAAACTGCGAATATGTGCAGAGAGCCACAATTTGGCTCCATTATTTGGCTCAAGGGTTGAATTTGGGATGTTTGGGAAATTTTGAAAACTGCAGGGGGGGTTTGGGCAAAATGTGACCCATCGCCGCTCTCAGTAATTGGCATATTTTCGATATAAAATGACGTAATTTCAAACTACGAATGCGTGCAGAGAGCCCGAATGTGGCTCCAAAATATGGATCAAGCTTCGAATTTGGGATGTTTGGGATATTTTGAAAACTGCAGGGGGGGGGGGGTGTTGGTTTGGGCGAAATATGACTGCTTTCAGTAATTGAAATATCGCTGCTTTCAGTAATTGACATATTTTCGGTGTAAAATGTCGTAATTTCAACCTGCAAATATGTGCAGAGAGCCAGAATTTGGCTCCAAAATATGGCTCAAGGGTCGAATTTGGGATGCTTGGGATTTTTTGAAAACTGAATGGTGGGTTTGGGCAAAATGTGATCTATCGTCGCTTTCAGTAATTGGCATATTTTCGGTATAAAAAGTCGTTTTTCAAACTGCGAATACGTGCAGAAAGCCAGAATTTGGCTCCAAAATCCAAAATCCAAGGGTCGAATTTAGGATTTTTGGGATATATGAAAACTGCAAGGGGGTTTGGGCAAAATGTGACGCATCGCTGCTTTCAGTAATTGGCATATTTTCAGTATAAAAAGTCGTAATTTCAAACTGCGAATGCATGCAGAGAGCCAGAATTTGACTCCAAAATAAGGCTCCAGGGTCGAATTAGTGATGCTTTCGGATATTTTGAAAACTGCAGGAAGGGTTTGGGAAAAATGTGACCCATCGCCGCTCTCAGTAATTGGCATTTTTTCGGTATAAAAAGACGTAATTTCAGACTGCGAATACGTGCAGATAGCCGAATTTGGCTCCAAAATATGGCTCATGGGTCGAATTAGTGATGCTTTCGGATATTTTGAAAACTGCAGGAAGGTTTTGGGAAAAATGTGACCCATCGCCGCTCTCAGTAATTGGCATTTTTTCGGTATAAAAAGACGTAATTTCAGACTGTGAATACGTGCAGAGAGCCGAATTTGGCTCCAAAATATGGCTCAAACGTTGTGTTTGCATCCTCGTTGAGCCTCTGCATCCCTCTCTTAAGCCTCTGCATCACTCTCGTAAGCCTCTGCATCCCTCTCTTGAGCCTCTGAATCCCACTTTTGAGCCTCTGCATCACTCTTTTCATCCTCTGCATCCCTCTCTTCAGCATCTGCATCACTCTCTTGGGCCCCTGCATCCCTCTCTTGAGTCTCTACATCACTCTCTTGAGGCTTTGCATCACCCTCTTAAGCCTCTGCATCCCTCTCTTGAGCCTCTGCTACACTCTCTTCAGCCTCTGCATAACTCTCTTAAGCCTCTGAATCCCTCTCTTGAGCCTCTGAATCCCTCTCTTGATCCTTTGCATCACTCTCTTGAGCCTCTGCATCACTATCTTGATCCTCTGCATCACTTTCTTGAGCCTCTGCATCCCTCTCTTGAGTCTCTGCATCAGTCTTTTAAGCCTCTGCATCCATCTCTCCATCCTCTGCATCACTCTCTTCAGTCTCTGCATCATTCTCTTGAGCCTCTGCATCCCTCTCGTAAGTCTCCTCATCATTCTCTTGAGCCTCTCCATTACTCTATTGAGCCTCTGCATCACTCTCTTAAGCCTTTGCATCTCTCACTTCAGCCTCTGCATCACTCTCTTGAGCCTCTGTATCCCTCTCTTAAGCCTCTGCATCACTCACATAAGCCTCTGCATCACTCTCTTGAGCCTCTGCCTCACTCTCTTCAGCCTCTGCATCACTCTCTTGAGGCCTCTGCATCATTCCCCTAAGCCTCTGCATCACTCTCTTGAGCCTCTGCATCACTCTCTTGAGCCTCTGCCTCACTCTATTAAGCCTCTGCATCACTCTCTTTTGCCTCTGCATCCCTCTCTTGAGCCTCTGCGTCACTCTCTTTATCCTCTTCATCCCTCTCTTGAGCCTCTGCAACACTCTCTTCAGCCTCTGCAGAGGCTGAAGAGAGTGTTGCAGAGGCTTAAGAGAGGTATGCAGAGGCTCAAGAGAGTGATGCAGAGGCTCAAGAGAGTGATGCAGAGGCTCACGAGAGTGATGCAGAGGCTTAAGAGAGGGATGCAGAGGCTCAAGAGAGATAATGTAGAGGCTCAAGAGAGTGATGCAGAGGTTCAACAGAGTGATTCAGAGGCTTACGAGAGTGATGCAGAGGCTTAAGAGAGTGATGCAGAGGCTCAAGTGAGGGATGCAGAGGCACAATAGAGGGATGCATAGGCTCTTGTGAGTGATGCAGAGGCTCAAGAGAGGGATGCAGAGGCTTAAGCGAGTGATGCAAACCCAGCAAACACAAATCATCTACACAACGTTCGCCTATCTCTTCCCATAGGTGTGGGAATGATTTGCATTGAGAATGGTTGCAGGAGAGCCTTTGAGAAACTTTTACTCAAAAAATCCAAACACAAAGGTTTAATTATAAATTGTTTTTCTACAATTATTTTCTTCCAAATGTAAAACAAATAGTTTTTACATGTTTAAATATAAAATTTATGGTGTTTTTTTGTAAAATTCATTAATAAATTGTGAATGATATATATTGGCTGAGTGAAACCTTTAAAATCCATTTAGTTATAATATGAACAGAAAAAAGTAGTTTTCCAAATTTTCTAAAAATCGCTCTTTTTAACACAATTTGACTCCTTATGCATTCCACTAAACACTAATATCATGTTTAAATATATAATTTATGTATTATTCCCTAAGATAATTTATATAAATTATAAAAGTTGCTGGAAAGTGGTGAGAAAGAATCTGAAAACGTTTTGTTGTCTTATATTGGCGTGTTCTTATTAACTAGAGTGAGTAAGAGTGAGCGAGAGTGGGTAAGAGTGAGTAAGAGTGACTGAAGGTGAGTGAGAGTGCCAGAGAGTGTGTAAGTGTGAGTAAGAGTGAGTATAAGTAAGAGTGACTGAGAGTAAGAGTGACAGAGTGAGGGTAAGGGTGACAGAATGAGTAAGAGTGAGAGTAAAGTGACTGAGAGTAAAGGTGAGTATGAGAGTAAGAGTGATTGAGAGTTAGAGTGAGAGTAAGAGTGATTGAGAGTTAGTGAGAGTAAGAGTGATTGAGAGTAAGAGTGATTGAGAGTAGGAGTGATTGAGAGTAAGAGTGATTGAGAGTAAGAGTGATTGGGAGTAAGAGTGATTGAGAGTAAGAGTGATTGAGAGTAAGAGTGATTGGGAGTAAGAGTGATTGGGAGTAGGAGTTAGAGTGAGAGTAGGAGTAAGAATGAGAATAAGAGTGATTGAGAGTAAGAGTGAGTAAGAGTAAGAATGAGAGTAAGAGTGATTGAGAGTAAGAGTGATTGAGAGTAAGAGTGATTGGGAGTAAGAGTGATTGAGAGTAAGAGTGATTAGGAGTAAGAGTGATTGGGAGTAAGAGTGAGAGTAAGAGTAAGAATGAGAATAAGAGTGATTGAGAGTAAGAGTGATTGGGAGTAAGAGTAAGAATAAGAATGAGAGTAGGAGTGATTGAGAGTAGGAGTGATTGGGAGTAGGAGTGATTGGGAGTAAGAGTGATTGAGAGTAAGAGTAATTGAGAGTAAGAGTATGAGAGTAAGAGTGAGAGAGTGAGTATGAATGGGTAAGGGTGACTGAGAGTGAGTAAGAGTGACAGAGTATGAATGACAGATTAAGAGTGATAGAGAGTAAGAGTGACAGAGAGTAAGAGTGACAGAGAGTAAGAGTGACAGAGAGTAAGAGTGACAGAGAGTAAGAGTGACAGAGTAAGAGTGAGTATGAGAGTGAGTAAGGATGACTGAGAGAAAGAGTGAGTAATAGTGCGTAAGAGTGATTGAGAGTTAGAGTGAGAGTAAGAGTGATTGAGAGTTAGTGAGAGTAAGAGTGATTGAGAGTAAGAGTGATTGAGAGTAAAAGTGATTGAGAGTAAGAGTGATTGAGAGTAAGAGTGATTGGGAGTAAGAGTGATTGAGAGTAAGAGTGATTGGGAGTAAGAGTGATTGGGAGTAGGAGTAAGAATGAGAATAAGAGTGATTGAGAGTAAGAGTGAGTAGGAGTAAGAATGAGAGTAAGAGTGACTGAGAGTAAGAGTGATTGAGAGTAAGAGTGATTGAGAGTAAGAGTGATTGGGAGTAAGAGTGATTGAGAGTAAGAGTGATTGGGAGTAAGAGTGATTGAGAGTAAGAGTGATTGGGAGTAAGAGTGATTGGGAGTAGGAGTAAGAATGAGAATAAGAATAAGAGTGATTGAGAGTAAGAGTGAGTAAGAGTAAGAATGAGAGTAAGAGTGATTGAGAGTAAGAGTGATTGAGAGTAAGAGTGATTGAGAGTAAGAGTGATTGGGAGTAAGAGTGATTGGGAGTAAGAGTAAGAGTGAGAGTAAGAATGAGAATAAGAGTGATTGAGAGTAAGAGTGATTGGGAGTAAGAGTAAGAGTAAGAATGAGAGTAGGAGTGATTGAGAGTAGGAGTGATTGGGAGTAGGAGTGATTGGGAGTAAGAGTGATTGAGAGTAAGAGTAATTGAGAGTAAGAGTATGAGAGTAAGAGTGAGAGAGTGAGTATGAATGGGTAAGGGTGACTGAGAGTGAGTAAGAGTGACAGAGAGTAAGAGTGACAGAGAGTAAGAGTGACAGAGTAAGAGTGACAGAGAGTAAGAGTGACAGAGAGTAAGAGTGACAGAGTAAGAGTGACAGAGAGTAAGAGTGACAGAGTGTAAGAGTGACAGAGTAAGAGTGGCAGAGTAAGAGTGACAGAGAGTAAGAGTGACAGAGAGTAAGAGTGACAGAGTAAGAGTGACAGAGAGTAAGAGTGACAGAGTAAGAGTGACAGAGGGTAAGAGTGACAGAGAGTAAGAGTGACAGAGAGTAAGAGTGACAGAGTAAGAGTGACAGAGAGTAAAAGTGACAGAGTGTAAGAGTGACAGTAAGAGTGACAGAGTAAGAGTGACAGGGAGTAAGAGTGACAGGGAGTAAGAGTGACAGAGAGTAAGAGTGACAGAGAGTAAGAGTGACAGAGAGTAAGAGTGACAGAGAGTAAGAGTGACAGAGAGTAAGAGTGACAGAGAGTAAGAATGACAGAGAGTAAGAGTGACAGAGAGTAAGAGTGACAGAGAGTAAGAGTGACAGAGAGTAAGAGTGACAGAGAGTAAGAGTGACAGAGTAAGAGTGACAGAGAGTAAGAGTGACAGAGAGTAAAAGTGACAGAGAGTAAGAGTGACAGAGAGTAAGAGTGACAGAGAGTAAGAGTGACAGAGTAAGAGTGACAGAGAGTAAGAGTGACAGAGTGTAAGAGTGACAGAGTAAGAGTGACAGAGTAAGAGTGACAGAGAGTAAGAGTGACAGAGAGTAAGAGTGACAGAGTAAGAGTGACAGAGAGTAAGAGTGACAGAGTAAGAGAGTGAGAGTGATTATGAGAGAGTTAAGAGTGTGAGGTGTGAGAGTGTAGCAGGCCAGGGAGGCAGGATGTGTGGTCACAGGCGAGGCCTAGGCCTCGTGATCTCTAATGTTGGTTTTTATATATATGTGGGATTTTTTGTCCTGTTTCAAATTATAATTATTTAGCAGGAATGTAATAAGATATTGCACAGTATTAATGTGACAATAATATATGCATTATTTCCTTCATAATCAAACTTGTTGTTCAAAGATAATATACAATCTTTGAAGGAAACATTTTGAGACCGCGAGCTGGCAACACTGGGCTGGTCATGAGAGAGACATATGGTTAGTTGTACTCAGACCTTCAGTGGTGAAGGGTGTGTCCCAGCCGCCACCAGCCGCCACCCGACGCCCACCACCAGCCGCCACCCGCCACCACCCACCACCAGCCACCACCCACCACCAGCCGCCACCCACCACCAGCCGCCACCTGCCACCACCCACCACCAGCCGCCACCCCCCGCCACCCACCACCAGCCGCCACCCGCCGCAACCCACCACCAGCCGCCACCCGCCGCAACCCACCACCAGCCGCCACCCGCCGCCACCCGCCGCAACCCACCACCAGCCGCCACCCGCCGCCACCCGCCGCAACCCACCACCAGCCGCCACCCGCCGCCACCCGCCGCAACCCACCACCAGCCGCCACCCGCCACCACCCACCACCAGCCGCCACCCACCACCACCAGCCGCCACCCGCCGCTACCCACCACCACCAGCCGCCACCCGCCGCCACCCACCACCACCAGCCGCCACCCGCCGCCACCCACCACCACCAGCCGCCACCCGCCGCCACCCACCACCACCAGCCGCCACCCGCCGCCACCCACCACCACCAGCCGCCACCCGCCGCCACCCACCACCACCAGCCGCCACCCGCCGCCACCCACCACCACCAGCCGCCACCCGCCGCCACCCACCACCACCAGCCGCCACCCGCCGCCACCCACCACCACCAGCCGCCACCCGCCGCCAGCCGCCACCACCAGCCGCCACCCGCCACCACCCACCACCAGCCGCCACCCGCCACCACCCACCACCAGCCGCCACCCGCCACCACCCGCCACCACCCACCACCAGCCGCCACCCGCCACCACCCACCACCAGCCGCCACCACCCACCACCAGCCGCCACCCGCCACCACCAGCCGCCAGCCGCCACCACCCACCACCAGCCGCCACCGCCACTCACCATCCGCCGCCACCACCCACCACCCGCCACCCACCACCAGCCGCCACCCGCCACCACCCACCACCAGCCGCCACCCGCCACCACCCACCACCAGCCGCCACCCGCCACCACCCACCGACAGCCGCCACCCGCCACCACCCACCGCCAGCCGCCACCCGCCACCACCAGCCGCCACCCGCCACCCGCCACCAGCCACCGCCACCCACCACCGCCACTCACCACCCGCCGCCACCACCCACCACCAGCCGCCACCCGCCACCACCCACCACCAGCCGCCACCCGCCATCAGCCACCACCACCCACCACCACCACCCACCACCACCACCCACCACCACCAGCCGCCGCCGCCACCACCACCCACCACCACCGCCGCCACCACCCATCACCGCCGCCGCCACCACCAACCACCACCACCGCCCTCCGCCACCACCCATCACCGCCGCCGCCACCACCACCTGCCACCAGCCGCCACCACCGCCCGCTATCAGCCGTCACCGCCCGTTGCCACAGTCGCCACCGCAAGCCGCCACCGCCAGCCGCCACCAGCCCCCCCCACCGCCGATCGTCACCACCCACCACAGCCGCCGCCGCCCGCCACCGCCCGCCACCGCCCGCCACCACCCACCACCGCCACCCACCAGCCGCCGCCGCCACCACCACCCACCACCACCGCCGCCACCACCCACCACCCACCACCAGCCGCCGCCGCCACCACCACCCACCACCACCGCCGCCACCACCCACCACCGCCAGCCGCCACTACTCATCACAGACGCCGCCACCCGCCACCGCCCGCCACCACCGCCAGACACAGCCGCCGCCACCACCACCCACCACCACCGCCGCCACCACCCACCACCGCCAGCCGCCACTACTCATCACAGACGCCGCCACCCGCCACCGCCCGCCACCACCGCCAGACACAGCCGCCAGTGTCCGCCACCGCCGCCACTGTCCGCCACCGTCCGCCACCGCCGTCACTGTGCGCCACCGCCGCCACTGTCCGCCACCGCCACCACTGTCTGCCACCGCCACCACTGTCCGCCCGCCGCCACCACTGTCCGCCCGCCGCCACCACTGTCCGCCCGCCGCCACCACTGTCCGCCCGCCGCCACCACTGTCCGCCCGCCGCCTCCACTGTCCGCCCGCCGCCACCACTGTCCGCCCGCCGCCGCCACTGTCCGCCCGCCGCCGCCACTGTTCGCCCGCCGCCGCCACTGTCCGTCCGCCGCCGCCACTGTCCGCCCGCCGCCGCCACTGTCCGCCCGCCGCCGCCACTGTCCGCCCGCCGCCGCCACTGTCCGCCCGCCGCCACTGTCCACCACCGCCGCCAAAGCCGCCACGGTCCGCCCGCCGCCACTATCCGCCACAGCCGCCACTGTCCGCCCGCCGCCACTGTCCGCCCGCCGCCACTATCCGCCACCGCCGCCACTGT
The DNA here is from genome assembly GCF_040958095.1 of Procambarus clarkii. Classification (NCBI taxonomy): domain Eukaryota; kingdom Metazoa; phylum Arthropoda; class Malacostraca; order Decapoda; family Cambaridae; genus Procambarus; species Procambarus clarkii. The sequence goes on from NC_091165.1 coordinate 2,982,761, forward strand.
CCGCCCGCCGCCGCCCTGTCCGCCCGCCGCCACTATCCGCCACCGCCGCCACTGTCCGCCCGCCGCCACTGTCCGCCCGCCGCCACTATCCGCCACCGCCGCCACTGTCCGCCCGACGCCACTGTCCGCCCGACGCCACTGTCCGCCACCGCCGCCACTTTCCGCCCGCCGCCACTGTCCGCCCGCTGCCACTATCCGCCACCGCCACCACTGTCCGCCACCGCCACCACTGTCTGCCACCGCCACCATTGTCTGCCACCGCCACCACTGTCCGCCCGCCGCCACCACTGTCCGCCCGCCGCCACCACTGTCCGCCCGCCGCCGCCACTGTCCGCCCGCCGCCGCCACTGTCCGCCCGCCGCCGCCACTGTCCGCCCGCCGCCGCCACTGTCCACCACCGCCGCCGCCACTGTCCACCACCGCCGCCAAAGCCGCCACGGTCCGCCCGCCGCCACTATCCGCCACAGCCGCCACTATCCGCCACCGCCGCCACTGTCCGCTCGCCGCCACTGTCCGCCCGCCGCCACTATCCGCCACCGCCGCCACTGTCCGCCCGCCGCCACTATCCGCCACCGCCGCCACTGTCCGCCCGCCGCCACTGTCCGCCCGCCGCCGCCACTGTCCGCCCGCCGCCACTGTCCGCCCGCCGCCACTATCCGCCACCGCCGCCACTGTCCGCCCGCCGCCACTATCCGCCACCGCCGCCACTGTCCGCCCGCCGCCACTGTCCGCCCGCCGCCGCCACTGTCCGCCCGCCGCCACTGTCCGCCCGCCGCCACTATCCGCCACCGCCGCCACTGTCCGCCACAGCCGCCACTCTCCGCCGTACAGCCTCCCCTCTCTCCGTTAGTAAATAATTTTAATTGTTAGTAAATAATAAAAGAAATATAAATTATTAGATTTTTTTTACCCTTCAATTGGTTTTAATATTAAAATTGAAAATAATAATATAATATAAAATATAATTTAATTTCAAGAAATTTAACTTTACACACAAAGATGTGAAAAGGGTTCAGATTATTGGCTCAAACCTTTCATAAGAGATTCATATTGGTATATGAATGGATTATGAATGACTCATGTTAGGAGTGTAAAGTTGCCACAACATCTCAAATTAGTGTTAGATACATATGTCTTGGTTATAAGTTTTGGAAACCTATTTAAGTCCACACACAATATCGTATCTGATACGATAAAACAAACGTTTCCAATACTTTCAAATACTTTCCAGATATGTTGTGGCAACCTAAAATTGTTTGCAGGGAAAGGCTCAAGTGAAGGATGCAAAGGCTCATGAGAGGGATGCAGGAGTTCAGGAGAGAGATGAAGAGGCTCAAGAAAGGGATGCAGAGGTTTAAGAAAGTGATGCAGAGGCTCAAAAGAGGGATGCAGAGGCTTAAGAGGGTGATGCAGAGGCTCAAGGGAGTGATACAGAGGCACAAAAGAGGGATGCAGGGGCTCAAGAGAGTGATAGAAAGGCTCAAGAGAGTGATTCAGAGGTTTACGAGAGTGATGCAGAGGCTTAAGAGAGTGATGCAGAGGCTTACGAGAGTGATGCAGAGGCTCAAAAGAGGGATGCAGAGGCTTAAAAGGATGATGCAGAGGCTCAAGAGAGTGATGCACAGGCTCAAGAGAGGGATGCAAGGGCTCAAGAGAGGGATGCAGAGGCTTAAAAGAGTGATGCAAAGGCTCAAGTGATAGAAGCAGAGGCACAAGAGAGGTATGCGGAGGCTCTTGAGAGTGACGCAGAGGCTCAAGAGAGGGATGCAGAGGCTTAAAAGAGTGATGCAAAGGCTCAAGTGAGGGATGCAGAGGCTCATGGGAGGGATGCAGGAGTTCAAGAGAGGGATGCAGAGGCTCATGGGAGGGATGCAGGAGTTCAAGAGAGGGATGCAGAGACTCAAGAGAGGGATGCAGAGACTCAAGTGAGGGATGAAGAGGCTCAAGAGAGGGATGCAGAGGCTCTTGGGAGTGATGCAGAGGCTCAAGAGAGGGATGCAGAGGCTCAAGAGAGTGATTCAGAGGCTTACGAGACCGATGCAGAGGGTTAAGAGAGTGATGCAGAGGCTTAAGAAAGTGATGCAGAGGCTCAAAAGAGGGATGCAGAGGCTTGAAAGGGTGATGCAGAGGATCAAGAGTGATGCAGAGGCTCAAGAGAGGGATGCAGGGGCTCAAGAGAGTGATTCAGAGGCTCAAGAGAGTAATGCAGAGGCATAAGAGAGGGATGTAGAGGCTCAAGAGAGTGATGCAGAGGTTCAAGAGAGTGATTCAGAGGCTTACGAGAGTGATGCAGAGGATTAAAAGAGTGATGCAGACGCTTAAGAGAAGGATGCAGAGGCTCAAGAGCGGGATGCAGAGGCTCAAGAGAGGGATGCAGAGGCTCAAGTGAGGGATGCAGAGGCACAATAGAGGGATGCATAGGCTCTTGTGAGTGATGCAGAGGCTCAAGAGAGGGATGCAGAGGCTTAAGCGAGTGATGCAAAGGCTCAAGTGAAGGATGCAAAGGCTCATGAGAGGGATGCAGGAGTTCAGGAGAGAGATGAAGAGGCTCAAGAAAGGGATGCAGAGGTTTAAGAAAGTGATGCAGAGGCTCAAAAGAGGGATGCAGAGGCTTAAGAGGGTGATGCAGAGGCTCAAGGGAGTGATACAGAGGCACAAAAGAGGGATGCAGGGGCTCAAGAGAGTGATAGAAAGGCTCAAGAGAGTGATTCAGAGGTTTACGAGAGTGATGCAGAGGCTTAAGAGAGTGATGCAGAGGCTTACGAGAGTGATGCAGAGGCTCAAAAGAGGGATGCAGAGGCTTAAAAGGATGATGCAGAGGCTCAAGAGAGTGATGCACAGGCTCAAGAGAGGGATGCAAGGGCTCAAGAGAGGGATGCAGAGGCTTAAAAGAGTGATGCAAAGGCTCAAGTGATAGAAGCAGAGGCACAAGAGAGGTATGCGGAGGCTCTTGAGAGTGACGCAGAGGCTCAAGAGAGGGATGCAGAGGCTTAAAAGAGTGATGCAAAGGCTCAAGTGAGGGATGCAGAGGCTCATGGGAGGGATGCAGGAGTTCAAGAGAGGGATGCAGACTCTCAAGAGAGGGATGCAGAGACTCAAGTGAGGGATGAAGAGGCTCAAGAGAGGGATGCAGAGGCTCTTGGGAGTGATGCAGAGGCTCAAGAGAGGGATGCAGAGGCTCAAGAGAGTGATTCAGAGGCTTACGAGACCGATGCAGAGGGTTAAGAGAGTGATGCAGAGGCTTAAGAAAGTGATGCAGAGGCTCAAAAGAGGGATGCAGAGGCTTGAAAGAGTGATGCAGAGGATCACGAGTGATGCAGAGGCTCAAGAGAGGGATGCAGGGGCTCAAGAGAGTGATTCAGAGGCTCAAGAGAGTGATGCAGAGGCATAAGAGAGGGATGTAGAGGCTCAAGAGAGTGATGCAGAGGTTCAAGAGAGTGATTCAGAGGCTTACGAGAGTGATGCAGAGGATTAAAAGAGTGATGCAGACGCTTAAGAGAAGGATGCAGAGGCTCAAGAGCGGGATGCAGAGGCTCAAGAGAGGGATGCAGGGGCTCAATAGAGGGATGCAGAGGCTCAAGTGAGGGATGCAGAGGCAATAATAGAGGGATGCATAGGCTCTTGTGAGTGATGCAGAGGCTAAAGAGAGGGATCCAGAGGCTTAAGCGAGTGATGCAAAGGCTTAAAAGAGGGATGCGGAGGCTCAAGAGAGGGATGCAGAGGCCCAAAAGAGGGATGCAGAGGCTCAAGAGAGGGATGCAGAGGCTCAAGTGAGGGATGCAGAGGCACAAGAGAGGGATGCAGATGCTCTTGAGAGTGATGCAGAGGCTCAAGAGAGGGATGCAGAGGCTTAAGAGAGTGATGCAAAGGCTCAAGAGAGGGATGCAGAGGCTCATGAGAGGGATGCAGGTGTTCACGAAAGGGATGCAGAGGCTCAAGAGAGTGATGCAGAGGCTTAAGAGAGGGATGGAGAGGCTGAAGAGAGTTATGCAGAGTCTGAAGAGAGGGATGCAGAGGCTGAAGAGAATGATGCAGAGGCGTAAAAGAGTGATGCAGAGGCTCAGGAGAGTGATGCAGAGGCTCAAGAGAGTGATGCAGAGGCTGAAGAGAATGATGCAGAGGCTTAAGAGAGTGATGCAGAGGCTAAAGAGATTGATGCAGAGGCTGAATTTTGGAGCCAAATTCTGGCTGTCTGCACATATTCGCGGTTTGAAATTACGACTTTTTATACCGAAAATATGCCAATTACTGAAAGCGGCGATGGATCACATTTTGCCCAAACCCTCCCTGCAATTTTCAAAATATCCCAAACATAACAAATTCGACGCGTGAGCAATATATTTTAGCCAAATTCTGGCTCTCTGCACGTATTCGCAGTTTCAAATTACGAATTTTTATACCGAAAACATGCCAATTACTGAAAGCGGCGATAGATCACATTTTGCCCAAACCTTCCCTGCAGTTTTCAAAATATCCCAAACATCCCAAATTCGACCCTTGAGCCTAATTTTGGAGCCAAATTCTGGCTCTCTGCACGTATTCGCAGTTTGAAATTACGACTTTTTATACTGAAAATATGCCAATTACTGAAAGCAGCGATGGGTCACATTTTGCTCAAACCCCCCTGCAGTTTTCAAAATATCCCAAACATCCTAAATTCGATCCTTGAGCCATATTTTGGAGCCTAATTCTGGCTCTCTGCACGTATTCGCAGTTTGAAATTACGACTTTTTTTACCGAAAATATGCCAATTACTGAAAGCGGCGATGGATCACATTTTGCATAACCCTCCCTGCAGTTTTCAAAATATCCCAAACATCCCAAATTCGACCCTTGATCCTAATTTTGGAGCCAAATTCTGGCTCTCTGCACGTATTCGCAGTTTGAAATTACGACTTTTTATACTGAAAATATGCCAATTACTGAAAGCAGCGATGGGTCACATTTTGCTCAAACCCCCCTGCAGTTTTCAAAATATCCCAAACATCTTAAATTCGATCCTTGAGCGATATTTTGGAGCCTAATTCTGGCTCTCTTCACGTATTCGCAATTTGAAATTACGACTTTTTTTACCGAAAATATGCCAATTACTGAAAGCGGCGATGGATCCCATTCTGGCCAAACCCTCCCTGCAGCATTCAAAATATCACAAACATCCCAAATTCGACGCTTGAGCTATATTTTTGAGCCAAATTCTGGCTCTCTGCACGTATTCGCAGTTTGCTATTACGACTTTTTATACCAAAAATATTCTAATTACTGAGAGCGGCGATGGATCACATTTTGCCCAAACCCTCCCTGCAGTTTGCAAAATATCCCAAATATCCAAAATTCAACCCTTGAGTTATATTTTGGAACCAAATTCTGTCTTTCTGCACTTATTCGCAGTTTGAAATTACGACTTTTTATACCGAAAATATGACAATTACTGAAAGCGGCGATTGATCACATTTCGACCAAACCCTTCCTGCAATTTTCAAAATATCCCAAACATCCAAAATTCCACGCTTGAGCAATATTTTGGAGCCAAATTCTGGCTTTCTGCATGTATTCGCAATTAGAAATTATTTCATTTTATACCGAAAATATGCCAATTACTGACAGCGGCGATGGATCACATTTTGCCCAAACCCTCCCTGCAGTTTTTAAAATATCCCAAACATCCCAAATTCGACCCTTCAGCCATATTTTAGAGCCAAATTCTGGCTCTCTGCACGTATTCGCAGTTTGAAATAACGACTTTTTATACTTTTTTTTTGAGATATATACAAGAGTTGTTACATTCTATTACAGCCACTAGTACGCGTAGCGTTTCGGGCAGGTCCCTGGAGTACGATCCCCTGCCGCGAAGAATCGTTTTTTCATCCAAGTACACATTTTACTGTTGCGTTAAACAAAGGCTACAGTTAAGGAATTGCGCCCAGTCAATCCTCTCCGGCCAGGATACGAACCCATGACATAGCGCTAGCGGAACGCGAGGCGAGTGTCTTACCACTACACCACGGAGACTGTAAATCCAAAATCCATATACAAAAAATATGCTAATTACTGAGAGCGGCGATGGATCACATTCTGCCCAAACCCTCCCTGCAGTTTTCTAAATATCCCAAACATCCCAAATTCGACGCTTGAATCATATTTTGGAGCCAAATTCTGGCTCTCTGCACGTGTTCGCAGTTTGAAATTACGACTTTTTATACCGAAAATATGACAATTACTGAAAGCGGCGATGGATCACATCTTGCCCAAACCCTCCCTGCAGTTTTCAAAATATCCCCAACATCCCAAATTCGACCCTTGAGAAATATTTTGGAGCCAAATTCTGGCTCTCTGCACATATTCGCAGTTTGAAATTACGACATTTTATACCGAAAATATGCAAATTACTGAAAGCAGCGATGGGTCATATTTTGCCCAAACCATACCCCCCCCTGCAGTTTTTTAAATATCCCAAACATCCCTATTCGACGCTTGAGACATATTTTGGAGCCAAAATAGGGTTCTCTGCACGTATTCGCAGTTTGAAATAATTTCATTTTATACCGACAATATGCCAATTACTGAGAACTGCGATGGGTCACATTTTGCCAAAACCCCCCTGCAGTTTCAAAATATCATAAACATCCCAAATTCGACCCTTGAGCTATATTTTGGAACCAAATTCTGGCTCTCTGCACGTATTCGCAGTTTGAAATTACGACTTTTTATATCGAAAATATGCCAATTACTGAGAGCGGCGATGGATCACATTTTGCCCAAACCTTCCCTGCAGTTTTCAAAATATCCCAAACATCACAAATTCGATCCTTGAGCCCAATTTTGGAGCCAAATTCTGACTCTCTGCACGTATTCGTAGTTCGAAATTACGTCTTTTTATACTGAAAATATGCACAATTACTGAAAGGAGCGAAAGGTCACATTTTGCCCAAACCCCCCTGCAGTTTTCAAAATATTCCAAACAACCCAAATTCTACCCTTGAGCTATATTTTGGAGCCAAATTCTGGCTCTATGAACGTATTCGCAGTTTGAAATTACGGATTTTTGTACCGAAATTATGCTAATTACTTAGAGCGGCGATGGATCACATTTTGCCCAAACCCTCCCATTTTACCCAAACCCTATATCACATAAAAGAAAAGGGGATGATAAACGTCAAAATATTGCTATATTCGATGATTTTTAGTACGAAACAAAATTCAAGAAATCTTGCTTAAAATGCAATATTATGCGAAATTCTGATATTTAAAGGCCAAATCACATATCGTGATACTACATGAAATAGTATCGAAATATTGGTAAAACGAATATATTCACGTGATGTCACACTACATAAAAAACGTGAACAAAATCGCTCAATTACCTTATTTGAGGATTTTAACTTCAAATCATAGAGCGAGGTTTCGTATTATTTAGATCCTAGAAAAGACATATAGAAATGTTGTTTCCAATACAAATGATAAAAATCAATGTTTTTTGGTGGAATTAACTAAAATATTCCTGATTTTCCGTTTATATTATTGATGGAAGATGTACACGGAAAACAGCTCAAATCCGGCTGAAACGTCGATATATGCAATAAAAACAGAACTTCTCTCCTTTTCAATATCTTACTGAGTATTTTAACGAGAAACAAATAGTTTATTGAAAATGAAGTATTTAAGGTTATTTTCTGATCAATTATGTGTTTGCATAATTTTTATCGTATATTTAATGAATTAATAACAATAAACTGAAAATTCTCAAAAACGTGAAAAAACGGATAAATATTGCCTAATTCGATGATATTTTGTTTAAATCACATAAATGAAAAGGGGATGATAAAGGTCAAAATATTGCTAAATTCGATGGTTTTTAGTACAAAACAAAATGCAAGAAAACTTGCTTAAAAATGCAAAATTTGCGAAATTCTGAGATTTGTAGGCGAAATCACATATCGTGAGAAAACATGAAGTAGTATCGAAATATTGGTAAAAACGAATATATTTACGTAAAGTCACACCACACTAAACCCTCCCTGCAGTTTTCAAAATATCCCAAACATCCCAAATTCGCCGCATGAGCCATATTTTGGAGCCAAATTCGGGGTCTCTGCACGTGTTCGCAGTAGAAATTATTTCATTTTATACCGAAAATATGCCAATTACTGAGTGCGGCGATGGATCACATTTTGCCCAGGCAATCCCTGCAGTTTTCAAAATATCCCAAACATCCCAAATTCGACCCTAGAGAATTATTTTGGAGCTAATTTCTGGCTCTCTGAACGTATTCGCAGTTTGAAATTACGACTTTTTATACCAAAAACATGACAATTACTGAAAGTGGCGTTGGATCACATTTTGTCCAAACCCTCCCTGCAGTTTTCAAAATATCCTAAACATCCCAAATTCAACGCTTGAGCCATATTTTGGAGCCAAATTCGGGGTCTCTGCACGTTTTCGCAGTTTGAAATTATTTCATTTTCACATTTTTATTTTTTAATTATTTCACATTTTTCCCAAACCTTCCCTGCAGTTTTTAAAATATCCCAAACATCTCAAATTTGACCCTAGAGAATTATTTTGGAGCTAATTTCTGGCTCTCTGAACGTATTCGCAGTTTGAAATTTCGACTTTTTATACCGAAAACATGCCAATTACTGAAAGCGGCGTTGGATCACATTTTGCCCAAACCCTCCCTGCAGTTTTCAAACTATCCTAAACATCCCAAATTCAACGCTTGGGCCATATTTTGGAGCCAAATTCGGGGTCTCTGCACGTGCTCGCAGTTTGAAATTATTTCATTTTATACCGAAAATATGCCAATTACTGAGTGCGGCGATGGACCACATTTTGCCCAGGCCCTCCCTTCCGTTTTCAAAATATTCCAATCATCCCAAATTCGACCATTGAGAATTATTTTGGAGCCAAATTCTGGCTCTCTGCAAGTATTCGCAGTTTGAAATTACGTCTTTTTAACCCAAACATCCCAAATTTGACGCTTAAAATTATGCGAATTACTGAAAGAAGCGATGGGTCACATTTTGCTCAAACCCTCCTGCAGTTTTCAAAATATCCCAAACATCCTAAATTCGATCCTTGAGCCATATTTTGGAGCCTAATTCTGGCTCTCTGCACGTATTCGCAGTTTAAAATTACGACTTTTTTTTACCGAAAATATGCCAATTACTGAAAGCGGCGATGGATCCCATTCTGGCCAAACCCTCCCTGCAGCTTTCAAAATATCCCAAACATCCCAAATTCGACGCTTGAGCTATATTTTTGAGCCAAATTCTGGCTCTCTGCACGTATTCGCAGTTTGCTATTACGACTTTTTATACCAAATATATGCTAATTACTGAGAGCGGCGATGGATCACATTTTGCCCAAACCCTCCCTGCAGTTTGCAAAATATCCCAAATATCCAAAATTCGACCCTTGAGTTACATTTTGGAACCAAATTCTGTCTTTCTGCACTTATTCGCAGTTTGAAATTACGACTTTTTATACCGAAAATATGACAATTACTGAAAGCGGCGATTGATCACATTTTGCCCAAACCCTTCCTGCAATTTTCAAAATATCCCAAACATCCAAAATTCCACGCTTGAGCAATATTTTGGAGCCAAATTCTGGCTTTCTGCATGTATTCGCAGTTAGAAATTATTTCATTTTATACCGAAAATATGCCAATTACTGACAGCGGCGATGGATCACATTTTGCCCAAACCCTTTCTGCAGTTTTTAAAATATCCCAAACATCCCAAATTCGACTCTTCAGCCATATTTTGGAGCCAAATTCTGGCTCTCTGCACGTATTCGCAGTTTGAAATAACGACTTTTTATACTTTTTTTTTTTAGATATATACAAGAGTTGTTACATTCTATTACAGCCACTAGTACGCGTAGCGTTTCGGGCAGGTCCCTGGAATACGATCCCCTGCCGCGAAGAATCGTTTTTTCATCCAAGTACACATTTTACTGTTGCGTTAAACAAAGGCTACAGTTAAGGAATTGCGCCCAGTCAATCCTCTCCGGCCAGGATACGAACCCATGACATAGCGCTAGCGGAACGCGAGGCGAGTGTCTTACCACTACACCACGGAGACTGTAATTCCAAAATCCATATACAAAAAATATGCTAATTACTGAGAGCGGCGATGGATCACATTTTGCCCAAACCCTCCCTGCAGTTTTCTAAATATCCCAAACATCCCAAATTCGACGCTTGAATCATATTTTGGAGCCAAATTCTGGCTCTCTGCACGTGTTCGCAGTTTGAAATTACGACTTTTTATACCGAAAATATGACAATTACTGAAAGCGGCGATGGATCACATCTTGCCCAAACCCTCCCTGCAGTTTTCAAAATATCCCCAACATCCCAAATTCGACCCTTGAGAAATATTTTGGAGCCAAATTCTGGCTCTCTGCACATATTCGCAGTTTGAAATTACGACATTTTATACCGAAAATATGCAAATTACTGAAAGCAGCGATGGGTCATATTTTGCCCAAACCATACCCCCCCTGCAGTTTTTTAAATATCCCAAACATCCCCTATTCGACGCTTGAGACATATTTTGGAGCCAAAATAGGGTTCTCTGCACGTATTCGCAGTTTGAAATAATTTCATTTTATACCGACAATATGCCAATTACTGAGAACTGCGATGGGTCACATTTTGCCAAAACTCCCCTGCAGTTTCAAAATATCATAAACATCCCAAATTCGACCCTTGAGCTATATTTTGGAACCAAATTCTGGCTGTCTGCACGTATTCGCAGTTTGAAATTACAACTTTTTTACTGAAAATATGCCAATTACTGAAAGCAGAGATGGAACTCATTCTGCCCAAACCCTCCCTGCAGTTTTCAAAATATCCCAAACATAACAAATTTGACGCTTGAGCCATATTTTTGAGCCAAATTCTGGCTCTCTGCACGTATTCGCAGTTTGAAATTACGACTTTTTATATCGAAAATATGCCAATTACTGAGAGCGGCGATGGATCACATTTTGCCCAAACCTTCCCTGCAGTTTTCAAAATATCCCAAGCATCACAAATTCGATCCTTGAGCCCAATTTTGGAGCCAAATTCTGACTCTCTGCACGTATTCGTAGTTTGAAATTACGTCTTTTTATACTGAAAATATGCACAATTACTGAAAGGAGCGAAAGGTCACATTTTGCCCAAACCCCCCTGCAGTTTTCAAAATATTCCAAACATCCCAAATTCTACCCTTGAGCTATATTTTGGAGCCAAATTCTGGCTCTATGAACGTATTCGCAGTTTGAAATTACGGATTTTTGTACCGAAAATATGCTAATTACTTAGAGCGGCGATGGATCACATTTTGCCCAAACCCTCCCATTTTACCCAAACCCTATATCACATAAAAGAAAAGGGGATGATAAACGTCAAAATATTGCTATATTCCATGATTTTTTGTACGAAACAAAATTCAAGAAATCTTGCTTAAAATGCAATATTATGCGAAATTCTGATATTTAAAGGCCAAATCACATATCGTGATACTACATGAAATAATATCGAAATATTGGTAAAACGAATATATTCACGTGATGTCACACTACATAAAAAACGTGAACAAAATCGCTCAATTACCTTATTTGAGGATTTTAACTTCAAGTCATAGAGCGAGGTTTCGTATTATTTAGATCCTAGAAAAGACATATAGAAATGTTGTTTCCAATACAAATGATAAAAATCAATGTTTTTTGGTGGAATTAACTAAAATATTCCTGATTTTCCGTTTATATTATTGATGGAAGATGTACACGGAAAACAGCTCAAATCCGGCTGAAACGTCGATATATGCAATAAAAACAGAACTTCTCTCCTTTTCAATATCTTACTGAGTATTTTAACGAGAAACAAATAGTTTATTGAAAATGAAGTATTTAAGGTTTTTTCTTATCAATTATATGTTTACATCATTTTTATCGTATATTTAATGAATTATTAACAATAAACTGAAAATTCACAAAAACGTGGAAAAACGGCAAAATATTGCCTAATTCGATGGTATTTTGTTTAAATCACATAAAGGAAAAGAGGATGATAAACGTCAACATATTGCTAATTTCAATGATTTTTACTACAAAACAAAATGCAAGAAAACTTGCTTAAAAATGCAAAATTTGCAAAATTCTGAGATTTGAAGGCCAAATCACATATCATGAGAAAACATGAAGTAGTATCGAAATATTGGTTAAAACGAATATATATATACGTAAAATCACACTAAATGAATTACGTGAAAAAAGTCACTATATTACCATATTTGAGGATTCTAACTTCAAATCATAGAGCGAGGTTTCGTATTATTTAGATCCAAGAAAAGACATATGACAATGTTGTTTCCAATACAAATGATAAAAATCAATGTGTTTTCATTAGAATTAAGTAAAATGTTCCTGATTTTCCGTTTATATTACCGATGGAAGATGTACACGTAAAACCGCTCTAATCCGGCTGAAACGTCGATATATGCAATAAAACAGAACTTCTCCCCTTTTTAATATCTTACTCAGTATTTTAATGAGAAACAAATAGATGATTGAAAATTAAGTATTTAAGGTTATTTTCTGATCAATTATGTGTTTGCATAATTTTTATCGTATATTTAATGAATTAATAACAATAAACTGAAAATTCTCAAAAACGTGAAAAACGGATAAATATTGCCTAATTCGATGATATTTTGTTTAAATCACATAAAGGAAAAAGGGATGATAAAGGTCAAAATATTGCTAAATTCGATGGTTTTTAGTACAAAACAAAATGCAAGAAAACTTGCTTAAAAATGCAAAATTTGCGAAATTCTGAGATTTGTAGGCGAAATCACATATCGTGAGAAAACATGAAGTAGTATCGAAATATTGGTAAAAACGAATATATTTACGTAAAGTCACACCACACTAAACCCTCCCTGCAGTTTTCAAAATATCCCAAACATCCCAAATTCGCCGCATGAGCCATATTTTGGAGCCAAATTCGGGGTCTCTGCACGTGTTCGCAGTAGAAATTATTTCATTTTATACCGAAAATATGCCAATTACTGAGTGCGGCGATGGATCACATTTTGCCCAGGCAATCCCTGCAGTTTTCAAAATATCCCAAACATCCCAAATTCGACCCTAGAGAATTATTTTGGAGCTAATTTCTGGCTCTCTGAACGTATTCGCAGTTTGAAATTACGACTTTTTATACCAAAAACATGACAATTACTGAAAGTTGCGTTGGATCACATTTTGCCCAAACCCTCCCTGCAGTTTTCAAAATATCCTAAACATCCCAAACTCAATGCTTGAGCCATATTTTGGAGCCAAATTCGGGGTCTCTGCATGTGTTCGCAGTTTGAAATTATTTCATTTTCACATTTTTATTTTTTCATTATTTCACATTTTTCCCAAACCTTCCCTGCAGTTTTTAAAATATCCCAAACATCCCAAATTCGACCCTAGAGAATTATTTTGGAGCTAATTTCTGGCTCTCTGAACGTATTCGCAGTTTGAAATTACGACTTTTTATACCAAAAACATGACAATTACTGAAAGCGGCGTTGGATCACATTTTGCCCAAACCCTCCCTGGAGTTTTCAAAATATCCTAAACATCCCAAATTCAACGCTTGAACCATATTTTGGAGCCAAATTCGGGGTCTCTGCACGTGCTCGCAGTTTGAAATTATTTCATTTTATACCGAAAATATGCCAATTACTGAGTGCGGCGATGGACCACATTTTGCCCAGGCCCTCCCTTCAGTTTTCAAAATATTCCAATCATCCCACATTCGACCATTGAGAATTATTTTGGAGCCAAATTATGGCTCTCTGCAAGTATTCGCAGTTTGAAATTACGTCTTTTTAACCCAATCATCCCAAATTTGACGCTTAAAATTATTCGAATTACTGAAAGAAGCGATGGGTCACATTTTGCCCAAACCCCCCTGCAGTTTGCAAAATATCCCAAACATGCCAAATTCGACCTTTGAGCCATATTTTGGAGCCAAATTCTGGCTTTCAGCGCTAATCAGCTGTTTGAAATTACGACTTTTTATACCGAAAATATGCCAATTACTGAAAGCGGCGATGGATCCCATTTTGCCCAAACCCTCCCTGCAGTTTACTGGGGGGTTTGGGCAAAATGTGACCCATCGCTTCTTTCAGTAATTGGCATATTTTCAAGCGTCAAATTTGGGATGTTTGGGATATTTTGAAAACTGCAGAGAGGGTTTGGGCAAAATGTTATCCATCGCCGCTCTCAGTAATTGTCATGTTTTCGGTATAAAAAGTCGTATTTTCAAACAACGAATAAGCGCAGAAAGCCAGAATTTGGCTCCAAAATATGGCTCAAAGGTCGAATATGGCATGTTTTGGATATTTTGCAAACTGCAGGGGGGTTTGGGCAAAATGTGACCCATCGTTTCTTTCAGTAATTGGCATATTTTCAAGCGTCAAATTTGGGATGTTTGGGATAAAAAGTCGTAATTTCAAACTGCGAATACTTGCATAGAGCCAGAATTTGGCTCCAAAATAATTCTCAATGGTCGAATTTGGGATGATTGGGATAATTTGAAAACTACAAGGAAGTGGTATGGGCAAAATGTGACCTATCGCTGCTCTCAGTAATTCACATAGTATCGGTACAAAATGTCGTATTTCAAACTGCGAATATGTGCAGAGAGCCACAATTTGGCTCCATTATTTGGCTCAAGGGTTGAATTTGGGATGTTTGGGAAATTATGAAAACTGCAGGGGGGGGGGGTTTGGGCAAAATGTGACCCATCGCCGCTCTCAGTAATTGGCATATTTTCGATATAAAATGACGTAATTTCAAACTGCAAATACGTGCAGAGAGCCCGAATGTGGCTCCAAAATATGGCTCAAGGGTCGAATTTGGGATGCTTGGGATTTTTTGAAAACTGAATGGTGGGTTTGGGCAAAATGTGATCTATCGTCGCTTTCAGTAATTGGCATATTTTCGGTATAAAAAGTCGTTTTTCAAACTGCGAATACGTGCAGAAAGCCAGAATTCGGCGAGAAAATATGGCTCAAGGGTCGAATTTGGGATGTTTTGGATATTTTTAAAACTGCAGGGAGGGTTTGGGCATAATGTGATCCATCGCCGCATTCCGTAATTGGCATATTTTCAGTATAAAGAGTCATAATTTCAAACTGCGAATACGTGCAGAGAGCCAGAATTTGGCTCCAAAATCCAAAATCCAAGGGTCGAATTTAGGATGTTTGGGATATATGAAAACTGCAAGGGGGTTTGGGCAAAATGTGACGCATCGCTGCTTTCAGTAATTGGCATATTTTCAGTATAAAAAGTCGTAATTTCAAACTGCGAAAATTTCAGAATTTGACTCCAAAATCCAGGGTCGAATTAGTGATGCTTTCGGATATTTTGAAAACTGCAGGAAGGGTTTGGGAAAAATGTGACCCATCGCCGCTCTCAGTAATTGGCATTTATTCGGTATAAAAAGACGTAATTTCAGATTGCGAATAAGTGCAGATAGCCGAATTTGGCTCCAAAATATGGCTCATGGGTCGAATTAGTGATGCTTTCGGATATTTTGAAAACTGCAGGAAGGGTTTGGGAAAAATGTGACCCATCGCCGCTCTCAGTAATTGGCATTTTTTCGGAATAAAAAGACGTAATTTCAGACTGCGAATGCGTGCAGAGAGCCGAATTTGGCTCCAAAATATGGCTCAAGCGTTGTGTTTGCATCCTCGTTGAGCCTCTGCATCCCTCTCTTAAGCCTCTGCATCACTCTCGTAAGCCTCTGCATCCCTCTCTTGAGCCTCTGAATCCCTCTTTTGAGCCTCTGCATCACTCTTTTCATCCTCTTCATTCCTCTCTTCAGCATCTGCATCACTCTCTTGGGCCCCTGCATCCCTCTCTTGAGTCTCTACATCACTCTCTTGAGGCTCTGCATCACCCTCTTAAGCCTCTGCATCCCTCTCTTGAGCCTCTGCTACACTCTCTTCAGCCTCTGCATAACTCTCTTAAGCCTCTGAATCCCTCTCTTGAGCCTCTGAATCCCTCTCTTGATCCTTTGCATCACTCTCTTGAGCCTCTGCATCACTATCTTGATCCTCTGCATCACTTTCTTGAGCCTCTGCATCCCTCTCTTGAGTCTCTGCATCAGTCTTTTAAGCCTCTGCATCCATCTCTCCATCCTCTGCATCACTCTCTTCAGCCTCTGCATCATTCTCTTGAGCCTCTGCATCCCTCTCGTAAGCCTCCTCATCATTCTCTTGAGCCTCTCCATCACTCTATTGAGCCTCTGCATCACTCTCTTAAGCCTCTGCATCACTCACTTAAGCCTCTGCATCACTCTCTTGAGCCTCTGCCTCACTCTCTTCAGCCTCTGCATCACTCTCTTGAGGCCTCTGCATCATTCCCCTAAGCCTCTGCATCACTCTCTTGAGCTTCTGCATCACTCTCTTGAGCCTCTGCATCTCTCTCTTAAGCCTCTGCACACTCTCTTCAGCCTCTGCATCACTCTCTTGAGCCTCTACCTCACTCTCTTGAGCCTCTCAATCACTCTCTTATGCCTCTGCATCACTCTCTTCAGCCCCTGCATCACTCTCTTGAGCCTCTGCCTCACTCTCTTGAGCCTCTCAATCACTCTCTTATGCCTCTGCATCACTCTCTTCAGCCCCTGCACCTCTCTCTTGAGCCTCTGCATCATTCTCTTAAGCCTCTCCATCCCTCACGTGAGCCTCTGCATCCCTCTCATGAGCCTCTGAATCCCTCTCTTGATCCTTTGCATCACTCCCTTAAGCCTCTGCATCCCTTTCTTGAGCCTCTGCATCACTCTTTTGAGTCTCTGCATCCCTCTCTTAAGCCTATGCATCCCTCGTCTTGAGCCTCTGCATCACTCTCTTGATCCTTTCCATCACTCTCTTGAGCCTCTGCATCCCTCTCTTAAGCCTCTGCAACGCTCTCTTCAGCCTCTGCATCACTCTCTTAAGCCTCTGCATCTCTCTCTTGATCCTCTGCAACACTCTCTTGAGCCTCTGCATCACTCTCTTGCGCCTCTGCAACACTCTCTTCAGCCTCTGAATCACTCTTTTGAGGCCTCTGCATCACTCTCTCTAGCCTCTGCATCACTCTCTTGATCCTCTGCATCACTCTCATGAGCCTGTACATCACTCTCTTAAGCCTCTGCATCACTCTCTAGAGCCTCTGCATAACTCTCTTCAGCTTCTGCATCACTCTCTTAAGCCTCTGCTTTCCCTCTCCTGATCCTCAGCATCACTCTCTTGACCCTCTGCATCCTTCTCCTGAGCCTCTGCATCACTCTCTTGAGCCTCTGCATCCCTCTCTTCAGCCTCTGCATCGCTCTCTTGAGCCTCTGCATCACCCTCTTAAGCCTCTGCATCACTCTCTTGAGCCTCTGCATCCCTCTCCCAAGAAGCCGCCTCACTCTCTTAAGCTTCTGCATCACTCTCGTAAGCCTCTGAATCACTCTCATGAACCTCTGCATCCCTCTCTTGAGCCTCTGAATGACTCTCTTCAGCATCTTCATCCCTCTCTTGGGCCTCTGCAACACTCTCTTCAGCCTCTTCATCACTCTCTTAAGCCTCTGAATCCCTCTCTTGAGGCCTCTGCATAACTCCCTCGAGCCTCTGCATCACTCTCTTGATCCTCTGCATCACTCTCTTAAGATTCTGCATCACTCTCTTGAGCCTCTGCATTACTCTCTTGAGCCTCTGAATGACTCTCTTCAGCATCTTCATCCCTCTCTTGGGCCTCTGCAACACTCTCTTCAGCCTCTTCATCACTCTCTTAAGCCTCTGAATCCCTCTCTTGAGGCCTCTGCATAACTCCCTCGAGCCTCTGCATCACTCTCTTGATCCTCTGCATCACTCTCTTAAGATTCTGCATCACTCTCTTGAGCCTCTGCATTACTCTCTTGAGCCTCTGCATCACTCTTTTGAGCCTCTGCATCACTCTCTCAAGTCTCTGCATCACCCTCTGAAGCCTCTGCCTCCCTCTCTTGAGCCTCTGCGTCACTCTCTCCCAAGCCTCTGCTTCCCTCTATTGATCCACTGCATCACTCTCTTGAGCCTCTGCAACACTCTCTTGAGCCTCTGCATCCCTCTCTTGATCCTCTGCAAAACTCTCTTCAGCCTCTGCATCTCTCTCTTAAGTCTCTGAATCCCTCTCTTGAGGCCTCTGCATAACTCTCTCGAGCCTCTGCATCACTCTCTCGAGCCTCTGCTTCACTCTCTTGATCCTCTGCATCTCTCTCGTAAGCCTCTGAATCACGCCATTCAGCCTCTGCTTCCCTCTCTTGAGCCTCTGCATCCCTCTCTTAGGCCTCTGCATCACTCTCTTAAGCCTCTGCATTACTCTCTAGAGCCTCTGCATCACTCTTTTCAAGAGAGTTCAAGAGAGTGATGCAAAGGCTCAAGAAAGAGATGCAAAAGCTTAAGAAAGTGATGCAGAGGCTCAAAAAAGGGATGCAGAGGCTTAAGAGAGTGATGCAGAGGTTGAAGAGAGTGTTGCAGAGGCTTAAGAGAGGGATGCAGAGGCTCAAGAGAGGGAGGCAGAGGCTTAAGAGAGTGATGCAGAGGCTCAAGAGAGTGTTGCAGAAACGTAAGAGAGGGATGCAGAAGCTCAAGAGAGGGATGCAGAGGCTCTTGAGAGTGACGCAGAGGCTCAAGTGAGGGATGCAGAGGCTTAAAAGAGTGATGCAAAGGCTCAAGTGAGGGATGCAGAGGCTCATGGGAGGGATGCAGGAGATCAAGAGAGGGATGCAGAGGCTCAAGAGAGGGATGCAGAAACTCAAGTTAGGGATGAAGAGGCTTACGAGACTGATGCAGAGGCTTACGAGAGTGATGCAGAGGCTTAAGAATATGATGCAGAGGCTCAAAAGAGGGATGCAGAGGCTTAAAAGGGTGATGCAGAGGCTCAGGAGAGTGATGCAGAGGCTCAAGAGAGGGATGAAGGGGCTCAAGAGAGTAATGCAGAGGCTCAAGAGAGTGATTTAGAGGCTTACGAGAGTGATGCAGAGGCTTTAGAGAGTGATGCAGAGGATCAAGAGAGGGAAGCAGAGGCTTAAGAGAGTGATGCAGAGGCTGAAGAGAGTGATGCAGAGGTTCTAGAGAGTGATGCAGATGATCAAGAGAGTGATGCAGAGGCTCGAGAGAGTGATTCAGAGGCTTACGAGAGTGATGCAGAGGCTGAAGAGAGTGATGCAGAGGCTTAAGAATATGATGCAGAGGCTCAAAAGAGGGATGCAGAGGCTTAAAAGGGTGATGCAGAGGCTCAGGAGAGTGATGCAGAGGCTCAAGAGAGGGATAAAGGGGCTCAAGAGAGTAATGCAGAGGCTCAAGAGAGTGATTCAGAGGCTTACGAGAGTGATGCAGAGGCTTTAGAGAGTGATGCAGAGGATCAAGAGAGGGAAGCAGAGGCTTAAGAGAGTGATGCAGAGGCTGAAGAGAGTGATGCAGAGGTTCTAGAGAGTGATGCAGATGATCAAGAGAGTGATGCAGAGGCTCGAGAGAGTGATTCAGAGGCTTACGAGAGTGACGCAGAGGCTCAAGAGAGTGTTGCAGAGGCTCAAGAGAGGGATGAAGAGGATGAAGAGAGTGACGCAGAGGCTCAAGAGAGCTATGCAGAGGCTCAAGATAGTTTTGCAGCGGCTAAAGAGAGGGATTCAGAGGCTCAGGAGAGGGATGTAGAGGCTCAAGAGAGTGATGCAGAGGCTGAATAGAGAGATGCAGGGGCTTAAGAGAGTGATGCAGAGGTTCAAGAGAGTGATGCAGATGCACAAGAGAATGATGTAGAGACTTAAGAGAGGGATGCAGTGGCTCAAGAGAATGATGCAGGGGCTCAAGTGAATGATGCAGAGGCTTAAGAGAGGAATGCAGAGGATCAATAGAGTGATGCAGAGGCTTAAGAGAGGAATGCAGAGGTTGAAGAGAATGATGCAGAGGCTTAAGAGAGGGATGCAGAGGCTTAAGAGAGGGATGCAGAGGCTTAAGAGAGGGATGCAGAGGCTCAAGAGAGTGATTCAGAGGCTTACGAGAGTGATGCAGAGGCTGAAGAGAGTGTTGCAGAGGGTCAAGAGAGGTATGAAGCGGATGAAGAAAGTGACGCAGAGGCTCAAGAGAGGGATGCAGAGGCTCACGAGAGTGACGCAGAGGCTCAAGAGAGGGATGCAGAGGCTTAAAAGAGTGATGCAAAGGCTAAAGTGAGGGATGCAGAGGCTCATGGGAGGGATCCAGGAGTTCAAGAGAGGGATGCAGAGGCTCAAGAGAGGGATGCAGAGACTCAAGTGAGGGATGAAGAGGCAATAGAGAGGACGCAGAGGCTCTTGGGAGTGATGCAGAGGCTCTTGGGAGTGATAACCTGCACCTGACCTCTAACACCACTGCCAAGTATCACCACTGCAACCTTTACTCCGATCGTATCCTGGCGAGGTCGCCAATGTTGGGGTTTAACTACTCTATTCTTACTCTGGGGTGAGCAATAGTTATGCTCAAGGTCACTCACCGTAGCCCTGCGGGTCTTCACTCGATCCTCACGGCGCCACTGCACGCCAGGAGAGTCTCCCAGTCAATCTCAACGGCCTCTGATTGAGAAGGAGTGGGAACACGACTCGTTCACTTGACTGTCATGTGCCCTCCCCAACAATCGGGCTCTACGGTGAACCACAAGGTCGCCAACTGGTGTTTTAGGTGGCCAGTAACACCTCAGTGGACTGGTGGAATTAGTGGTAGCCTTGGCAAGGTCACACTCAAAAGATCAGGAATCAGGCAGGTATGTACTCTTATCACTCTATGCTTTCAGTATAATATAGCCACAAGATCAATGGAGGGAATGATATAAACACAATGGTAATTTTGTATTTTACTTAAAATGTATGAAAGATGTCACAAGGCCAAACAATAATAAATAAATCAACTGATCCTGGCTGCGGCCGGTAGTTCCCACGAATAGTATGCACTCACTAAGTGGCAACACCTCCCCTCCTCGTCAAGTGTCAAGAACAGCTGATCGCCTGGCCCCCGCGCGAAAGCTTATTGCTTGTTTTCTAGATTCACGCGCGCTGTTTCTTTAAGTTCTCCAATATTACCAGAAACTCGCACACTCGATATTGGCACAATAGCACGTATTACTTAGTTACACTATACTCGGGCTCAAACAGTCGTTTCTACAATCAATGCTACAATGACTCACTGTAATGGTTTTCACTGCCCTTCATTCAATGACATATTATAAAGTATTAACACTGGAGTTTTCAGTACTTTCTCTCGTGGGCGATAACGCAATAATTCACTGTACTCACAAATGATTAATCACTGCACGAACATAGACATGTATAATGTATATAAATCAAACATCAACACATGGAAAATAAATAGTTTCTGGCCACATAGCCTAACTTCCAACTACTGGCATAATATTATATATATATTTATCACTATATGTTCTCATCAAAGTCTCTAGAAAGATATACAATACACAATAAATTTATCACTTGTTCCTGGTGCCTGTACACACCAATAATAAACATAAGTATTACAAGTACTCTTGATAGTACTGTCTTGCACACTGGTGCTTTACCGTGACATGGGTGAGACTTGCTCACGACATATCACTCTCTTATGCCTCTGCATCACTCTCTTCAGCCCCTGCACCTCTCTCTTGAGCCTCTGCATCATTCTCTTAAGCCTCTCCATCCCTCACGTGAGCCTCTGCATCCCTCTCATGAGCCTCTGAATCCCTTTCTTGATCCTTTGCATCACTCCCTTAAGCCTCTGCATCCCTTTCTTGAGCCTCTGCATCACTCTTTTGAGTCTCTGCATCCCTCTCTTAAGCCTATGCATCTCTCGTCTTGAACCTCTGCATCACTCTCTTGATCCTTTCCATCACTCTCTTGAGCCTCTGCATCCCTCTCTTAAGCTTCTGCAACACTCTCTTCAGCCTCTGCATCACTCTCTTAAGCCTCTGCATCTCTCTCTTGATCCTCTGCAACACTCTCTTGAGCCTTTGCATCACTCTCTTGCGCCTCTGCAACACTCTCTTCAGCCTCTGAATCACTCTCTTGAGGCCTCTGCATCACTCTCTCGAGCCTCTGCATCACTCTCTTGATCCTCTGCATCACTCTCATGAGCCTGTGCATCACTCTCTTAAGCCTCTGCATCACTCTCTAGAGCCTCTGCATAACTCTCTTCAGCTTCTGCATCACTCTCTTAAGCCTCTGCTTTCCCTCTCCTGATCCTCAGCATCACTCTCTTCAGCCTCTGCATCCTTCTCCTGAGCCTCTGCATCACTCTCTTGAGCCTCTGCATCACCCTCTTAAGCCTATGCATCCCTTTTTTGAGCCTCTGCATCACTTTCTTAAGCCACTGCATCCCTTTCTTTCTTGAACTCCTGCATACCTCCCATGAGCCTCTGCATCCCTCGACTGAGCCTTTGCATCACTCTCTTAAGCCTCTGCTTCCTCTCTTGATCCTCTGCATCACTCTCTTGATCCTCTGCATCACTCTCTTGAGCCTATGCATCACTCTCTTGATCGTCTGCATCACTCTCTTGAGCCTCTGCATCCCTCTCTTCAGCCTCTGCATCGCTCTCTTGAGCCTCTGCATCACCCTCTTAAGCCTCTGCATCACTCTCTTGAGCCTCTGCATCCCTCTCCCAAGAAGCCGCCTCACTCTCTTAAGCTTCTGCATCACTCTCGTAAGCCTCTGAATCACTCTCTTTAACCTCTGCATCCCTCTCTTGAGCCTCTGAATGACTCTCTTCAGCATCTTCATCCCTCTCTTGGGCCTCTGCAACACTCTCTTCAGCCTCTGCATCACTCTCTTAAGCCTCTGAATCCCTCTCTTGAGGCCTCTGCATAACTCCCTCGAGCCTCTGCATCACTCTCTTGATCCTCTGCATCACTCTCTTAAGATTCTGCATCACTCTCTTGAGCCTCTGCATCACTCTCTTGAGCCTCTGCATCACTCTTTTGAGCCTCTGCATCACTCTCTCAAGTCTCTGCATCACCCTCTGAAGCCTCTGCCTCCCTCTCTTGAGCCTCTGCGTCACTCTCTCCCAAGCCTCTGCTTCCCTCTCTTGATCCACTGCATCACTCTCTTGAGCCTCTGCAACACTCTCTTGAGCCTCTGCATCCCTCTCTTGATCCTCTGCAAAACTCTCTTCAGCCTCTGCATCTGTCTCTTAAGTCTCTGAATCCCTCTCTTGAGGCCTCTGCATAACTCTCTCGAGCCTCTGCATCACTCTCTCTAGCCTCTGCATCACTCTCTTGATCCTCTGCATCTCTCTCGTAAGCCTCTGAATCACGCCATTCAGCCTCTGCTTCCCTCTCTTGAGCCTCTGCATCCCTCTCTTAAGCCTCTGCATCACTCTCTTAAGCCTCTGCATTAATCTCTAGAGCCTCTGCATCACTCTCTTCAAGAGAGTTCAAGAGAGTGATGCAAAGGCTCAAGAAAGAGATGCAAAAGCTTAAGAAAGTGATGCAGAGGCTCAAAAAAGGGATGCAGAGGCTTAAGAGAGTGATGCAGAGGTTGAAGAGAGTGTTGCAGAGGCTTAAGAGAGGGATGCAGAGGCTCAAGAGAGGGATGCAGAGGCTTAAGAGAGTGATGCAGAGGCTCAAGAGAGTGTTGCAGAAACTTAAGAGAGGGATGCAGAAGCTCAAAAGAGGGATGCAGAGGCTTAAGAGAGTGATGCAGAGGCTCAAGAGAATGATGCAGAGGCTGAATAGAGAGATGCAGGGGCTTAAGAGAGTGATGCAGAGGTTCAAGAGAGTGATGCAGAGGCACAAGAGAATGATGTAGAGGCTTAAGAGCGGGATGCTGTGGCTCAAGAGAATGATGCAGAGGCTTAAGAGAGGAATGCAGAGGATCAAGAGAGTGATGCAGAGGCTTAAGAGAGGAATGCAGAGGTTGAAGAGAATGATGCAGAGGCTTAAGAGAGGGATGCAGAGGCTCAAGAGAGTGATTCAGAGGATTACGAGAGTGATGCAGAGGCTGAAGAGAGTGTTGCAGAGGCTCAAGAGAGGGATGAAGTGGATGAAGAGAGTGACGCAGAGGCTCAAAAGAGGGATGCAGAGGCTCAAGAGAGTGATGCAGAGGCTTAATAGAGTGAGGCAGAGGCTTAGGAGAGGGATGCAGAGGCTCAAGAGAGTAATGCAGAGGCTTAAGAGGGTGATGCAAAGGCTCAAGTGATAGAAGTAGAGGCACAAGAGAGGGATGCAGAGGCTCTTGAGAGTGACGCAGAGGCTCAAGAGAGGGATGCAGAGGCTTAAAAGAGTGATGCAAATTCTCAAGTGAGGGATGCAGAGGCTCATGGGAGGGATGCAGGAGATCAAGAGAGGGATGCAGAGGCTCAAGAGAGGGATGCAGAAACTCAAGTTAGGGATGAAGAGGCAATAGAGAGGGATGCAAAGGCTCTTGGGAGTGATGCAGAGGCTCAAGAGAGGGATGCAGAGGCTCAAGAGAGTGATTCAGAGGCTTACGAGACTGATGCAGAGGCTTACGAGAGTGATGCAGAGGCTTAAGAATATGATGCAGAGGCTCAAAAGAGGGATGCAGAGGCTTAAAAGGGTGATGCAGAGGCTCAGGAGAGTGATGCAGAGGCTCAAGAGAGGGATGAAGGGGCTCAAGAGAGTAATGCAGAGGCTCAAGAGAGTGATTTAGAGGCTTACGAGAGTGATGCAGAGGCTTTAGAGAGTGATGCAGAGGATCAAGAGAGGGAAGCAGAGGCTTAAGAGAGTGATGCAGAGGCTGAAGAGAGTGATGCAGAGGTTCTAGAGAGTGATGCAGATGATCAAGAGAGTGATGCAGAGGCTCGAGAGAGTGATTCAGAGGCTTACGAGAGTGATGCAGAGGCTGAAGAGAGTGTTGCAGAGGCTCAAGAGAGGGATGAAGAGGATGAAGAGAGTGACGCAGAGGCTCAAGAGAGCTATGCAGAGGCTCAAGATAGTGATGCAGAGGCTTAAGAGAGGGATTCAGAGGCTCAGGAGAGGGATGTATAGGCTCAAGAGAGTGATGCAGAGGCTCAAGAGAGTGATGCAGAGGCTGAATAGAGAGATGCAGGGGCTTAAGAGAGTGATGCAGAGGTTCAAGAGAGTGATGCAGATGCACAAGAGAATGATGTAGAGACTTAAGAGAGGGATGCAGTGGCTCAAGAGAATGATGCAGGGGCTCAAGTGAATGATGCAGAGGCTTAAGAGACGAATGCAGAGGATCAATAGAGTGATGCCAGAGGCTTAAGAGAGGAATGCAGAGGTTGAAGAGAATGATGCAGAGGCTTAAGAGAGGGATGCAGAGGCTTAAGAGAGGGATGCAGAGGCTTAAGAGAGGGATGCAGAGGCTCAAGAGAGAGATTCAGAGGCTTACGAGAGTGATGCAGAGGCTGAAGAGAGTGTTGCAGAGGGTCAAGAGGGTATGAAGTGGATGAAGAAAGTGACGCAGAGGCTCAAGAGAGGGATGCAGAGGCTCAAGAGAGTGATGCAGAGGCTTAATAGAGTGAGGCAGAGGCTTAGGAGAGGGATGCAGAGGCTCACGAGAGTGACGCAGAGGCTCAAGAGAGGGATGCAGAGGCTTGAAAGAGTGATGCAAAGGCTAAAGTGAGGGATGCAGAGGCTCATGGGGGGGATGCAGGAGTTCAAGAGAGGGATGCAGAGGCTCAAGAGAGGGATGCAGAAACTCAAGTGAGGGATGAAGAGGCAATAGAGAGGGACGCAGAGGCTCTTGGGAGTGATGCAGAGGCTCTTGGGAGTGATAACCTGCACCTGATCTCTAACACCACTGCCAAGTATCACCACTGCAACCTTTACTCCGATCGTATCCTGGCGAGGTCGCCAATGTTGGGGTTTAACTACTCTATTCTTCCTCTGGGGTGAGCAATAGTTATGCTCAAGGTCACTCACCGTAGCCCTGCGGGTCTTCACTCGATCCTCACGGCGCCACTGCACGCCAGGAGAGTCTCCCAGTCAATCTCAACGGCCTCTGATTGAGAAGGAGTGGGAACACGACTCGTTCACTTGACTGTCATGTGCCCTCCCCAACAATCGGGCTCTACGGTGAACCACAAGGTCGCCAACTGGTGTTTTAGGTGGCCAGTAACACCTCAGTGGACTGGTGGAATTAGTGGTAGCCTTGGCAAGGTCACACTCAAAAGATCAGGAATCAGGCAGGTATGTACTCTTATCACTCTATGCTTTCAGTATAATATAGCCACAAGATCAATGGAGAGAATGATTTAAACACAATGGTAATTTTGTATTTTACTTAAAATGTATGAAAGATGTCACAAGGCCAAACAATAATAAATAAATCAACTGATCCTGGCTGCGGCCGGTAGTTCCCACGAATAGTATGCGCTCACTAAGTGGCAACACCTCCCCTCCTCGACAAGTGTCAAGAACAGCTGATCGCCTGGCCCCCGCGCGAAAGCTTATTGCTTGTTTTCTAGATTCACGCGCGCTGTTTCTTTAAGTTCTCCAATATTACCAGAAACTCGCACACTCGATATTGGCACAATAGCACGTATTACTTAGTTACACTATACTCGGGCTCAAACAGTCGTTTCTACAATCAATGCTACAATGACTCACTGTAATGGTTTTCACTGCCCTTCATTCAATGACATATAATAAAGTATTAACACTGGAGTTTTCAGTACTTTCTCTCGTGGGCGATAACGCAATAATTCACTGTACTCACAAATGATTAATCACTGCACGAACATAGACATGTATAATGTATATAAATCAAACATCAACACATGGAAAATAAATAGTTTCTGGCCACATAGCCTAACTTCCAACTACTGGCATAATATTATATATATATTTATCACTATATGTTCTCATCAAAGTCTCTAGAAAGATATACAATACACAATAAATTTATCACTTGTTCCTGGTGCCTGTACACACCAATAATAAACATAAGTATTACAAGTACTCTTGATAGTACTGTCTTGCACACTGGTGCTTTACCGTGACATGGGTGAGACTTGCTCACGACATATCACTCTCTTATGCCTCTGCATCACTCTCTTCAGCCCCTGCACCTCTCTCTTGAGCCTCTGCATCATTCTCTTAAGCCTCTCCATCCCTCACGTGAGCCTCTGCATCCCTCTCATGAGCCTCTGAATCCCTCTCTTGATCCTTTGCATCACTCCCGTAAGCCTCTGCATCCCTTTCTTGAGCCTCTGCATCACTCTTTTGAGTCTCTGCATCCCTCTCTTAAGCCTATGCATCCCTCGTCTTGAGCCTCTGCATCACTCTCTTGATCCTTTCCATCACTTTCTTGAGCCTCTGCATCCCTCTCTTAAGCCTCTGAAACACTCTCTTCAGAATCTGCATCACTCTCTTAAGCCTCTGCATTTCTCTCTTGATAGTCTACAACACTCTCTAGAGCCTCTGCATCACTCTCTTGCGCCTCTGCAACACTCTCTTCAGCCTCTGAATCACTCTCTTGAGGCCTCTGCATCACTCTCTCGAGCCTCTGCATCACTCTCTTGATCCTCTGCATCACTCTCATGAGCCTGTGCATCACTCTCTTAAGCCTCTGCATCACTCTCTAGAGCCTCTGCATAACTCTCTTCAGCTTCTGCATCACTCTCTTAAGCCTCTGCTTTCCCTCTCCTGATCCTCAGCATCACTCTCTTGAGCCTCTGCATCCTTCTCCTGAGCCTCTGCATCACTCTCTTGAGCCTCTGCATCACCCTCTTAAGCCTATGCATCCCTTTTTTGAGCCTCTGCATCACTTTCTTAAGCCACTGCATCCCTTTCTTTCTTGAACTCCTGCATACCTCCCATGAGCCTCTGCATCCCTCGACTGAGCCTTTGCATCACTCTCTTAAGCCTCTGCTTCCTCTCTTGATC
This sequence comes from Procambarus clarkii, assembly GCF_040958095.1. Lineage (NCBI taxonomy): Eukaryota > Metazoa > Arthropoda > Malacostraca > Decapoda > Cambaridae > Procambarus > Procambarus clarkii. The sequence continues at coordinate 3,010,632 of NC_091165.1, forward strand.
CTCTGCATCACTCTCTTGATCCTCTGCATCACTCTCTTGAGCCTATGCATCACTCTCTTGATCGTCTGCATCACCCTCTTGAGCTTCTGCATCCCTCTCTTCAGCCTCTGCATCGCTCTCTTGAGCCTCTGCATCACTCTCTTGAGCCTCTGCATCCCTCTCCCAAGAAGCCGCCTCACTCTCTTAAGCTTCTGCATCACTCTCGTAAGCCTCTGAATCACTCTCTTTAACCTCTGCATCCCTCTCTTGAGCCTCTGAATGACTCTCTTCAGCATCTTCATCCCTCTCTTGGGCATCTGCAACACTCTCTTCAGCCTCTGCATCACTCTCTTAAGCCTCTGAATCCCTCTCTTGAGGCCTCTGCATAACTCCCTCGAGCCTCTGCATCACTCTCTTGATCCTCTGCATCACTCCCTTAAGATTCTGCATCACTCTCTTGAGCCTCTGCATCACTCTCTTGAGCCTCTGCATCACTCTTTTGAGCCTCTTCATCACTCTCTCAAGTCTCTGCATCACCCTCTGAAGCCTCTGCCTCCCTCTCTTGAGCCTCTGCGTCACTCTCTCCCAAGCCTCTGCTTCCCTCTCTTGATCCACTGCATCACTCTCTTGAGCCTCTGCAACACTCTCTTGAGCCTCTGCATCCCTCTCTTGATCCTCTGCAAAACTCTCTTCAGCCTCTGCATCTCTCTCTTAAGTCTCCGAATCCCTCTCTTGAGGCCTTTGCATAACTCTCTCGAGCCTCTGCATCACTCTCTCGAGCCTCTGCATCACTCTCTTGATCCTCTGCATCTCTCTCGTAAGCCTCTGAATCACGCCATTCAGCCTCTGCTTCCCTCTCTTGAGCCTCTGCATCCCTCTCTTAAGCCCCTGCATCACTCTCTTAAGCCTCTGCATTACTCTCTAGAGCCTCTGCATCACTCTCTTCAAGAGAGTTCAAGAGAGTGATGCAAAGGCTCAAGAAAGAGATGCAAAAGCTTAAGAAAGTGATGCAGAGGCTCAAAAAAGGGATGCAGAGGCTTAAGAGAGGGATGCAGAGGCTCAAGAGAGGGATGCAGAGGCTTAAGAGAGGGATGCAGAGGCTCAAGAGAGGGATGCAGAGGCTTAAGAGAGTGATGCAGAGGCTCAAGAGAATGATGCAGAGGCTGAATAGAGAGATGCAGGGGCTTAAGAGAGTGATGCAGAGGTTCAAGAGAGTGATGCAGAGGCACAAGAGAATGATGTAGAGGCTTAAGAGAGGGATGCTGTGGCTCAAGAGAATGATGCAGGGGCTCAAGAGAATGATGCAGAGGCTTAAGAGAGGAATGCAGAGGATCAAGAGAGTGATGCAGAGGCTTAAGAGAGGAATGCAGAGGTTGAAGAGAATGATGCAGAGGCTTAAGAGAGGGATGCAGAGGCTGAAGAGAATGATGCAGAGGCTTAAGAGAGGGATGCAGAGGCTCAAGAGAGTGATTCAGAGGATTACGAGAGTGATGCAGAGGCTGAAGAGAGTGTTGCAGAGGCTCAAGAGAGGGATGAAGTGGATGAAGAGAGTGACGCAGAGGCTCAAAAGAGGGATGCAGAGGCTCAAGAGAGTGATGCAGAGGCTTAATAGAGTGAGGCAGAGGCTTAGGAGAGGGATGCAGAGGCTCAAGAGAGTAATGCAGAGGCTTAAGAGGGTGATGCAAAGGCTCAAGTGATAGAAGTAGAGGCACAAGAGAGGGATGCAGAGGCTCTTGAGAGTGACGCAGAGGCTCAAGAGAGGGATGCAGAGGCTTAAAAGAGTGATGCAAAGGCTCAAGTGAGGGATGCAGAGGCTCATGGGAGGGATGCAGGAGATCAAGAGAGGGATGCAGAGGCTCAAGAGAGGAATGCAGAAACTCAAGTTAGGGATGAAGAGGCAATAGAGAGGGATGCAAAGGCTCTTGGGAGTGATGCAGAGGCTCAAGAGAGGGATGCAGAGGCTCAAGAGAGTGATTCAGAGGCTTACGAGACTGATGCAGAGGCTTACGAGAGTGATGCAGAGGCTTAAGAATATGATGCAGAGGCTCAAAAGAGGGATGCAGAGGCTTAAAAGGGTGATGCAGAGGCTCAGGAGAGTGATGCAGAGGCTCAAGAGAGGGATGAAGGGGCTCAAGAGAGTAATGCAGAGGCTCAAGAGAGTGATTTAGAGGCTTACGAGAGTGATGCAGAGGCTTTAGAGAGTGATGCAGAGGATCAAGAGAGGGAAACAGAGGCTTAAGAGAGTGATGCAGAGGCTGAAGAGAGTGATGCAGAGGTTCTAGAGAGTGATGCAGATGATCAAGAGAGTGATGCAGAGGCTCGAGAGAGTGATTCAGAGGCTTACGAGAGTGATGCAGAGGCTGAAGAGAGTGTTGCAGAGGCTCAAGAGAGGGATGAAGAGGATGAAGAGAGTGACGCAGAGGCTCAAGAGAGCTATGCAGAGGCTCAAGATAGTGATGCAGAGGCTTAAGAGAGGGATTCAGAGGCTCAGGAGAGGGATGTATAGGCTCAAGAGAGTGATGCAGAGGCTCAAGAGAGTGATGCAGAGGCTGAATAGAGAGATGCAGGGGCTTAAGAGAGTGATGCAGAGGTTCAAGAGAGTGATGCAGATGCACAAGAGAATGATGTAGAGACTTAAGAGAGGGATGCAGTGGCTCAAGAGAATGATGCAGGGGCTCAAGTGAATGATGCAGAGGCTTAAGAGAGGAATGCAGAGGATCAATAGAGTGATGCCAGAGGCTTAAGAGAGGAATGCAGAGGTTGAAGAGAATGATGCAGAGGCTTAAGAGAGGGATGCAGAGGCTTAAGAGAGGGATGCAGAGGCTTAAGAGAGGGATGCAGAGGCTCAAGAGAGTGATTCAGAGGCTTACGAGAGTGATGCAGAGGCTGAAGAGAGTGTTGCAGAGGGTCAAGAGGGTATGAAGTGGATGAAGAAAGTGACGCAGAGGCTCAAGAGAGGGATGCAGAGGCTCAAGAGAGTGATGCAGAGGCTTAATAGAGTGAGGCAGAGGCTTAGGAGAGGGATGCAGAGGCTCACGAGAGTGACGCAGAGGCTCAAGAGAGGGATGCAGAGGCTTAAAAGAGTGATGCAAAGGCTAAAGTGAGGGATGCAGAGGCTCATGGGAGGGATGCAGGAGTTCAAGAGAGGGATGCAGAGGCTCAAGAGAGGGATGCAGAGACTCAAGTGAGGGATGAAGAGGCAATAGAGAGGGACGCAGAGGCTCTTGGGAGTGATGCAGAGGCTCTTGGGAGTGATAACCTGCACCTGATCTCTAACACCACTGCCAAGTATCACCACTGCAACCTTTACTCCGATCGTATCCTGGCGAGGTCGCCAATGTTGGGGTTTAACTACTCTATTCTTACTCTGGGGTGAGCAATAGTTATGCTCAAGGTCACTCACCGTAGCCCTGCGGGTCTTCACTCGATCCTCACGGCGCCACTGCACGCCAGGAGAGTCTCCCAGTCAATCTCAACGGCCTCTGATTGAGAAGGAGTGGGAACACGACTCGTTCACTTGACTGTCATGTGCCCTCCCCAACAATCGGGCTCTACGGTGAACCACAAGGTCGCCAACTGGTGTTTTAGGTGGCCAGTAACACCTCAGTGGACTGGTGGAATTAGTGGTAGCCTTGGCAAGGTCACACTCAAAAGATCAGGAATCAGGCAGGTATGTACTCTTATCACTCTATGCTTTCAGTATAATATAGCCACAAGATCAATGGAGGGAATGATATAAACACAATGGTAATTTTGTATTTTACTTAAAATGTATGAAAGATGTCACATGGCCAAACAATAATAAATAAATCAACTGATCCTGGCTGCGGCCGGTAGTTCCCACGAATAGTATGCACTCACTAAGTGGCAACACCTCCCCTCCTCGTCAAGTGTCAAGAACAGCTGATCGCCTGGCCCCCGCGCGAAAGCTTATTGCTTGTTTTCTAGATTCACGCGCGCTGTTTCTTTAAGTTCTCCAATATTACCAGAAACTCGCACACTCGATATTGGCACAATAGCACGTATTACTTAGTTACACTATACTCGGGCTCAAACAGTCGTTTCTACAATCAATGCTACAATGACTCACTGTACTGGTTTTCACTGCCCTTCATTCAATGACATATTATAAAGTATTAACACTGGAGTTTTCAGTACTTTCTCTCGTGGGCGATAACGCAATAATTCACTGTACTCACAAATGATTAATCACTGCACGAACATAGACATGTATAATGTATATAAATCAAACATCAACACATGGAAAATAAATAGTTTCTGGCCACATAGCCTAACTTCCAACTACTGGCATAATATTATATATATATTTATCACTATATGTTCTCATCAAAGTCTCTAGAAAGATATACAATACACAATAAATTTATCACTTGTTCCTGGTGCCTGTACACACCAATAATAAACATAAGTATTACAAGTACTCTTGATAGTACTGTCTTGCACACTGGTGCTTTACCGTGACATGGGTGAGACTTGCTCACGACATATAAAATCCTCAGGCTAGATAATATAGCCGAATAATATAGCTAACTAAAGGGGAATGGGGAGGGAACTAGAAACACCTACTTCAACCTATCCTCCGATGAGAGTTGAGATGTAGCTCCTGGTCCTCGTGTCGGGAACGCCCCCACACACACGTCGTCGTGTCCTACCGGAACCACTCGTCGTCCCACCGTTTAGCGCGTCGTCTCCGTGCCTTCTTCCTCTTCAGGTCCGTCCTCCTTCTTGACTTCTTGAAGGATTGGAGTCGGTCTCCTGGCCGTCGTCTTCTCCCAGCAACGGCTGCCGCCTACGTCTCAGCTGCAGTCGTCCGGATTCCCCAAATAGTCCTCTCCTTCCTCAGCTACCCAGTGGCTCTGTCAGCCACTACGCTGTCACGAACTGGTGAACTGCCACAGACGTCACATACGTCACTGCACGGCTTCACTGCTTCTTCTTGCACAGTACCTGACTGGAGCACTTGTTGCTCAAATAACCGTCGATTCCCTCTCTGGTTCAACACATGAACTAGGGAAGACCTCACAGAGTACTGGCAGACTTCAGGTGACGCGTAAATCCACGGGAGCGGGAAACAACTGTCAAACTGACAGGACCAATCGTCGCACGTCCAACCTCTTTGACGTGTCGTCAAAGAGGTTGACGACTGATGGCGCCTGCGCAGCGCGCGGCCTGGACTCCCTTCCTTCGTGACGTCACTTTCGCCACGGGAAGTTCTCATTGGCTCCCGGTGCCACATTGCTGTCGGTGACCAATCCGGTGCCACTGACGTCACACGGTTTTGGCGGGGAATCAGGAAGGCAAGCGCCATCTTGGCTTCCAAAAGGGCCTATACCACAGGCCAAAATATTACTATTTCACAAATTTCTCGGCTCTCCGAGAACACTTCACTCTCTCCCATATATCAAATTGTAGCCTGCTACGTAGAGAACGCTTGGGAAAAGTAGACATGACTCTTACTGCAGGCGTGGGAGAATTATAAGGGGGGGAACACCGTCACAGTGTACATCTTCCTTCGGTAATATAAACGGAAAATCAGGAACATTTTAGTTAATTTTAATGAAAACACATTGATTTTTATCATTTGTATTGAAAACAACATTGTCATATGTCTTTTCTTGGATCTAAATAATACGAAACCTCGCTCTATGATTTGATGTTAAAATCCTCAAATATGGTAATATAGTGACTTTTTTCACGTTATTCATGTAGTGTGATTTTACATATATATATTCGTTTTTACCAATATTTCGATACTACTTCATGTTTTCTCACGATATGTTATTTGGCCTTCAAATCTCAGAATGTCGCAAATTTTGCATCTTTAAGCAAGTTTTCTTGCATTTTGTTTTGTACTAAAAATGATCGAATTAGCACTTTCGCTCACCCCGCGCGCCACCCCTCGACAGGGCGATATGGGCCCCAGAGTGTCACGGAAGCGCGCGTTAATTCCGAAAAGTGTATACTCTCTTCAACTTTGTCACCTCAATTCTCCTTCTACGAGATTAAATTTGGTATCATTGTGTTCGCAATAAAATTCTCTACAGCACTAAATGCATATAAACTCCAAAAGCCCGGCTAATTACCCGCAGCAAACAGAGAAAGTGCGAACGAGTTACCCGGGAGCGCTCAAACGGGATAAAATGTTTTCACTATTTTCACTCTGGTCACCTCAATTTTTGTCCTAGGTCTTTCATTTTGGTCTCAATGGGTTCGTAATAAAATTCTCTAGAGGAACATTAGCCTATAAAAAAAAAAAACCTGGTCACGCTCCAACCGCCGACGAGTTGAAGACGGGCCACGTGTTAGCCGTGAGTGAGTGCTCAAAGGCCTTCCTGCTACACTCCCAATTCCTACCCTTTTCAAGCCTTTCTTTCGCAATTTTCTTCCTGGAAGGGCCTTGTTCATGATTACTATCCATCGTGGAGTAAGCGTAGATAGTTTCTAAAGCCGCAGTAAGAAATATAGCCACGGAAAATAGCCGAAATGTTCTCACGTTTGAGATGCGAGGGGAAGCGACATTGGTCACAACAGTGGTGCAAAGACAATGGGCCCACGGCGTGTGCCAAGCAGCCTGAGGGCGACAAGGCTCAACAAAGAAAATGGGAAGACATCGGCGCACATTTTAAAACCAGTCCCCAAAAAATCGGATAAAAACCTGATTTTTGGCGAATTTTTAAAGTGGATGACGCAAAACTGCGTCATCCCCGGCATTACCGCCAGTAAACGGATGACGCAATGCTGCGTCATCCCCGAGCGAAAGTGTTAGGAATATTTTGACCTTTATCATCCCCTTTTCCTTTATGTGATTTAAACAAAATATCATCGAATTAGTCCGTTTTTCCACGTTTTGGTGAATTTTCAGTTTATTGTTATTAATTCATTAAATATACGATAAAAATTATGCAAACACATAAGTGATCAGAAAATAACCTTAAATACTTTATTTTCAATCATCTATTTGTTTCTCGTTAAAATACTGAGTAAGATATTGAAAAGGGGTGAAGTTCTGTTTTTATTGCATATATCGACGTTTCAGCCGGATTAGAACGGTTTTACGTGTACATCTTCCATCGGTAATATAAACCGAAAATCAGGAACATTTTTGTTAATTTTAATGAAAACACATTGATTTTTATCATTTGTATTGGAAGCAACATCTTTATACGTCTTTTCTAGGGTCTAAAAAATACGAAAGTCGCTTTATGATTCGAAGTTAAATCCTCAAATTTGGTATAATGACTTTTTTCACGTTTTTCATGTAGTTTGATATTACGTAAATATATTCATTTTTACCAATATTTCGATACTATTTCATGTAGTATCACGATATGTGATTTGGCCTTCATATCTCAGATTTTCGCATAATATTTCATTTTAAGCAAGTTTTCTTGCATTTTGTTTCGTACTAAAAATCATTGAATTCAGCAATATTTTTACGTTTATCATCCCCTTTTCCTTTATGCGATATAAACACAATATAATCGAATTAGGCAATATTTTGCTGTTTTTCCACTTTTTTTGTGAATTTTCAGTTTATTGCTATTAATTCATTAAATATACGATAAAAATGAGGCAAACACATAATTGATCAGAAAATAACCTTAAATACTTAATTTTCAATCATCTATTTGTTTCTCGTTAAAATACTTTGTAAGATATTTAAAAGGGGAGAAGTTCTGTTTTTACTGCATATACCGACGTTTCAGCCGGATTAGAGTGGTTTTACGTGTACATCTTCCTTCGGTAATATAAACGAAAAATCAGGAACATTTTAGTTAATTCTAATGAAATCACATTGATTTTTATCATTTGTATTGAAAACAACATTGTCATATGTCTTTTCTTGGATCTAAATAATACGAATCCTCGCTCTATGATTTGATGTTAAAATCCTCAAATATAGTACTGCATCCCTCACTTGAGCCTTTGCATCACTCTTTTAAGCCTCTGCATCCCTCTCTTGAGCCTCTGCATCCCTCTCTTGAGCCTCTGCGTCACTCTCTTCATCCTCTTCATCCCTCTCTTGAGCCTCTGTAACACTCTCTTCAGCCTCTGCATTACTCTCTTAAGCCTCTGTATCACTCTCGTAAGTCTCTGAATCACTCTCTTGAGCCTCTGCATTACTCTCTTGAGCTCCTGCATCCCTCTCCTGAGCCTCTGCATCACTCTCTTGAGCCTCTGCATCACCCTTTTAAGCCTCTGTATCCCTCTTTTGAGCCTCTGCATCACTTTCGTAAGCCTCTGCATCACTCTCTTAAGCCTCTGCATCAGTCTCGTAAGCCTCTGAATCACTCTCTTCATCTTCTTCATCCCTCTCTTGAGCCTCTGCAACACTCTCTTCAGCCTCTGCAACACTCTCGTAAGCCTCTGAATCACTCTCTTGAGCCTCTGCATCCCTCTCTTAAACTCTTGCATCCCTCCCATGAGCCTCTACATCCCTCACTTGAGCCCAAATTCGACCCATGAGAAATATTTTGGAGCCAAATTCTGGCTCTCTGCACATATTCGCAGTTTGAAATTACGACATTTTATACCGAAAATATGCAAATTACTGAAAGCAGCGATGGGTCATATTTTGCCCAACCCCCCCCCCCCTGCAGTTTTTTAAATAATCCAAACATCCCCAATTCGACGCTTGAGACATATTTTGGAGCCAAAATAGGGTTCTCTGCACGTATTCGCAGTTTGAAATAATTTCATTTTATACCGACAATAAGCCAATTACTGAGAACGGCGATGGGTCACATTTTGCCAAAACCCCCCTGCAGTTTCAAAATATCATAAACATCCCAAATTCGACCCTTGAGCTATATTTTGGAGCCAAATTCTGACTCTCTGCACGTCTTCGTAGTTTGAAATTACGTCTTTTTATACTGAAAATATGCCAATTACTGAAAGCAGCGAAAGGTCAAATTTTGCCCAAACCCCCCTGCAGTTTTCAAAATATCCCAAACATCCCAAGTTCGACCCTTGAGCGATATTTTGGAGCCAAATTCTGGCTCTCTGCATGTATTCCCAGTTTGAAATGACGAATTTTCATACCAAAAATATGCCAATTACTGATAGCGACGATGGACTACATTTTGCCTAATCCCTCCCTGCAGTTTTCAAAATATCCCAAACATCCTAAATTCGACCTTTGAGTCTAATTTTGGAGCCAAATTCTGCCTCTCTGCACGTATTCGCAGTTTGAAATTACGAATTTTTGTACCGAAAATATGCTAATTACTTAGAGCGGCGATGGATCACATTTTGCCCAAACCCTCCCATTTTACCCAAACCCTATATCACATAGAGGAAAAGGGGATGATAAACGTCAAAATATTGCTATATTCGATGATTTTTAGTACGAAACAAAATTCAAGAAAACTTGCTTAAAATGCAATATTATGCGAAATTCTGATATTTAAAGGCCAAATCACATATCGTGATACTACATGAAATAGTATCGAAATATTGGTAAAAACGAATATATTCTCGTGATGTCACACTACATAAAAAACGTGAACAAAATCGCTCTATTACCTTATTTGAGGATTTTAACTTCAAATCATAGAGTGAGGTTTCGTATTATTTAGATCCTAGAAAAGACATATAGAAATGTTGTTTCCAATACAAATGATAAAAATCAATGTGTTTTTATTGGAATTAACTAAAATATTCCTGTTTTTCCGTTTATATTACTGATGGAAGATGTACACGGAAAACTGCTCAAATCCGGCTGAAAAGTTGCTATATGCAATAAAAACAGAACTTCTCCCCTTTTCAATATCTTACTGAGTATTTTATCGAGAAACAAATAGTTGATTGAAAATGAAGTATTTAATTTTTGTTCTAGTCAATTATGTGTTTGCGTCATTTTTATCGTATAAAAATATAGCTCAAGCGTCGAATTTGGGATGTTTGTGATATTTTGAAAGCTGCAGGGAGGGTTTGGCCAGAATGGGATCCATCGCCGCTTTCAGGAATTGGCATATTTTCGGTAAAAAAAGTCGTAATTTCAAACTGCGAATACGTGCAGAGAGCCAGAATTAGGCTCCAAAATATGGCTCAAGGATCGAATTTAGGATGTTTGGGATATTTTGAAAACTGCAGGGGGGTTTGAGCAAAATGTGACCCATCGCTGCTTTCAGTAATTGGCATATTTTCAGTATAAAAAGTCGTAATTTCAAACTGCGAATACGTGCAAAGAGCCAGAATTTCGCTCCAAAATTAGGCTCAAGGGTCGAATTTGGGATGTTTGGGATATTTTGAAAACTGCAGGGGGGGTTTGGGCAAAATGTGATTCATCGCCGCTTTCAGTAATTGGCATATTTTCGGTATAAAAATTCGTAATTTCAAACTGCGAATACGTGCAGAGAGCCAAAATTTGGCTAAAAAATATTGCTCAAGCATCCAATTTGTTATGTTTGGGATATTTTGAAAACTGCAGGGAGGGTTTGAGCAAAATGTGATCCATCACCGCTTTCAGTAATTGGCATATTTTCGGTATAAAAAGTCGTAATTTCAAACCGCGAATACATGCAGACAGCCAGAATTTGGCTCAAAAATTCAGCCTCTGCATCATTCTCTTCAGCCTCTGCATCACTCTCTTAAGCCTCTGCATCATTCTCTTCAGCCTCTGCATCACTCTCTTGAGCCTGTGCATCACTCTCCCGAGCCTCTGCATCACTCTTTTACGCCTCTGCATCATTCTCTTCAGCCTCTGCATCACCCTCTTCAGCCTATGCATCCCTCTCTTAAGCCTCTGCATCATTCTCTTCAACCTCTGCATCCCTCTCTTCAGACTCTGCATCACTCTCGTAAGCCTCTGAATTACTCTCTTGAGCCTCTGCATCCCTCTCTTAAACTCTTGCATCCCTCCCATGAGCCTCTGCATCCCTCACTTGAGCCTTTGCATCACTCTTTTAAGCTTCTGCATCCCTCTCTTGAGCCTCTGCGTCACTCAAGAACCTCTGCATCCCTCTCTTGTGCCTCTGCTTCTATCACTTGAGCCTTTGCATCACCCTTTTAAGCCTCTGCATCCCTCTTTTGAGCCTCTGCATCACTCTTGTAAGCCTCTGCATCACTCTCTTAAGCCTCTGCATCACTCTCGTAAACCTCTGAATCACTCTCTTGAGCCTCTCTACCACTCTCCTGAGCCCCTGCATCCCTCTATTGAGCCTCTGCATCACTCTCTTGAGCCTCTGCATCACCCTCTTAAGCCTCTGCATCTCTCTTTTGAGCCTCTGCATCCTTTTCGTGAGCCTCTTCATCTCTCTCCTGAACACCTGCATCCCTCTCATGAGCCTTTGCATCCCTCACTTGAGCCTTTGCATCACTCGCTTAAGCCTCTGCATCCCTCTCTTGAGCCTCTGCATCACTCACAAGAGCCTATGCATCCCTCTATTGTGCGTCTGCATCCCTCACTTGAGCCTCTGTATCCCTCTCTTGAGCCCCTGCATCCCTCTCTTGAGCCTCTGCCTCTCTCTCTTGAGCCTCTGCATCCCTCTCTTAAGCCTCTGCATCACTCTCTTAAACCTCTGCATCACTCTCGTAAGCCTCTGAATCACTCTCTTGAACCTCTTCATCACTCTCTTGAGCCTCTACATCCCTCTCTTGATCCTCTGCATCCCTCTCTTAAGCCTCTGCATCACTCTCCTGAGCCTCTGAATCACTCTCTTGAGCCCCTGCACCCCTCTCTTGAGCCTATGCATCACTCTCTTGAGCCACTGCATCACCCTTTTAAGCCTCTTCATCCCTCTTTTGAACCTCTTCATCACTTTCTTAAGCCTCTGCATCACTCTCTTAAGCCTCTGCATCAGTCTGGTAAGCCTCTGAATCACTCTCTTGAGCCTCAGCATCCCTCTCTTGAGCCTCTGCATCCCTCCCAAGAGCCGCTGCATCCCTCTCTATTTCCTCTTCAACCCTCACTTGAGTCTCTGCATCCCTCTCTTGAGTCTCTGCATCCCTCTCTTGAACTCCTGCATCCCTCCCATGAGCCTCTGCATCCCTCACTTGAGCCTTTGCATCATTCTTTTAAGCCTCTGCATCCCTCTCTTGAGCCTCTGCGTCACTCTCAAGAGCCTCTGCATCCCTCTCTTGTGCCTCTGCTCCTATCACTTCAGCCTTTGCATCACTCTTTTAAGCCTCTGTATCCCTCTCTTGAGCCTTTGCATCCCTCTCTTGAGCCTTTGCATCCCACTCTTGAGCCTCTGCATCATTCTCTTGAGCCTCTGCATCACCCTTTTAAGCCTCTGCATCCCTCTTTTGAGCCACTGCATCACTCTTTTAAGCCTCTGCATCACTCTCGTAAACCTCTGAATCACTCTCTTGAGCCTCTCTATCACTCTCTTGAGCCTCTCTATCACTCTCTTGAGCCCCTGCATCCCTCTATTGTGCGTCTGCATCACTCTCTTGAGCCTCGGCATCACCCTCCCTCTGCATCCCTCTTTTGAGCCTCTGCATCACGTTCTTAAACCTCTGCTTCCCTTTCTTGAGCCTCTTCATCTCTCTCCTGAACTCCTGCATCCCTCTCATGAACCTTTGCATCCTTCACTTGAGCCTTTGCATCACTCGCTTAAGCCTCTGCATCCCACTCTTGAGCCTCTGCATCACTCACAAGAGCCTATGCATCCCTCTATTGAGCCCCTGCATCCCTCTCTTGAGCCTCTGCATCTATCTTCTGAGCCTATGCATCCCTCTCTTAAGCCTCTGCATCACTCTCTAAAGCCTCTACATCACTCTCTTGATCATCTGCATTACTCTCGTAAGCCTCTGCATCACTCTCTTGAGCCTCTGCATAACTCTCTTGAACCTCTGCATCACTCTCTTTAGCCTCTGCATCCCTCTCTTGAGCCTTTGAATCCCTCTCTCGAGGCCTCTGCATCACTCTCTCGAGTCTGTGCATCACTCTCTTGATCCTGTGTATCACTCTCTTGAGCCTCTGCATCACTCTCTTGAGCCTCTGTATCACTCTCTAGAGCCTCTGCATCACTCTCTTTAGCCTCTGCATCACTCTCTTAAGCCTCTGCTTCCCTCTCTTGATCCTCTGCATCACTCTCTTGAGCCTCTGCATTTCTCTCATGATCCTTTGCATCACTCTCTTGAGCCTCTGCATCCCTCTCTTGAACTCCTGCATCTCTCTCATGAGCCTCTGCATCCCTCTCTTTTGCCTCTGCATCCCTCACTTGAGCCTCTGCATCCCTCTCTTGAGCCTCTGCATCCATCTCATGGGCTTCTGTATCCCTCTCTTGAGCCTACGCATCCCTCTTTTAAGCCTCTGCATCACTCTCTTAAGCCTCTGCATCACTCTCTTAAGCCTCTGAATCACTCTCTTGAGCCTCTGCATAACTCTCTTGAGCCCCTGCATCCCTCTCTCAACCCTCTGCATCACTCTCTTGAGCCTCTGCATGACCCTCTTAAGCCTCTGCATTACTCTCTTGAGCCTCTGCATCCCTCTCCTAAGCCTCTGCCTCACTGTATTAAGCCTCTGCATTACTCTCTTGAGCCTCTGCATTCCTCTCTTAAGCATCTGCGTCAATCTCCTGAGCCTCTGAATCACTCTCTTGAGCCCCTGCATCCCTCTCTTGAGCCTCTGCATCACTCTCTTGAGCCTCTGCATCCCTCTTTTGAACCTCTGCATCACTTTCTTAAGCCTCTGCATCACTCTCTTAAGCCTCTGCATCAGTCTCGTAAGCCTCTGAATCACTCTCTTGAGCCTCTGCATCCCTCTCTTGAGCCTCTGCATCACTCCCAAGAGCCTCTGCATCCCTCTCTATTTCCTCTTCAACCCTCACTTGAGTCTCTGCATCCCTCTCTTGAGTCTCTGCATCCCTCTCTTGAACTCCTGCATCCCTCCCATGAGCCTCTGCATCCCTCACTTGAGCCTTTGCATCACTCTTTTAAGCCTCTGCATCCCTCTCTTGAGCCTCGGCGTCACTCTCAAGAGCCTCTGCATCCCTCTCTTGAGCCTTTGTATCCCTCTCTTGGGCCTCTGCATCACTCTCTTGAGCCTCTGCATCACCCTTTTAAGCCTCTGCATCCCTCTTTTGAGCCACTGCATCACTCTTTTAAGCCTCTGCATCACTCTCGTATACCTCTGAATCACTCTCTTGAGCCTCTCTATCACTCTCTTGAGCCCCTGCATCCCTCTATTGTGCCTCTGCATCACTCTCTTGAGCCTCGGCATCACCCTCCCTCTGCATCCCTCTTTTGAGCCTCTGCATCACTTTCTTAAACCTCTGCATCCTTTTTTTGAGCCTCTTCATCTCTCTCCTGAACTCCTGCATCCCTCTCATAAACCTTTGCATCCTTCACTTGAGCCTTTGCATCACTCGCTTAAGCCTCTGCATCCCACTCTTGAGCCTCTGCATCACTCACAAGAGCCTATGCATCCCTCTATTGAGCCCCTGCATCCCTCTCTTGAGCCTCTGCATTCCTCTCTTGAGCCTCTGCATCCCTCTCTTAAGCCTCTGCATCACTCTCTAAAGCCTCTGCATCACTCTCTTGATCATCTGCATTACTCTCGTAAGCCTCTGCATCACTCTCTTGAGCCTCTGCATAACTCTCTTGAGCCTCTGCATCACTCTCTTGAGCCTCTGCATCCCTCTCTTGAGCCTTTGAATCCCTCTCTCGAGGACTCTGCATCACTCTCTCGAGCCTCTGCATCACTCTCTTGATCCTGTGTATCACTCTCTTGAGCCTCTGCATCACTCTCTTGAGCCTCTGTATCACTCTCTAGAGCCTATGCATCACTCTCTTTAGCCTCTGCATCACTCTCTTAAGCCTCTGCTTCCCTCTCTTGATCCTCTGCATCACTCTCTTGAGCCTCTGCATTTCTCTCATGATCCTTTGCATCACTCTCTTGAGCCTCTGCATCCCTCTCTTGATCTTCTGCATCTCTCTCTTGAGCTTCAGCATCGGTCTCATGAGCGTTTGCATCACTCTCTTAAGCCTCTGCATCACTCTCTTGAGCCTTTGCATCACTCTCAAGAGCCTCTGCATCCCTCTCTTTTGCATCTGCATCCCTCACTTGAGCCTCTGCATCCCTCTCTTGAGCCTCTGCATCCATCTCTTGGGCTTCTGTATTCCTCTCTTGAGCCTACGCATCCCTCTTTTAAGCCTCTGCATCACTCTCTTAAGCCTCTGCATCACTCTCTTAAGCCTCTGAATCACTCTCTTGAGCCTCTGCATAACTCTTGAGCCCCTGCATCCCTCTCTCAACCCTCTGCATCACTCTCTTGAGCCTCTGCATCACCCTCTTAAGCCTCTGCATTACTCTCTTGAGCCTCTGCATCCCTCTCCTAAGCCTCTGCCTCACTCTATTAAGCCTCTGCACTACTCTCTTGAGCCTCTACATCCCTCTCTCGAGCCTCTGCATTCCTCTCTTAAGCCTCTGAGTCACTCTCCTGAGCCTCTGAATCACTCTCTTGAGCCCCTGCATCCCTCTCTTGAGCCTCTGCATCACTCTCTTGAGCCTCTGCATCACCCTTTTAAGCCTCTGCATCCCTCTTTTGAACCTCTGCATCACTTTCTTAAGCCTCTGCATCACTCTCTTAAGCCTCTGCATCAGTCTCGTAAGCCTCTGAATCACTCTCTTGAGCCTCTGCATCCCTCTCGTGAGCCTCTGCATCACTCCCAAGAGATTCTGCATCCCTCTCTATTTCCTCTTCAACCCTCACTTGAGTCTCTGCATCCCTCTCTTAAGTCTCTGCATCCCTCTCTTGAACTCCTGCATCCCTCCCATGAGCCTCTGCATCCCTCACTTGAGCCTTTGCATCACTCTTTTAAGCCTCTGCATCCCTCCCTTGAGCCTCTGCGTCACTCTCAAGAGCCTCTGCATCCCTCTCTTGTGCCTCTGCTCCTATCTCTTGAGCCTTTGCATCACTCTTTTAAGCCTCTGCATCCCTCTCTTGAGCCTTTGCATCCCTCTCTTGAGCCTCTGTATCACTCTCTTGAGCCTCTGCATCACCCTTTTAAGCCTCTGCATCCCTCTATTGAGCCACTGCATCACTCTTTTTAGCCTCTGCATCACTCTCGTAAACCTCTGAATCACTCTCTTGAGCCTCTCTGTCACTCTCTTGAGCCCCTGCATCCCTCTATAGTGCCTCTGCATCACTCTCTTGAGCCTCTGCATCACCCTTTTAAGCCTCTGCATCCCTCTTTTGAGCCACTGCATCACTCTTTTAAGCCTCTGCATCACTCTCGTATACCTCTGAATCACTCTCTTGAGCCTCTCTATCACTCTCTTGAGCCCCTGCATCCCTCTATTGTGCCTCTGCATCACTCTCTTGAGCCTCGGCATCACCCTCCCTCTGCATCCCTCTTTTGAGCCTCTGCATCACTTTCTTAAACCTCTGCATCCCTTTTTTGAGCCTCTTCATCTCTCTCCTGAACTCCTGCATCCCTCTATTGAACCTTTGCATCCTTCACTTGAGCCTTTGCATCACTCGCTTAAGCCTCTGCATCCCACTCTTGAGCCTCTGCATCACTCACAAGAGCCTATGCATCCCTCTATTGAGCCCCTGCATCCCTCTCTTGAGCCTCTGCATTCCTCTCATGAGCCTCTGCATCCCTCTCTTAAGCCTCTGCATCACTCTCTTGAGCCTCTGCATCACCCTTTTAAGCCTATGCATCCCTCTCTTAAGCCTCTGCATCACTCTCTAAAGCCTCTACATCACTCTCTTGATCATCTGCATTACTCTCGTAAGCCTCTGCATCACTCTCTTGAGCCTCTGCATAACTCTCTTGAACCTCTGCATCACTCTCTTGAGCCTCTGCATCCCTCTCTTGAGCCTTTGAATCCCTCTCTCGAGGCCTCTGCATCACTCTCTCGAGTCTGTGCATCACTCTCTTGATCCTGTGTATCACTCTCTTGAGCCTCTGCATCACTCTCTTGAGCCTCTGTATCACTCTCTAGAGCCTCTGCATCACTCTCTTTAGCCTCTGCATCACTCTCTTAAGCCTCTGCTTCCCTCTCTTGATCCTCTGCATCACTCTCTTGAGCCTCTGCATTTCTCTCATGATCCTTTGCATCACTCTCTTGAGCCTCTGCATCCCTCTCTTGAACTCCTGCATCTCTCTCATGAGCCTCTGCATCCCTCTCTTTTGCCTCTGCATCCCTCACTTGAGCCTCTGCATCCCTCTCTTGAGCCTCTGCATCCATCTCATGGGCTTCTGTATCCCTCTCTTGAGCCTACGCATCCCTCTTTTAAGCCTCTGCATCACTCTCTTAAGCCTCTGCATCACTCTCTTAAGCCTCTGAATCACTCTCTTGAGCCTCTGCATAACTCTCTTGAGCCCCTGCATCCCTCTCTCAACCCTCTGCATAACTCTCTTAAGCCTCTGCATGACCCTCTTAAGCCTCTGCATTACTCTCTTGAGCCTCTGCATCCCTCTCCTAAGCCTCTGCCTCACTCTATTAAGCCTCTGCATTACTCTCTTGAGCCTCTGCATTCCTCTCTTAAGCATCTGCGTCAATCTCCTGAGCCTCTGAATCACTCTCTTGAGCCCCTGCATCCCTCTCTTGAGCCTCTGCATCACTCTCTTGAGCCTCTGCATCACCCTTTTGAGCCTCTGCATCCCTCTTTTGAACCTCTGCATCACTTTCTTAAGCCTCTGCATCACTCTCTTAAGCCTCTGCATCAGTCTCGTAAGCCTCTGAATCACTCTCTTGAGCCTCTGCATCCCTCTCTTGAGCCTCTGCATCACTCCCAAGAGCCTCTGCATCCCTCTCTATTTCCTCTTCAACCCTCACTTGAGTCTCTGCATCCCTCTCTTGAGTCTCTGCATCCCTCTCTTGAACTCCTGCATCCCTCCCATGAGCCTCTGCATCCCTCACTTGAGCCTTTGCATCACTCTTTTAAGCCTCTGCATCCCTCTCTTGAGCCTCGGCGTCACTCTCAAGAGCCTCTGCATCCCTCTCTTGAGCCTTTGTATCCCTCTCTTGGGCCTCTGCATCACTCTCTTGAGCCTCTGCATCACCCTTTTAAGCCTCTGCATCCCTCTTTTGAGCCACTGCATCACTCTTTTAAGCCTCTGCATCACTCTCGTATACCTCTGAATCACTCTCTTGAGCCTCTCTATCACTCTCTTGAGCCCCTGCATCCCTCTATTGTGCCTCTGCATCACTCTCTTGAGCCTCGGCATCACCCTCCCTCTGCATCCCTCTTTTGAGCCTCTGCATCACTTTCTTAAACCTCTGCATCCTTTTTTTGAGCCTCTTCATCTCTCTCCTGAACTCCTGCATCCCTCTCATAAACCTTTGCATCCTTCACTTGAGCCTTTTCATCACTCGCTTAAGCCTCTGCATCCCACTCTTGAGCCTCTGCATCACTCACAAGAGCCTATGCATCCCTCTATTGAGCCCCTGCATCCCTCTCTTGAGCCTCTGCATTCCTCTCTTGAGCCTCTGCATCCCTCTCTTAAGCCTCTGCATCACTCTCTAAAGCCTCTGCATCACTCTCTTGATCATCTGCATTACTCTCGTAAGCCTCTGCATCACTCTCTTGAGCCTCTGCATAACTCTCTTGAGCCTCTGCATCACTCTCTTGAGCCTCTGCATCCCTCTCTTGAGCCTTTGAATCCCTCTCTCGAGGACTCTGCATCACTCTCTCGAGCCTCTGCATCACTCTCTTGATCCTGTGTATCACTCTCTTGAGCCTCTGCATCACTCTCTTGAGCCTCTGTATCACTCTCTAGAGCCTATGCATCACTCTCTTTAGCCTCTGCATCACTCTCTTAAGCCTCTGCTTCCCTCTCTTGATCCTCTGCATCACTCTCTTGAGCCTCTGCATTTCTCTCATGATCCTTTGCATCACTCTCTTGAGCCTCTGCATCCCTCTCTTGATCTTCTGCATCTCTCTCTTGAGCTTCTGCATCGGTCTCATGAGCGTTTGCATCACTCTCTTAAGCCTCTGCATCACTCTCTTGAGCCTTTGCATCACTCTCAAGAGCCTCTGCATCCCTCTCTTTTGCATCTGCATCCCTCACTTGAGCCTCTGCATCCCTCTCTTGAGCCTCTGCATCCATCTCTTGGGCTTCTGTATTCCTCTCTTGAGCCTACGCATCCCTCTTTTAAGCCTCTGCATCACTCTCTTAAGCCTCTGCATCACTCTCTTAAGCCTCTGAATCACTCTCTTGAGCCTCTGCATAACTCTTGAGCCCCTGCATCCCTCTCTCAACCCTCTGCATCACTCTCTTGAGCCTCTGCATCACCCTCTTAAGCCTCTGCATTACTCTCTTGAGCCTCTGCATCCCTCTCCTACGCCTCTGCCTCACTCTATTAAGCCTCTGCACTACTCTCTTGAGCCTCTACATCCCTCTCTCGAGCCTCTGCATTCCTCTCTTAAGCCTCTGAGTCACTCTCCTGAGCCTCTGAATCACTCTCTTGAGCCCCTGCATCCCTCTCTTGAGCCTCTGCATCACTCTCTTGAGCCTCTGCATCACCCTTTTAAGCCTCTGCATCCCTCTTTTGAACCTCTGCATCACTTTCTTAAGCCTCTGCATCACTCTCTTAAGCCTCTGCATCAGTCTCGTAAGCCTCTGAATCACTCTCTTGAGCCTCTGCATCCTTCTCGTGAGCCTCTGCATCACTCCCAAGAGATTCTGCATCCCTCTCTATTTCCTCTTCAACCCTCACTTGAGTCTCTGCATCCCTCTCTTAAGTCTCTGCATCCCTCTCTTGAACTCCTGCATCCCTCCCATGACCCTCTGCATCCCTCACTTGAGCCTTTGCATCACTCTTTTAAGCCTCTGCATCCCTCCCTTGAGCCTCTGCGTCACTCTCAAGAGCCTCTGCATCCCTCTCTTGTGCCTCTGCTCCTATCTCTTGAGCCTTTGCATCACTCTTTTAAGCCTCTGCATCCCTCTCTTGAGCCTTTGCATCCCTCTCTTGAGCCTCTGTATCACTCTCTTGAGCCTCTGCATCACCCTTTTAAGCCTCTGCATCCCTCTATTGAGCCACTGCATCACTCTTTTTAGCCTCTGCATCACTCTCGTAAACCTCTGAATCACTCTCTTGAGCCTCTCTGTCACTCTCTTGAGCCCCTGCATCCCTCTATTGTGCCTCTGCATCACTCTCTTGAGCCTCTGCATCACCCTTTTAAGCCTCTGCATCCCTCTTTTGAGCCACTGCATCACTCTTTTAAGCCTCTGCATCACTCTCGTATACCTCTGAATCACTCTCTTGAGCCTCTCTATCACTCTCTTGAGCCCCTGCATCCCTCTATTGTGCCTCTGCATCACTCTCTTGAGCCTCGGCATCACCCTCCCTCTGCATCCCTCTTTTGAGCCTCTGCATCACTTTCTTAAACCTCTGCATCCCTTTTTTGAGCCTCTTCATCTCTCTCCTGAACTCCTGCATCCCTCTATTGAACCTTTGCATCCTTCACTTGAGCCTTTGCATCACTCGCTTAAGCCTCTGCATCCCACTCTTGAGCCTCTGCATCACTCACAAGAGCCTATGCATCCCTCTATTGAGCCCCTGCATCCCTCTCTTGAGCCTCTGCATTCCTCTCATGAGCCTCTGCATCCCTCTCTTAAGCCTCTGCATCACTCTCTTGAGCCTCTGCATCACCCTTTTAAGCCTCTGCATCCCTCTTTTGAGCCACTGCATCACTCTTTTAAGCCTCTGCATCACTCTCGTAAACCTCTGAATCACTCTCTTGAGCCTCTCTGTCACTCTCTTGAGCCCCTGCATCCCTCTATTGTTCCTCTGCATCACTCTCTTGAGCCTCTGCATCACCCTTTTAAGCCTCTGCATCCCTCTTTTGAGCCACTGTATCACTCTTTTAAGCCTCTGCATCACTCTCGTATACCTCTGAATAACTCTCTTGAGCCTCTCTATCACTCTCTTGAGCCCCTGCATCCCTCTATTGTGCCTCTGCATCACTCTCTTGAGCCTCGGCATCACCCTCCCTCTGCATCCCTCTTTTGAGCCTCTGCATCACTTTCTTAAACCTCTGCATCCCTTTTTTGAGCCTCTTCATCTCTCTCATGTACTCCTGCATCCCTCTCATGAACCTTTGCATCCTTCACTTGAGCCTTTGCATCACTCGCTTTAGCCTCTGCATCCCACTCTTGAGCCTCTGCATCACTCACAAGAGCCTATGCATCCCTATATTGAGCCCCTGCATCCCTCTCTTGAGCCTCTGCATAACTCTCTTGAGCATCTGCATCACTCTCTTGAGCCTCTGCATCCCTCTCTTGAGCCTTTGAATCCCTCTCTTGAGGACTCTGCATCACTCTCTCGAGCCTCTGCATCACTCTCTTGATCCTGTGTATCACTCTCTTGAGCCTCTGCATCACTCTCTTGAGCCTCTGTATCACTCTCTAGAGCCTCTGCATCAATCTCTTTAGCCTCTGCATCACTCTCTTAAGCCTCTGCTTCCCTCTCTTGATCCTCTGCCTCACTCTCTTGAGCCTCTGCATTTCTCTCATGATCCTTTGCATCACTCTCTTAAGCCTCCGCATCCCTCTCTTAAGCCTTTGCATCACTCTCAAGAGCCTCTGCATCCCTCTCTTTTGCCTCTGCATCCCTCACTTGAGCCTCTGCATCCCTCTCTTGAGCCTCTGCATCCATCTCTTGCGCTTCTGTATCCCTCTATTGAGCCTCCGCATCCCTCTCTTAAGCCTCTGCATCACTCTCGTAAGCCTCTGAATCACTCTCTTGAGCCTCTGCATAACTCTCTTGAGCCCCTGCATCCCTCTCTCAAGCCTCTGCATCACTCACTTGAGCCTCTGCATCACCCTCTTAAGCCTCTGCATTACTCTCTTGAGCCTCTGCATTCCTCTGCTAAGCCTCTGCCTCACTCTATTAAGCCTCTGCATTACTCTCTTGAGCCTCTGCATCACTCTCTTGAGCCTCTGCATCACTCTCTTCATCCTCTTCATCCCCTCTCTTGAGCCTCTGCAACACTCTCTTCAGCCTTTGCATCACTCTCGTAAGCCTCTGAATCACTCTCTTGAGCCTCTGCATCACTCTCTTGAGTCTCTGCATCACTCTCGTGAGCCTCTGCATCACTCTCTAGAGCCTCTGCATCACTCTCTTCAGCCTCTGCATCACTCTCTTAAGCCTCTGCTTCCCTCTCTTGATCCTCTGCATCACCCTCTTGAGCCTCTGCGTCTCTCTCTTAAGCCTCAGCATCACTCTCGTAAGCGTCTGAATCACTCTCTTGAGCCTGTGCATTACTCTCTTGAGCCCCTGCTTCCTTCTCTTGAGCCTCTGCATCACTCTCTTGAGCCTCTGCATCACTCTTTTAAGCCTCTGCATCCCTATGAAAAACTTATTTGCTCAAGATAGCTGAAGCGAGGGATGCAGAGGCTCATGAGAGGGATGCAGGAGTTCACGAAAGGGATGCAGAGGCTCAAGAGAGTGATGCAGAGGCTTAAGAGAGGGATGCAGAGGCTCTAGAGAGTGATGCAGAGGCTTAAGAGAGGGATGCAGATGCTCAAGAGAGTGATGCAGAGTCTGAAGAGAGGGATGCAAAGGTTGAAGAGAATGATGCAGAGGCTTAAGAGAGGGATGCAGAGGCTGAAGAGGGTGATGCAGAGGCTGAAGAGAATGATGCAGAGGCGTAAAAGAGTGATGCAGAGGCTCAAGAGAGTGATGCAGAGGCTCAAGAGAGTGATGCAGAGGCTGAAGAGAATGATGCAGAGGCTTAAGAGAGTGATGCAGAGGCTGAAGAGAATGATGCAGAGGCTGAATTTTGGAGTCAAATTCTGGCTGTCTGCACGTATTCGCGGTTTGAAATTACGACTTTTTATACCGATAATATGCCAATTACTGAAAGCGGCGATGGATCACATTTTGCTTAAACCCTCTCTGCAGTTTTCAAAATATCCCAAACATAACAAATTCCACGCTTGAGCAATATTTTTCTGCCAAATTCTGGCTCTCTGCACGTATTCGCAGTTTGAAATTACGAATTTTTATACCGAAAATATGCCAATTACTGAAAGCGGCGATGAATCACATTTTGCCCAAACCCTCCCTGCAGTTTTCAAAATATCCCAAACATCCCAAATTCGACCCTTGAGCCTAATTTTGGAGCCAAATTCTGGCTCTCTGCACGTATTCGCAGTTTGAAATTACGACTTTTTATACTGAAAATATGCCAATTACTGAGAGCACCGATGGGTCACATTTTGCTCAAACCCCCCGGCAGTTTTCAAAATATCCCAAACATCCTAAATTCGATCCTTGAGCCATATTTTGGAGCCTATTTCTGGCTCTCTGCACATATTCGCAGTTTGAAATTACGACTTTTTTTTACCGAAAAAATGCCAATTACTGAAAGCGGCGATGAATCACATTTTGCCCAAACCCTCCCTGCAGTTTTCAAAATATCCCAAACATCCCAAATTCGACCCTTGAGCCTAATTTTGGAGCCAAATTCTGGCACTCTGCACGTATTCACAGTTTGAAATTACGACATTTTATACTGAAAATATGCCAATTACTGAAAGCAGCGATGGGTCACATTTTGCTCAAACCCCCCTGCAGCTTTCAAAATATCACAAACATCCCAAATTCGACGCTTGAGCTATATTTTTGAGCCAAATTCTGGCTCTCTGCACGTATTCGCAGTTTGAAATTACGACTTTTTATACTTTTCTTTGAGATATATACAAGAGTTGTTACATTCTATTACAGCCACTAGTACGCGTAGCGTTTCGGGCAGATCCCTGGAATACGATCCCCTGTTGCGAAGAATCGTTTTTTCATCCAAGTACACATTTTACTGTTGCATTAAACACAGGCTACAGTTAAGGAATTGCGCCCAGTAAATCCTCTCTGGCTAGGATACGAACCCATGACATAGCGCTAGCGGAACGCCAGGGGAGTATCTTACCACTACACCACGGAGACTGTAAATCCAAAATCCATATACAAAAAATATGCTAATTACTGAGAGCGGCGATGGATAACATTTTGCACAAACCCTCCCTGCAGTTTTCAAAATATCCCAAACATCCCAAATTCGACGCTTGAGTCATATTTTGGAGATAAATTCTGGCACTCTGCACGTGTTCGCACTTTGAAATTACGACTTTTTATACTGAAAATATGCAAATACTGAAAGCAGCGATGGATCACATTTTGCCCAAACCCCCCTGCAGTTTGCAAAATATCCCAAACATCCAAAATTCGACCCTTGAGTTATATTTTGGAATCAAATTCTGGCTTTCTGCACGTATTCGCAGTTTGAAATTACGACATTTTATACCGAAAATATGCAAATTACTGAAAGCAGCGATGGGTCATATTTTGCCCAAACCATACCCCCCCTGCAGTTTTTTAAATATCTCAAACATCCCCTATTCGACGCTTGAGACATATTTTGGAGCCAAAATAGGGTTCTCTGCACGTATTCGCAGTTTGAAATAATTTCATTTTATACCGACAATATGCCAATTACTGAGAACGGCGATGGGTCACATTTTGCCAAAACCCCCCTGCAGTTTCAAAATATCACAAACATCCCAAATTCGACCATTGAGCTATATTTTGGAGCCAAATTCTGGCTGTCTGCACGTATTAGCAGTGTGAAATTACGACTTTTTATACTGAAAATATGCCAATTACTGAAAGCAGCGATGGAACTCATTCTGCCCAAACCCTCCCTGCAGTTTTCAAAATATCCCAAACATAACAAATTTGACGCTTGAGCCATATTTTTGAGCCAAATACTGGCTCTCTGCACGTATTCGCAGTTTGAAATTACGACTTTTTTTTATCGAAAATATGCCAATTACTGAGAGCGGCGATGGATCACATTTTGCCCAAACCTTCCCTGCAGGTTTCAAAATATTCCAAAAATCACAAATTCGATCCTTGAGCCTAATTTTAGAGCCAAATTCTGACTCTCTGCACGTCTTCGTAGTTTGAAATTACGTCTTTTTATACTGAAAATATGCCAATTACTGAAAGCAGCGAAAGGTCACATTTTGCCCAAACCCCCCTGCATTTTTCAAAATATCCCAAACATCCCAAATTCGACCCTTGAGCGATATTTTGGAGCCAAATTCTGGCTCTCTGCATGTATTCCCAGTTTGAAATGACGAATTTTTATACCAAAAATATGCCAATTACTGATAGCGACGATGGACTACATTTTGCCTAATCCCTCCCTGCAGTTTTCAAAATATCCTAAATTCGACCTTTGAGTCTAATTTTGGAGCCAAATTCTGGCTCTCTACACGTATTCGCAGTTTGAAATTACAACTTTTTATACTGAAAATATGCCAATCACTGAAAACAGCGATGGGTCACATTTTGCCCAAACCCCCTTGCAGTTTTCAAAATATCCCAAATATCCTAAATTCTACCTTTGAGTCTAATTTTGGAGCCAAATTCGAGCTCTATACACGTATTCGCAGTTTGAAATTACGAATTTTTGTACCGAAAATATGCTAATTACTTAGAGCGGCGATGGATCACATTTTGCCCAAACCCTCCCATTTTACCCAAACCCTATATAACATAAAGGAAAAGGGGATGATAAACGTCAAAATATTGCTATATTCGATGATTTTTAGTACGAAACAAAATTCAAGAAAACGTGCTTAAAATGCAATATTATGCGAAATTCTGATATTTAAAGGCCAAATCACATATCGTGATACTACATGAAATAGTATCGAAATATTGGTAAAAACGAATATATTCTCGTGATGTCACACTACATAAAAAACGTGAACAAAATCGCTCTATTACCTTATTTGAGAATTTTAACTTCAAATCATAGAGTGAGGTTTCGTATTATTTAGATCCTAGAAAAGACATATAGAAATGTTGTTTCCAATACAAATGATAAAAATCAATGTGTTTTTATTGGAATTAACTAAAATATTCCTGATTTTCCGTTTATATTACTGATGGAAGATGTACACGGAAAACTGCTCAAATCCGGCTGAAAAGTTGATATATGCAATAAAAACAGAACTTCTCCCCTTTTCAATATCTTACTGAGTATTTTATCGAGAAACAAATAGTTGATTGAAAATGAAGTATTTAAGTTTTTTTCTAATCAATTATGTGTTTGCGTCATTTTTATCGTATATTTATTGAATTATTAACAATAAACTGAAAATTCACAAAAACGTGGAAAAACGGCAAAATATTGCCTAATTCGAAGGTATTTTGTTTAAATCACATAAAAGGAAGAGAGGATGATAAACGTCAAAATATTGCTAAATTCGATGATTTTTAGTACAAAACAAAAAGCAAGAAAATTTGCTTAAAAATGCAATATTATGCGAAATTCTCAGACTTAAAGCCAAATCACATATCGTGAGAAAACATGAAGAATTATCGAAATATTGGTAAAACGAATATATTTACGTACAATCACACTACATGAAAAACGTGAAAAAAATCGCTTTATTACCAAATTTGAGGATTTTAACTTCAAATCATAAAGCGTGGTTTCGTATTATATAGATCCTAGAAAAGACATTTAAAGATGTTGTTTCCAATACAAATTATAAAAATCAATACGTTTTCATTACCTCACTTGAGGTAATTACCTCACTTTCATCCTTCACTTGAGACTCTGCATTCCTGTCTTGAGCCTCTGCATCACTCAGTTTTCTTGCATTTTGTTTCGTACTAAAAATCATCGAATATAGCAATATTTTGACGTTTATCATCCCCTTTTCCTTTATGTGATTTTAACAAAATATCATCGAATTAGGCAATACTTTGCCGTTTTTCCACGTTTTTGTGAATTTTCAGTTTATTGTTAATAATTCATTATATATACGATAAAAATGATGCAAACTGCAAAACTGCAAGACTGCAAAACTACAAAACTTTGCATCACACGATGATGCTGATGCAAAATTGATTAGAAATTAACATTAAATACTTCATTCTGCATCAACTATTTGTTTCTCGTTAAAAAACTGAGTAAGATATTGAAAAAGCGAGAAGTTATGTTTTTATTGCATATATCGACGTTTCAGCCGGATTAGAGCGGTTTTAGGTGTACATCTTCCATCGGTAATATAAACGGAAAATCAGGAACATTAAAGTTAATTCTAATGAAAACACGTTGATTTTTATCATTTGTATTGGAAACAACATATTTATGTCTTTTCTAGGATCTAAAAAATACGAAACCTCGCTTTATGATTTGACGTTAAAATCCTCAAATTTGGTAATATAGCGACTTTTTTCACGTTTTTCACGTAGTGTCGCTTTACGTAAATATATTCGTTTTTACCAATATTTCGATACTACTTCATGTTTTCTCAAGATATGTGATTTGGCCTTCAAATCTCAGAATTTCGCAAATTTTTCATTTTTAAGCAAGTTTTCTTGCATTTTGTTTTGTACTAAAAATCATCGAATTTAGCAATATTTTGACGTTTGTCATCCCCTTTTCTTTTATGTGATTTAAAGAAAATATCATCGAATTAGGTAATATTTTGCCGTTTTTTACGTTTTGGTGAATTTTCAGTTTATTGTTAATAATTCATTATATATACGATAAAAATGATGCAAACACATAATTGATTAGAAAATAACATTAAACACTTCATTTTCAATCAACTATTTGTTTCTCGTTAAAAAACTGATTAAGATATTGAAAATGCGAGAAGTTCTGTTTTTATTGCATATATCGACGTTTCAGCCGGATTAGAGCGGTTTTACGTGTACATATTCAATCGGTAATATAAACGGAAAATCAGGCACATTTTAGTTAATTCTAATGAAAACACATTGATTTTAATCATTTGTATTGGAAACAACATTTTTATATGTCTTTTCTAGAATCTAAATATTACGAAACCTTGCTATATGATTTGAAGTTAAAATACTCAAATTTGGTAAAATAGCGATTTTTTCACGTTTTTCATGTAATGTGACATTACATAAATATATTCATTTTTACCAATATTTCGATACTACTTCATGTTTTCTCACGATATGTGATTTGGCCTTCAAATCTCAGAATTTCGCAAATGTTGCATTTTTAAGCAAGTTTTCTTGCGTTTTGTTTTGTACTAAAAATCATTGAATTTAGCAATATTTTGACGTTTATCATCTTCTTTTCCTTTATGTGATTTAAACAAAATATCATCGAATTAGGCAATATTTTGCCGTTTTTCCACGTTTTTTTAAATTTTCAGTTTATTGTTAATAATTCATTAAATGTACGATAAAAATGATGCAAACATGTAATTGATTAGAAAAAACCTTAAATACTTCTTTTTCAATCAACTATTTTGTTTCTCGTTAAAATACTGAGTAAGATATTGAAAAGGGGAGAAGTTCTGTTTTTCTTGCATATATCGACGTTTCAGCAGGATTAAAGCGGTTTAGAGCAAGTTTTCTTGCATTTTGTTTTGTACTAAAAATCATCGAATTTAGCAATATTTTGACCTTTATCATCCCCTTTTCCTTTATGTGATTTAAACAAAATATCATCGAATTAGGCGTTTTTCCACGTTTTTGTGAATTTTCAGTTTATTGTTATTAATTCATTAAATATACGATAAAAATTATGCAAACACATAATTGATCAGAAAATAACCTAAAATACTTTATTTTCAATCATCTATTTGTTTCTCGTTAAAATACTGAGTAAGATATTGAAAAGGGGAGAAGTTCTTTTTTATTGCATATATCGACGTTTCAGCCGGATTAGAAAGGTTTTACGTGTACATCTTCCATCGGTAATATAAACTGAAAATCAGGAACATTTTAGTAATTTTAATGAAAACACATTAATTTTTATCATTTGTATTGGAAGCAACATCTTTATACGTCTTTTCTAGGGTCTAAAAAATACGAAACGTCGCTCTATGATTCGAAGTTAAAATCCTCAAATTTGGCATAATAATGACTTTTTTCACGTTTTTCATGTAGTTTCATATTACGTAAATATATTAATTTTAACCAATATTTCGATACTATTTCATGTAGTATCACGATATGTGATTTGGCCTTCTAATCTCAGATTTTCGCATAATATTGCATTTTAAGCCAGTTTTCTTGCGTTTTGTTCCGTACTAAAAATCATCGAATTCAGCAATATATTGACGTTTATCATCCCCTTTTCCTTTATGTGATATAAACAAAATATCATCGAATTAGGCAATATTTTGCGGTTTTTCCACGTTTTTGTGAATTTTCAGTTAATTGTTATTAATTCATTAAATATACGATAAAAATGATGCAAACACATAATTGATTAGAAATTAACCTTAAACACTTAATTTTTAATCAACTATTTGTTTCTCGTTAAAATACTGAGTAAGATATTGGGAAGGGGGGAAGTTCTGTTTTTATTGAATATATCGACGTTTCAGCCGGATTAGAGCGGTTTTACGTGTACATCTTCCATCGGTAATATAAACGGAAAATCAGGAACATTTTAGTTAATTCTAATGAAAACACATTGATTTTTATCATTTGTATTTGAAACAACATTGTCATATGTCTTTTCTTAGATCTAAATAATACGAAACCTCGCTCTATGATTTGAAGTTAAAATCCTAAAATATGGTAATATAGTTACTTTTTTCACGTTATTCATGTAGTGTGATTTTACGTATATATATTCGTTTTTACCAATATTTCGATACTACTTCATGTTTTCTCACGATATGTGATTTGGCCTTCAAATCTCAGAATTTCGCAAATTTTGCAATTTTAAGCAAGTTTTCTTGCATTTTGTTTTGTACTAAAAATATTCGAATTTAGCAATATTTGGCCTTTATCATCCCCTTTTCCTTTATGTGATTTAAACAAAATATCATCGAATTAGGCAATATTTTGCCGTTTTCCACGTTCTTGTGAATTTTCAGTTCATTCTTATTAATTCATTATATATACGATAAAAATGATGCAAACACATAATTGATTAGAAAATAACATTAAACACTTCATTTTCAATCAACTATTTGTTTCTCGTTAAAAAACTGATTAAGATATTGAAAATGCGAGAAGTTCTGTTTTTATTGCATATATCGACGTTTCAGCCGGATTACAGCGGTTTTACGTGTACATATTCAATCGGTAATATAAACGGAAAATCAGGCACATTTTAGTTAATTCTAATGAAAACACATTGATTTTAATCATTTGTATTGGAAACAACATTTTTATATGTCTTTTCTAGAATCTAAATATTACGAAACCTTGCTATATGATTTGAAGTTAAAATACTCAAATTTGGTAAAATAGCGATTTTTTCAAGTTTTTCATGTAATGTGACATTACATAAATATATTCATTTTTACCAATATTTCGATACTACTTCATGTTTTCTCACGATATGTGATTTGGCCTTCAAATCTCAGAATTTCGCAAATGTTGCATTTTTAAGCAAGTTTTCTTGCGTTTTGTTTTGTACTAAAAATCATTGAATTTAGCAATATTTTGACGTTTATCATCTTCTTTTCCTTTATGTGATTTAAACAAAATATCATCGAATTAGGCAATATTTTGCCGTTTTTCCACGTTTTTTTTAATTTTCAGTTTATTGTTAATAATTCATTAAATGTACGATAAAAATGATGCAAACATGTAATTGATTAGAAAAAACCTTAAATACTTCTTTTTCAATCAACTATTTTGTTTCTCGTTAAAATACTGAGTAAGATATTGAAAAGGGGAGAAGTTCTGTTTTTCTTGCATATATCGACGTTTCAGCAGGATTAAAGCGGTTTAGAGCAAGTTTTCTTGCATTTTGTTTTGTACTAAAAATCATCGAATTTAGCAATATTTTGACCTTTATCATCCCCTTTTCCTTTATGTGATTTAAACAAAATATCATCGAATTAGGCGTTTTTCCACGTTTTTGTGAATTTTCAGTTTATTGTTATTAATTCATTAATATACGATAAAAATTATGCAAACACATAATTGATCAGAAAATAACCTAAAATACTTTATTTTCAATCATCTATTTGTTTCTCGTTAAAATACTGAGTAAGATATTGAAAAGGGGAGAAGTTCTTTTTTATTGCATATATCGACGTTTCAGCCGGATTAGAAAGGTTTTACGTGTACATCTTCCATCGGTAATATAAACTGAAAATCAGGAACATTTTAGTAATTTTAATGAAAACACATTAATTTTTATCATTTGTATTGGAAGCAACATCTTTATACGTCTTTTCTAGGGTCTAAAAAATACGAAACGTCGCTCTATGATTCGAAGTTAAAATCCTCAAATTTGGCATAATAATGACTTTTTTCACGTTTTTCATGTAGTTTCATATTACGTAAATATATTCATTTTAACCAATATTTCGATACTATTTCATGTAGTATCACGATATGTGATTTGGCCTTCTAATCTCAGATTTTCGCATAATATTGCATTTTAAGCCAGTTTTCTTGCGTTTTGTTCCGTACTAAAAATCATCGAATTCAGCAATATATTGACGTTTATCATCCCCTTTTCCTTTATGTGATATAAACAAAATATCACCGAATTAGGCAATATTTTGCGGTTTTTCCACGTTTTTGTGAATTTTCAGTTAATTGTTATTAATTCATTAAATATACGATAAAAATGATGCAAACACATAATTGATTAGAAATTAACCTTAAACATTTAATTTTTAATCAACTATTTGTTTCTCGTTAAAATACTGAGTAAGATATTGGGAAGGGGGAAGTTCTGTTTTTATTGAATATATCGACGTTTCAGCCGGATTAGAGCGGTTTTACGTGTACATCTTCCATCGGTAATATAAACGGAAAATCAGGAACATTTTAGTTAATTCTAATGAAAACACATTGATTTTTATCATTTGTATTTGAAACAACATTGTCATATGTCTTTTCTTAGATCTAAATAATACGAAACCTCGCTCTATGATTTGAAGTTAAAATCCTAAAATATGGTAATATAGTTACTTTTTTCACGTTATTCATGTGATGTGATTTTACGTATATATATTCGTTTTTACCAATATTTCGATACTACTTCATGTTTTCTCACGATATGTGATTTGGCCTTCAAATCTCAGAATTTCGCAAATTTTGCAATTTTAAGCAAGTTTTCTTGCATTTTGTTTTGTACTAAAAATATTCGAATTTAGCAATATTTGGCCTTTATCATCCCCTTTTCCTTTATGTGATTTAAACAAAATATCATCGAATTAGGCAATATTTTGCCGTTTTCCACGTTCTTGTGAATTTTCAGTTCATTCTTATTAATTCATTAAATATACGATAAAAATTATGCAAACACATAATTGATCAGAAAATAACCTTAAATACTTCATTTTCCATTATCTATTTGTTTCTCGTTAAAATACTGAGTAAGATATTGAAAAGGGGAGAAGTTCTGTTTTTATTGCATATATAGACGTTTCAGCCGAATTAGAACGGTTTTACGTGTACATCTTCCATCGGTAATATAAACCGAAAATCAGGAACATTGTCGTTAATTTTAATGAAAACACATTGATTTTTATCATTTGTATTAGAAGCAACATCTTTATACGTCTTTTCTAGGGTCTAAAAAATACGAAACGTCGCTCTATGATTCGAAGTTAAAATCCTCAAGTTTGGTATAATAATGACTTTTTTCACGTTTTTCATGTAGTTTCATATTACGTAAATATATTCATTTTTACCAATATTTCGATACTATTTCATGAATTATCACGATATGTGATTTGGCCTTCTAATCTCAGATTTTCGCATAATATTGCATTTTAAGCCAGATTTCTTGCATTTTGTTCCGTACTAAAAATCATCGAATTCAGCAATATATTGACGTTTATCATCCCCTTTTCCTTTATGTGATATAAACAAAATATCATCGAATTAGGCAATATTTTGCGGTTTTTCCACGTTTTTGTGAATTTTCAGTTAATTGTTATTAATTCATTAAATATACGATAAAAATGATGCAAACACATAATTGATTAGAAATTAACCTTAAACACTTAATTTTTAATCAACTATTTGTTTCTCGTTAAAATACTGAGTAAGATATTGGAAAGGGGGGAAGTTCTGTTTTTATTGAATATATCGACGTTTCAGCCGGATTAGAGCGGTTTTACGTGTACATCTTCCATCGGTAATATAAACGGAAAATCAGGAACATTTTAATTAATTCTAATGAAAACACATTGATTTTTATCATTTGTATTTGAAACAACATTGTCATATGTCTTTTCTTAGATCCAAATAATACGAAACCTCGCTCTATGATTTGAAATTAAAATCCTCAAATATGGTAATATAGTTACTTTTTTCACGTTATTCATGTAGTGTGATTTTACGTATATATATTCGTTTTTACCAATATTTCGATACTACTTCATGTTTTCTCACGATATGTGATTTGGCATTCAAATCTCAGAATTTTGCAAATTTTGCAATTTTCAGCAAGTTTTCTTGCATTTTGTTTTGTACTAAAAATCATCGAATTTAGCAATATTTTGACCTTTATCATCCACTTTTCCTTTATGTGATTTAAACAAAATATCATCGAATTAGGCAATATTTTGCCGTTTTCCACGTTTTTGTGAATTTTCAGTTTATTGTTATTAATTCATTAAATATACGATAAAAATTATGCAAACACATAATTGATCAGAAAATAGCCTTAAATACTTTATTTTCAATCATCTATTTGTTTCTTAGGAGAATGCTTAGGAGGCTTAGGAGAATGATGCAGAGGCTCAAGAGATTGATGCAGAGGTTCAAGAGAAGTGATGCAGAGGCTCAAGAGAGTGATGCAGGGGCTCAAGAGAGTGATGCAGAGGCTTAGGAGAGTGATTGAGAGGCTCAAGAGGGTGATGCAGAGGCTCAAGACAGGGGATGCAGAGGTTTAAGAGAGTGATGCAAAGGATCAAGAGAGGGATTCAAAGGCTCATATGAGGGATGCAGAGGCTCAAGTGAACGATTCTCTTCAGCCTCTGCATCACCCTCTTCAGCCTCTGCATCCCTCTCTTAAGCCTCTGCAACACTCTCCTGATCCTCTGCATCCCTCTCTTAAGCCTCTGCATCACTCTCTTGAGCCTCTACATACCTTTCGTGAACTCCTGCATCCCTCTCATGAGCCTCTGCATCCCTCTCTTGAGCCTTAGCATCACTCTCTTAAGCCTCTGCATCCCTCTCTTGAGCCTCTGCATCACTCTCAAGAGCCTCTGCATCCCTCTCTTATGCCTCTGCATCCCTCACTTGAGCCTCTGCATCCCTCTCTTGAGCCTCTGCATCCCTCTCCTGGGCATCTGCATCCCTCTCTTGAGCCTTCGCATCCCTCTTTTAAGCCTCTGCATCACTCTCTTAAGCCTCTGCATCACTCTCTTAAGCCTCTGAATCACTCTCTTGAGCCTTTTTTATAACTTTCTTGAGCCTCTGCATCTCTCTCTCAAGCCTCTGCATCACTCTCTTCAGCCTCTGCATCACCCTCTTAAGCCTCTACATTACTCTCTTGAGCCTGTGCATCCCTCTCCTAAGCCTCTTCCTCACTCTATTAAGCCTCTTCATCCCTCTTTTGAGCCTCTGCAACACTCTCTTCAGCCTCTGCATCACTCTCGTAAGCCTCTGAAAAACTCTCTCGAGCCTCTGCATCACTCTCTTTATCATCTGCATCACTCTCTTTATCATCTGCATCACTCTCTTGAGCATCTGCATCACCCTCTTGAGCCTCTTCATCACTCTCTAGAACCTCTGCATCACTCTCTTCAGCCTCTGCATCACTCTCTTAAGCCTCTGCTTCCCTCTCGTGATTCTCTGCATCACTCTCTTGAGCCTCTGCATCACTCTCTTAAGTCTCTGCATCACTCTCGTAAGCCTCTGAATCACTCTCTTGAGCCTCTGCATTACTCTCCTGAGCCCTTGCTTCCCTCTCTTGAGCCTCTGCATCACTCTCCTGAGCCTCTGCATCACCCTTTTAAGCCTCTGCATCCCTCATTTGAGCCTCTGCATCACTTTCTTAAGCCTGTGCATCACTCTCTTAAGCCTCTGCATCAGTCTCGTAAGCCTCTGAATCACTCTCTTTAGCCTCTGCATCTCTCTCTTGAGCCTCTGCAACACTCCCAAGAGCCTCTACATCCCTCTCTATTGCCTCTTCATCCCTACTTAAGTCTCTGCATCCCTCTCTTGAGCCTCTGCATCCCTCTCTTGAACTCCTGCATCCCTCCCATGAGCATCTGCATCCCTCATTTGAGCCTTTGCATCACTCTTTTAAGCCTCTGCATCCCTCTCTTGAGCCTCTGCGTCACTCTCAAGAGCCTCTGCATCCCTCTCTTGTGCCTCTACTTCTATCACTGGAGCCTTTGCATCACCATCTTAAGCCTCTGCATTACTCTCTTGAGCCTCTGCATCCCTCTCCTAAGCCTCTGCCTCACTCTATTAAGCCTCTGCATCACTCTCTTGAGCCTCTGCATCCCTCTCTTGAGCCTCTGCGTCACTCTCTTCATCCACTTCATCCCTCTCTTGAGCCTCTGCAACACTCTCTTCAGCCTCTGCATCACTCTCGTAAGCCTCTGAATCACTCTCTTGAGCCTCTGCATCCCTCTCTTAAGCCTCTGCATCATTCTCTTCAGCCTCTGCATCCCTCTCTTAACCCTCTGCATCATTCTCTTCAACCTCTGCATTCCTCTCTTAAGCCTCTTCATCACTTTCTTGATCCTCTGCATCCCTCTCTTAAGCCTCTGCATCATTCTCTTGAGCCCCAGCATCATTCTCTTGAGCCACTGCATCCCTCTCTTAAGCCTCTACATCATTCTCTTGTGATAAAATACTTAGTAAGATATTGAAAAGGCGAGAAGTTATCTTTATATTGCATATATCGACGTTTCAGCCGGATTAGAGCGGTTTTACGTGTACATATTCCATCGGTAATATAAACGGAAAATCAGGAACATTTTAGAGTATTTTAATGAAAACACATTGATTTTTATCATTTGTATTGGAAACAACATCTTTATATGTCTTTTCTAGAATCTAAATAATACGAAACCTCGCTTTATGATTTGAAGATAAAATCCTCAAATTTGGTAAAATAACGACTTTTTCACGTTTTTCATGTAGTGTGACATTACGTAAATATATTCGTTTTACTAATATTTCGATACTACTTCATGTTTTCTCACGATATGTGATTTGGCCTTCAAATCTCAGAATTTCGCAAATTTTGCATTTTTAAGCAAGTTTTCTTGCGTTTTGTTTTGTACTAAAAATCATTGAATTTAGCAATATTTTGACGTTTATCAACCTCTTTTCCTTTATGTGATTTAAACAAAATATCATCGAATTAGGCAATATTTTGCCATTTTTCCACGTTTTTTTTTAATTTTCAGTTTATTGTTAATAATTCATTAAATGTACGATAAAAATGATACAAACATGTAATTGATTAGAAAAAACCTTAAATATTCATTGTCAATCAACTATTTTGTTTCTCGTTAAAATACTGAGTAAGATATTGAAAAGGGGAGAAGTTCTGTTTTTTTTTGCATATATCGACGTTTCAGCAAGATTAGAGCGATTTAGAGCAAGTTTTCTTGCAATTTTTTTGTACTAAAAATCATCGAATTTAGCAATATTTTGACCTTTATCATCCCCTTTTCCTTTATGTGACTTAAACAAAATATCATCGAATTAGGCGTTTTTCCACGTTGTTGTGAATTTTCAGTTTATTGTTATTAATTCATTAAATATACGATAAAAATTATGCAAACACATAATTGATCAGAAAATAACCT
Organism: Procambarus clarkii; assembly: GCF_040958095.1. Taxonomy (NCBI): domain Eukaryota; kingdom Metazoa; phylum Arthropoda; class Malacostraca; order Decapoda; family Cambaridae; genus Procambarus; species Procambarus clarkii. The sequence goes on from NC_091165.1 coordinate 3,047,307, forward strand.
AAAATACTTTATTTTCAATCATCTATTTGTTTCTCGGTAAAATACTGAGTAAGATATTGAAAAGGGGAGAAGTTCTTTTTTATTGCATATATCGACGTTTCAGCCGGATTAGAAAGGTTTTACGTGTACATCTTCCATCGGTAATATAAACTGAAAATCAGGAACATTTTAGTAATTTTAATGAAAACACATTAATTTTTATCATTTGTATTGGAAGCAACATCTTTATACGTCTTTTCTAGGGTCTAAAAAATACGAAACGTCGCTTTATGATTCGAAGTTAAAATCCTCAAATTTGGTATAATATTGACTTTTTTCACGTTTTTCATATAGTTTGATATTACGTAAATATATTCATTTTTACCAATATTTCGATACTATTTCATGTCGTATCACGATATGTGATTTGGCCTTCAAATCTCAGTTTTTCGCATAATATTTCATTTTAAGCAAGTTTTCTTGCATTTTGTTTCGTACTAAAAATCATCGAATTCAGCAATATTTTGACGTTTATCATCCTTTTTTTCCTTTATGTGATATAAACAAAACATTATCGAATTAGGCAATATTTTCCGGTTTTTCCACGTTTTTGTGAATTTTTAGTTTATTGTTATTAATTCATTAAATATACGATAAAAATTATGCAAACACATAATTGATTAGAAATTAACCTTAAACACTTCATTTTCAATCAACTATTTGTCTCTCGTGAAAATACTGAGTAAGATATTGAAAAGGGGAGAAGTTCTGTTTTTATTGCATATATCGACGTTTCAGGCGGATTAGAACTTTTTTACGTGTACATCTTCCATCGGTAATATAAACCGAAAATCAGGAACATTTTAGTTAATTTCAATGAAAACACATTGACTTTTATCATTTGTACTGGAAGTAACATCTTTATACGTCTTTTCTAGGGTCTAAAAAATTCGAAACGTCGCTTTATGATTCGAAGTTAAAATCCTCAAATTTGGTATAATATTGACTTTTTTCACGTTTTTCATATAGTTTGATATTACGTAAATATATTCATTTTTACCAATATTTCGATACTATTTCATGTCGTATCACGATATGTGATTTGGCCTTCAAATCTCAGTTTTTCGCATAATATTTCATTTTAAGCAAGTTTTCTTGCATTTTGTTTCGTACTAAAAATCATCGAATTCAGCAATATTTTGACGTTTATCATCCTTTTTTTCCTTTATGTGATATAAACAAAACATTATCGAATTAGGCAATATTTTCCGGTTTTTCCACGTTTTTGTGAATTTTTAGTTTATTGTTATTAATTCATTAAATATACGATAAAAATTATGCAAACACATAATTGATTAGAAATTAACCTTAAACACTTCATTTTCAATCAACTATTTGTCTCTCGTGAAAATACTGAGTAAGATATTGAAAAGGGGAGAAGTTCTGTTTTTATTGCATATATCGACGTTTCAGGCGGATTAGAACTTTTTTACGTGTACATCTTCCATCGGTAATATAAACCGAAAATCAGGAACATTTTAGTTAATTTCAATGAAAACACATTGACTTTTATCATTTGTACTGGAAGTAACATCTTTATACGTCTTTTCTAGGGTCTAAAAAATACGAAACGTCGCTCTATGATTCGAAGTTAAAATCCTCAAATTTGGTATAATAATGATTTTTTCATGTTTTTCATGTAGTTTGATATTACGTAAATATATTAATTTTTACCAATATTTCGATACTATTTCATGTAGTATCACGATATGTGATTTGGCCTTCAAATCTCAGAATTTCGCATAATATTGCATTTTAAGCAAGTATTCTTGCATTTTGTTTCGTACTTAAAATCATTGTATTCAGCAATATTTTGAAGTTTATCATCCCCTTTTCCTTTATGTGATATAAACAAAATATAATCGAATTAGGCAATATTTTGCTGTTTTTCCACGTTTTTGTGAATTTTCAGTTTATTGCTATTAATTCATTAAATATATGATAAAAATGATGCAAACACATAATTGATTAGAAATTAACCTTAAACACTTAATTTTCAATCAACTATTTGTTTCTCGTTAAAATACTGAGTCAGATATTGGAAAGGGGAGAAGTTCTGTTTTTATTGCATATATCGACGTTTCAGCCGGATTAGAGCGGTTTTACGTGTACATCTTCCATCGGTAATATAAACGGAAAATCAGGGACATTTTAGTTAATTCTAATGAAAACACATTGATTTTTATCATTTGTATTTGAAACAACATTGTCATATGTCTTTTCTTAGATCTAAATAATACGAAACCTCGCTCTATGATTTGAAGTTAAAATCCTCAAATATGGTAATATAGTGACTTTTTTCACGTTATTCATGTAGTGTGATTTTACGTATATATATTCGTTTTTACAAATATTTCGATACTATTTCATGTTTTCTCACGATATGTGATTTGACCTTCAAATCTCAGAATTTCGCAAATTTTGCAATTATAAGCAAGTTTTCTTGCATTTTGATTTGTACTAAAAATCATCGAATTTAGCAATATTTTGACCTTTATCGTCCCCTTTTCCTTTATGTGATTTAAACAAAATATCATCGAATTAGGCAATATTTTGCCGATTTCCACGTTTTTGTGAATTTTCAGTTTATTCTTATTAGTTCATTAAATATACGATAAAAATTATGCAAACACATAATTGATCAGAAAATAACCTTAAATACTTTATTTTCAATCATCTATTTGTTTCTTAGGAGAATGCTTAGGAGGCTTAGGAGAATAATGCAGAAGCTCAAGAGAGGGATGCAGAGGTTCAAGAGAAGTGATGCAGAGGCTGAAGAGAGTGATGCAGGGGCTCAAGAGAGTGATGCAGAGGCTTAAGAGAGTGATTGAGAGGCTCAAGAGGGTGATGCAGAGGCTCAAGACAGGGGATGCAGAGGCTTAAGAGAGGGATGCAGAGACTCAAAAGAGTGATGCAGAGGCTCAAGTAAGGGATGCAGAGGTTTAAGAGAGTGATGCAAAGGATCAAGAGAGGGATTCAGAGGCTCATATGAGGGATGCAGAGGCTCAAGTGAACGATTCTCTTCAGCCTCTGCATCGCCCTCTTCTGCCTCTGCATCCCTCTCTTAATCCTCTGCATCACTCTCTTGATCCTCTGCATCCCTCTCTTAGGCCTTTGCATCACTCTCTTGAGCCTCTACATCCCTTTCGTGAACTCCTGCATCCCTCTCATGAGCCTCTACATCCCTCTCTTGAGCCTTTGCATCACTCTCTTAAGCCTCTGCATCCCTCTATTGAGCCTCTGCATCACTCTCAAGAGCCTCTGCATCCCTCTCTTGTGCCTCTGCATCCCTCACTTGAGCCTCTGCATCCCTCTCTTGAGCCTCTGCATCCCTCTCCTGGGCATCTGCATCCCTCTCTTGAGACTTCGCATCCCTCTTTTAAGTCTCTGCATCACTCTCTTAAGCCTCTGCATCACTCTCTTAAGCCTCTGAATCACTCTCTTGAGCCTTTTTTATAACTCTCTTGAGCCCCTGCATCTCTCTCTCAAGCCTCTGCATCACTCTCTTGAGCCTCTGCATCACCCTCTTAAGCCTCTGCATTACTCTCTTGAGCCTGTGCATCCCTCTCCTAAGCCTCTGCCTCACTCTATTAAGCCTCTTCATCCCTCTCTTGAGCCTCTGCAACGCTCTCTTCAGCCTCTGCATCACTCTCGTAAGCCTCTGAAAAACTCTCTCGAGCCTCTGCATCACTCTCTTGATCATCGGCATCACTCTCTTGAGCATCTGCATCACCCTCTTGAGCCTCTTCATCACTCTCTAGAACCTCTGCATCACTCTCTTCAGCCTCTGCATCACTCTCTTAAGCCTCTGCTTCCCTCTCTTGATCCTCTGCATCACTCTCTTGAGCCCTTGCATCCCACTCTTGAGCCTCTGCAACGCTCTCTTCAGCCTCTGCATCACTCTCGTAAGCCTCTGAAAAACTCTTTCGAGCCTCTGCATCACTCTCTTGATCATCTGCATCACTCTCTTGAGCATCTGCATCACCCTCTTGAGCCTCTTCATCACTCTCTAGAACCTCTGCATCACTCTCTTCAGCCTCTGCATCACTCTCTTAAGCCTCTGCTTCCCTCTCTTGATCCTCTGCATCACTCTCTTGAGCCCTTGCATCCCTCATTTGAGCCTTTGTGTTACGAACCCGGATCCAGCGTACGTGCCTGGAGCAGTGACAAACACGCCATCTGTGGGTCAGCTCCCGAAACCCCCGCCAAACGAACGACGACACCTAGTGAGGACAGCGTGTACTGGCCTCGAGGACCAGTTTCCAGTCTGGTTCAGCGCTCAACACCGCCGCTCCTGACCTCTGGTGAGGTGGTGCTCCGACGACAGCGCCATCTAGGGAGTAGATATGTCGGACGTTTGTATCTGAGCCTGTGAGTGTGGTGTATTAGTGTCCCGGTTATTAATGACGTGTCTGCTTACAGAGCCGACCTGGGACCACTGTGTTGAAGGTGGAGTCAGTCTACCCGAGGCAGCCAGTCTCCATACAGTGAAGTTTGCTGCAGCTGTCGTGACGTCGTCCCCCCGGAAGAACACTGTGGTGTGTTAAGCCTGCCAGTGGAGTGGCAGTGGAAGGATTTACCCGGGACCGGCGGTTGGAGACGATAATCCACTGGGGTATTGAGGACAGGAGGGTGATTGGTGATATCACACGAGACTCCTGTCTAGGGCGTACCCCTTTTATCGTTCGTGGAGTGGCCGTACCAGCCTTGTTGGCTCAGTACCTGCCAGCAGACCTGCTGGACGTGTGGTTGACGGCCTCCACGACGGTGCCCCCAGTGGACCTGTGTTGTGGCTGACCTGTGGCCAGGGTAGACTCGGCGTTCTCAGAGGACACGTCTTAAGGCCACGAAGAGAGCACCAAGGAATCGGCACCGAAAGTGGTGTGGCACCAGAGTCTTCAGCAGAAGACTACAGTGAATAATCCCCTTGCATAGTGTTAATACCCCTCCCCCTTGTGTACGTTTTATTTCTATATATTTAAATGGTGATGGTGTTAATTATAATATTAAGTTCTTAACTATCTTTCCATACTCCCTTTTAAGTTACTTGCGTCACGGATCTCATCCCTTGATAGCCACTACTGGCTTGGGAACGGATACCTATATCTTCCTCTAACAACATCAGAGCAAGAACCCCGTTGCGTCCCGAGAGGGCCGTAACACTTTGCATCACTCTTTTAAACCTCTGCATCCCTCTCTTGAGCCTCTGCGTCACTGTCAAGAGCCTCTGCATCCCTCTCTTGTGCCTCTACTTCTATCACTGGAGCCTTTGCATCACCATCTTAAGCCTCTGCATTACTCTCTTGAGCCTCTGCATCCCTCTCCTAAGCCTCTGCCTCACTCTATTAAGCCTCTGCATCACTCTCTTGAGCCTCTGCATCCCTCTCTTGAGCCTCTGCGTCACTCTCTTCATCCACTTCATCCCTTTCTTGAGCCTCTGCAACACTCTCTTCAGCCTCTGCATCACTCTCGTAAGCCTCTGAATCACTCTCTTGAGCCTCTGCATTCCTCTCTTAAGCCTCTGCATCACTCTCTTGATCCTCTGCATCCCTCTCTTAAGCCTCTGCATCATTCTCTTGAGCCCCTGCATCATTCTCTTGAGCCCCTGCATCCCTCTCTTAAGCCTCTACATCATTCTCTTGTGCCCCTGCATCATTCTCTTGAGCCACTGCATCCCTCTCTTAAGCCTCTACATCATTCTCTTGTGATAAAATACTTAGTAAGATATTGAAAAGGCGAGAAGTTATCTTTATATTGCATATATCGACGTTTCAGCCGGATTAGAGCGGTTTTACGTGTACATCTTCCATCGGTAATATAAACGGAAAATCAGGAACATTTTAGAGTATTTTAATGAAAACACATTGATTTTTATCATTTGTATTGGAAACAACATCTTTATATGTCTTTTCTAGAATCTAAATAATACGAAACCTCGCTTTATGATTTGAAGATAAAATCCTCAAATTTGGTAAAATAACGATTTTTTCACGTTTTTCATGTAGTGTGACATTACGTAAATATATTCGTTTTTTCCAATATTTCGATACTACTTCATGTTATTTCACGATATGTGATTTGGCCTTCAAATCTCAGAATTTCGCAAATTTTGCATTTTAAGCAAGTTTTCTTGCGTTTTGTTTTGTACTAAAAATCATTGAATTTAGCAATATTTTGACGTTTATCATCCTCTTTTCCTTTATGTGATTTAAACAAAATATCATCGAATTAGGCAATATTTTGCCGTTTTTCCACGTTTTTTTAAATTTTCAGTTTGTTGTTAATAATTCATTAAATGTAAGATAAAAATGATGCAAACATGTAATTGATTAGAAAAAACCTTAAATACTTCTTTTTCAATCAACTATTTTGTTTCTCGTTAAAATACTGAGTAAGATATTGAAAAGGGGAGAAGTTAAGTTTTTTTTGCATATATCGACGTTTCAGCAGGATTAGAGCGGTTTAGAGCAAGTTTTCTTGCATTTTGTTTTGTACTAAAAATCATCGAATTTAGCAATACTTTGACCTTTATCATCCCCTTTTCCTTTACGTGATTTAAACAAAATATCATCGAATTAGGCGTTTTTCCACGTTTTTGTGAATTTTCAGTTTATTGTTATTAATTCATTAAATATACGATAAAAATTATGCAAACACATAATTGATCAGAAAATAACCTAAAAACTTTATTTTCAATCATCTATTTGTTTCTCGTTAAAATACTGAGTTAGGATTGAAAAGGGGAGAAGTTCTTTTTTATTGCATATATCGACGTTTCAGCCGGATTAGAAAGGTTTTACGTGTACATCTTCCATTGGTAATATAAACTGAAAATCAAAAACATTTTAGTAATTTTAATGAAAACACATTAATTTTTATCATTTGTATTGGAAGTAACATCTTTATACGTCTTTTCTAGGGTCTAAAAAATACGAAACGTCGCTCTATGATTCGAAGTTAAAATCCTCAAATTTGGTATAATAATGACTTTTTTCACGTTTTTCATGTAGTTTGATATTACGTAAATATATTCATTTTTACCAATATTTCGATACTATTTCATGTCGTATCACGATATGTGATTTAGCCTTCAAATCTCAGTTTTTCGCATAATATTTCATTTTAAGCAAGTTTTCTTGCATTTTGTTTCGTACTAAAAATCATCGAATTCAGCAATATTTTGACGTTTATCATAGTTTTTTCCTTTATGTGATATAAACAAAACATTATCGAATTAGGCAATATTTTCCGGTTTTTCCACGTTTTTGTGAATTTTTAGTTTATTGTTATTAATTCATTAAATATACGATAAAAATGATGCAAACACATAATTGATTAGAAATTAACCTTAAACACTTCATTTTCAACCAACTATTTGTTTCTCGTTAAAATACTGAGTAAGATATTGAAAAGGGGAGAAGTTCTGTTTTTATTGCATATATCGACGTTTCAGCCGGATTAGAACGGTTTTACGTGTACATCTTCCATTGGTAATATAAACCGAAAATCAGGAACGTTTTACTTAATTTTAATGAAAACACATTGATTTCTATCATTTGTATTGGAAGTAACATCTTTATACGTCTTTTCTAGGGTCTAAAAAATACGAAACGTCGCTCTATGATTCGAAGTTAAAATCCTCAAATTTGGTATAATGACTTTTTTCATGTTTTTCATGTAGTTTGATATTACGTAAATATATTAATTTTTACCAATATTTCGATACTATTTCATGTAGTATCACGATATGTGATTTGGCCTTCAAATCTCAGATTTTCGCATAATATTTCATTTTAAGCAAGTATTCTTGCATTTTGTTTCGTACTTAAAATCATTGTATTCAGCAATATTTTGAAGTTTATCATCCCCTTTTCCTTTATGTGATATAAACAAAATATCATCGAATTAGGCAATATTTTGCTGTTTTTCCACGTTTTTGTGAATTTTCAGTTAATTGCTATTAATTCATTAAATATACGATAAAAATTATGCAAACACATAATGGATAGAAATTATTTCAAACTGCGAATACGTGCAGAGAACCCTATTTTGGCTCCAAAATATGTCTCAAGCGTCCAATAGGGGATGTTTGGGATATTTAAAAAACTGCAGGAGGGGGGTTTGGGCAAAATATGACATATCGCTGCTTTCAGTAATTTGCATATTTTCGGTATAAAATGTCGTAATTTCAAACTGCGAATATGTGCAGAGAGCCAGAATTTGGCTCCAAAATATAACTCAAGGGTCGAATTTTTGATGTTTGGGATATTTTGAAAACTGCAGGGAGGGTTTGGGCAAAATGTGATCCATCGCCGCTTTCAGTAATTGTCATATTTTCGGTATAAAAAGTCGTAATTTCAAACTGTGAATACGTGCAGAAGGCCAGAATTTGGTTCCAAAATATAATTCAAGGGTCGAATTTTGGATGTTTGGGATATTTTGCAAACTGCAGGGGGGTTTGGGCAAAATGTGACCCATCGCTGCTTTCAGTATTTGCATATTTTCCGTATAAAAAGTCGTAATTTCAAACTGCGAACACGTGCAGAGAGCCAGAATTTGGCTCCAAAATATGACTCAAGCGTCGAATTTGGGATGTTTGGGATATTTTGAAAACTGCAGGGAGGGTTTGGGCAAAATGTGATCCATCGCCGCTCTCAGTAATTAGCATATTTTTTGTAAATGGATTTTGGATTTACAGTCTTCGTGGTGTAGTGGTAAGACACTCGCCTGGCGTTCCGCTAGCGCTATGTCATGGGTTCGTATCCTGGCCGGAGAGGATTTACATGGCGCAATTCCTTAACTGTAGCCTTTGTTTAACGCAACAGTAAAATGTGTACTTGGATGAAAAAACGATTCTTCGCAGCAGGGGATCGTATTCCAGGGACCTGCCCGAAACGCTACGCGTACTAGTGGCTGTAATAGAATGTAACAACTCTTGTATATATCTCAAAAAAAAAAAAGTATAAAAAGTCGTAATTTCAAACTGCGAATACGTGCAGAGAGCCAGAATTTGGCTCCAAAATATGGCTGAAGAGTCGAATTTGGGATGTTTGGGATATTTTGAAAACTGCAGGGAGGGTTTGGGCAAAATGTGATCCATCGCCGCTGTCGGTAATTGGCATATTTTCAGTATAAAATGAAATAATTTCAAACTGCGAATACATGCAGAAAGCCAGAATTTGGCTCCAAAATATTGCTCAAGCGTGAAATTTTGGATGTTTGGGATATTTTGAAAAATGCAGGAAGGGTTTGGGCAAAATGTGATCAATCGTCGCTTTCAGTAATTGTCATATTTTCGATATAAAAAGTCGTAATTTCAATCTGCGAATGCGTTCATAATGACAGAATTTAGTTCCAAAATATAACTCAAGGGTCGAATTTTTGATATTTGGGATATTTTGCAAACTGCAGGGAGGGTGTGGGCAAAATGTCATCCATCGCCGCTCTCAGTAATTAGCATATTTTTGGTATAAAAAGTCGTAATTGCAAACTGCGAATACGTGCAGAGAGCCAGAATTTGGCTCAAAAATATAGCTCAAGCGTCGAATTTGGGATGTTTGTGATATTTTGAAAGCTGCAGGGAGGGTTTGGCCAGAATGGGATCCATCGCCGCTTTCAGTAATTGGCATATTTTCGGTAAAAAAGTCGTAATTTCAAACTGCGAATACGTGCAGAGAGCCAGAATTAGGCTCCAAAATATGGCTCAAGGATCGAATTTAGGATGTTTGGGATATTTTGAAAACTGCAGGGGGGTTTGAGCAAAATGTGACCCATCGCTGCTTTCAGTAATTGGCATATTTTCAGTATAAAAAGTCGTAATTTCAAACTGCGAATACGTGCAAAGAGCCAGAATTTGGCTCCAAAATTAGGCTCAAGGGTCGAATTTGGGATGTTTGGGATATTTTGAAAACTGCAGGGGGGGTTTGGGCAAAATGTGATTCATCGCCGCTTTCAGTAATTGGCATATTTTCGGTATAAAAATTCGTAATTTCAAACTGCGATTACGTGCAGAGATCCAAAATTTGGCTAAAAAATATTGCTCAAGCATCGAATTTGTTATGTTTAGGATATTTTGAAAACTGCAGGGAGGGTTTGAGCAAAATGTGATCCATCGCCGCTTTCAGTAATTGGCAAATTTTCGGTATAAAAAGTCGTAATTTCAAACCGCGAATACATGCAGACAGCCAGAATTTGGCTCCAAAATTCAGCCTCTGCATCATTCTCTTCAGCCTCTGCATCACTCTCTTAAGCCTCTGCATCATTCTCTTCAGCCTCTGCATCACTCTCCCGAGCCTCTGCATCACTCTTTTACGCCTCTGCATCATTCTCTTCAGCCTCTGCATCACCCTCTTCAGCCTCTGCATCCCTCTCTTAAGCCTCTGCATCATTCTCTTCAACCTCTGCATCCCTCTCTTCAGACTCTGCATCACCCTCGTAAGCCTCTGAATTACTCTCTTGAGCCTCTGCATCCCTCTCTTAAACTCCTGCATCCCTCCCATGAGCCTCTGCATCCCTCACTTGAGCCTTTGCATCACTCTTTTAAGCCTCTGCATCCCTCTCTTGAGCCTCTGCGTCACTCAAGAGCCTCTACATCCCTCTCTTGTGCCTCTGCTTCTATCACTTGAGCCTTTTCATCACTCTTTTAAGCCTCTATTTCCCTCTCTTGAGCCCTTGCATCCCTCTCTTGAGCCTCTGCATCACTCTCTTGAGCCTCTGCATCACCCTTTTAATCCTCTGCATCCCTCTTTTGAGCCTCTGCATCACTCTCGTAAGCCTCTGCATCACTCTCTTAAGCCTCTGCATCACTCTCGTAAACCTCTGAATCACTCTCTTGAGCCTCTCTATCACTCTCTTGAGCCCCTGCATCCCTCTATTGAGCCTCTGCATCACTCTATTGAGCCTCTGCATCACCCTCTTAAGCCTCTGCATCTCTCTTTTGAGCCTCTGCATCACTTTCTTAAGCCTCTGCATACTTTTCTTGAGCCTCATCATCTCTCTCCTGAACACCTGCATCCCTCTCATGAGTCTTTGCATCCCTCACTTGAGCTTTTGCATCACTCGCTTAAGCCTCTGCATTCCTCTCTTGAGCCTCTGCATCACTCGCAGGAGCCTATGCATCCCTCTATTGTGCGTCTGCATCCCTCACTTGAGCCTCTGCATCCCTCTCTTGAGCCCCTGCATCCTTCTCTTGAGCCTCTGTATCCCTCTCTTGAGCCTCTGCATCCCTCTCTTAAGCCTCTGCATCACTCTCGTAAACTTCTGCATCACTCTCGTAAGCCTCTGAATCACTCTCTTGAACCTCTTCATCACTCTCTTGAGCCTCTACATCCCTCTCTTGAGCCTCTGCATCCCTCTCTTAAGCCTCTGCATCACTCTCATGAGCCTCTGAATCACTCTCTTGAGCCCCTGCATCCCTCTCTTGAGCCTCTGCATCACTCTCTTGAGCCTCTGCATCACCCTTTTAAGTCTCTTCATCCCTCTTTTGAACCTCTGCATCACTTTCTTAAGCCTCTGCATCACTCTCTTAAGACTCTGCATCAGTCTCGTAAGCCTCTGAATCACTCTCTTGAGCCTCTGCATCCCTCTCTTGAGCCTCTGCATCACTCCCAAGAGCCTCTGCATCCCTCTCTATTTCCTCTTCAACCCTCAGTTGAGTCTCTGCATCCCTCTCTTGAGTCTCTGCATCCCTCTCTTGAACTCCTGCATCCCTCCCATGAGCCTCTGCATCCCTCACTTGAGCCTTTGCATCACTCTTTTAAGCCTCTGCATCCCTCTCTTGAGCCTCTGCGTCACTCTCAAGAGCCTCTGCATCCCTCTCTTGTGCCTCTGCTCCTATCACTTGAGCCTTTGCATCACTCTTTTAAGCCTCTGCATCCCTCTCTTGAGCCTTTGCGTCCCTCTCTTGAGCCTCTGCATCACTCTCTTGAGCCTCTGCATCACCCATTTAAGCCTCTGCATCCCTCTTTTGAGCCACTGCATCACTCTTTTAGGCATCCCTCTGCATCCCTCTCAAAAGAGGGATGCATAGTCTTAAAAGGGTGATGCAGAGGCTCAGGAGAATGATGCAGAGGCTCAAGAGAGGGATGCAGGGGCTCAGGAGTGTAATGCAGAGGCTCAAGAGAGTGATTCAGAAGCTTAGGAGAGTGTTGCAGAGGCTTAAGCGAGTGATGCAGAGGCTCATGAGAGTGATGCAGAGTCTGAAGAGAGTGATGCAGAGGCTCTAGAGAGTGATGCAGAGGCTCAAGAGGGTGATGCAGAGGCTCAAGAGAATGATGCAGAGGATCAATAGAGTGATGCAGAGGCTCGAGAGAGTGATTCAGAGGCTTACGAGAGTGATGCAGAGGCTCATGAGAATGATGCAGAGGATCAATTAAGTGATGCAGAGGCTCGAGAGAATCATTCAGAGGCTTACGAGAGTGATGCAGTGGCTTAAGAGAGTGTTGCAGAGGCTCAAGAGAGGGATGAAGAGGATAAAGAGAGTGACGCAGAGGCTCAAGAGAGGGATGCAGAGGCACAAGAGAATGATGCAGAGGCTCAATAGAGTGAGGCAGAGGCTTAGAAGAGGGATGCAGAAGCTCAAGAGAGTAATGCAGAGGCTTATGAGGGAGAGGCAGAGGCTCAAGAGAGTGATGCAGAGGCTTCAGAGAGAGATGCAGGGGCTCAAGAGAGTTATGCAGAGGCTCAAGAGAGTGATTCAGAGGCTTATGAGAGTGATGCAGAGGCTTAAGAGAGCGATGCAGAGGCTTAAAAGAGGGATGCGGAGGCTCAAGAGAGGGATGCAGAGGCCCAAGTGAGAGATGCAAAGGCTCAAGAGAGGGATGCAGAGGCTCAAGTGAGGGATGCAGAGGCAAAAGAGAGGGATGCAGAGGCTCTTGGAAGTGATGCAGAGGCTCAAGAGAGGGATGCAGAGGCTTAAGAGAGTGATGCAAAGGCTCATGAGAGGGATGCTGAGGCTCATGAGAGGGATGCAGGAGTTCACGAAAGGGATGCAGAGGCTCAGGAGAGTGATGCAGAGGCTCAAGAGAGGGATGCAGAGGCTCAAGAGAGTGATGCAGAGGCTTATTAGAGTGAGGCAGAGGCTTAGGAGAGGGATGCAGAGGCTCAAGAGAGTAATGCAGAGGCTTAAGAGGGAGATTCAGAGGCTCAAGAGAGTGATGCAGAGGGTCAAGAGCGGGATGCAAGGGCTCAAGAGAGGGATGCAGAGGCTTAAAAGAGTGATGCAAAGGCTCAAGTGATAGAAGTAGAGGCACAAGAGAGGGATGCAGAAGCTCTTGAGAGTGACGCAGAGGCACAAGAGAGGGATGCAGGAGCTTAAAAGAGTGATGCAAAGGCTCAAGTGAGGGATGCAGAGGCTCTTGGGAGGGATGCAGGAGTTAAAGAGAGGGATGCAGAGGCTCAAGAGAGAGATGCAGAGACTCAAGTGAGGGATGAAGAGGCAATAGAGAGGGATGCAGAGGCTCTTGGGAGTGATGCAGAGGCTCAAGAGAGGGATGCAGAGGCTCAAAAGAGTGATTCAGAGGCTTACGAGACTGATGCAGAGGCTTAAGAGAGTGATGCAGAGGTTTAAGAAAGTGATGCAGAGGCTCAAAAGAGGGATGCATAGTCTTAAAAGGGTGATGAAGAGGCTCAGGAGAATGATGCAGAGGCTCAAGAGAGGGATGCAGGGGCTCAAGAGAGTAAAGCAGAGGCTCAAGAGAGTGATTCAGAGGCTTACGAGAGTGATGCAGAGGCTTAAGCGAGTGATGCAGAGGCTCAAGAGAGTGATGCAGAGGCTGAAGAGAGTGATGCAGAGGCTCTAGAGAGTGATGCAGAGGCTCAAGAGGGTGATGCAGAGGCTCAAAAGAATGATGCAGAGGATCAAGAGAGTGATGCAGAGGCTCGAGAGAGTGATTCAGAGGCTTACGAGAGTGATGCAGAGGCTCAAGAGAGTGTTGCAGAGGCTCAAGAGAGGGATGAAGAGAGTGACGTAGAGGCTCAAGAGAGGGATGCAGAGGCACAAGAGAGTGATGCAGAGGCTTAATAGAGTGAGGCAGAGGCTTAGAAGAGGAATGCAGAAGCTCAAGAGAGTAATGTAGATGCTCAAGAGAGTAATGCAGAGGCTTATGAGGGAGATGCAGAGGCTCAATAGAGTGATGCAGAGGCTTGAGAGAGAGATGCAGGGGCTCAAGAGAGTTATGCAGAGGCTCAAGAGAGTGATTCAGTGGCTTAAGAGAGTGATACAGAGGCTTAAGAGAGCGATGCAGAGGCTTAAAAGAGGGATGCGGAGGCTCAAGAGAGGGATGCAGAGGCCCAAGTGAGGGATGCAAAGGCTCAAGAGAGTGATGCAGAGGCTTAATAGAGTGAGGCAGAGGCTTAGGAGAGGGATGCAGAGGCTCAAGAGAGTAATGCAGAGGCTTAAGAGGGTGATTCAGAGGCTCAAGAGAGTGATGCAGAGGGTCAAGAGCGGGATGCAAGGGGCTCAAGAGAGGGATGCAGAGGCTTAAAAGAGTGATGCAAAGGCTCAAGTGATAGAAGTAGAGGCAAAAGAGAGGGATGCAGAAGCTCTTGAGAGTGATGCAGAGGCTCAAGAGAGGGATGCAGAAGCTTAAGAGAGTGATGCAAAGGCTCAAGTGAGGGATGCAGAGGCTCATGGGAGGGATGCAGGAGTTCAAGAGAGGGATGTAGAGGCTCAAGAGAGGGATGCAGAGACTCAAGTGAGGGATGAAGAGGCAATAGAGAGGGATGCAGAGGCTCTTGGGAGTGATGCAGAGGCTCAAGAGAGGGATGCAGAGGCTCAAGAGAGTGATTCAGAGGCTTACGAGACTGATGCAGAGGCTTAAGAGAGTGATGCAGAGGCTTAAGAAAGTGATGCAGAGGCTCAAAAGAGGGATGCATAGTCTTAAAAGGGTGATGCAGAGGCTCAGGAGAATGATGCAGAGGCTCAAGAGAGGGATGCAGGGGCTCAAGAGTGTAATGCAGAGGCTCAAGAGAGTGATTCAGAGGCTTACGAGAGTGATGCAGAGGCTTAAGCGAGTGATGCAGAGGCTCAAGAGAGTGATGCAGAGGCTAAAGAGAGTGAAGCAGAGGCTCTAGAGAGAGATGCAGAGGCTCAAGAGGGTGATGCAGAGGCTCAAGAGAATGATGCAGAGGATCAATAGAGTGATGCAGAGGCTCGAGAGAGTGATTCAGAGGCTTACGAGAGTGTTGCAGAGGCTGAAGAGAGTGTTGCAGAGGCTCAAGAGAGGGATGAAGAGGATAAAGAGAGTGACTCAGAGGCTCAAGAGAGGGATGCAGAGGCACAAGAGAGTGATGTAGAGGCTCAATAGAGTGAGGCAGAGGCTTAGAAGAGGGATGCAGAAGCTCAAGAGAGTAATGCAGAGGCTTATGAGGGAGATGCAGAGGCTCAAGAGAGTGATGCAGAGGCTTCAGAGAGAGATGCAGGGGCTCATGAGAGTTATGCAGAGGCTCAAGAGAGTGATTCAGAGGATTAAGAGAGTGATGCAGAGGCTTAAGAGAGCGATGCAGAGGCTTAAAAGAGGGATGCGGAGGCTCAAGAGAGGGATGCAGAGGCCCAAGTGAGGAATGCAAAGGCTCAAGAGAGGGATGCAGAGGCTCAAGTGAGGGATGCAGAGGCAAAAGAGAGGGATGCAGAGGCTCTTGGAAGTGATGCAGAGGCTCAAGAGAGGGATGCAGAGGCTTAAGAGAGTGATGCAAAGGCTCAAGAGAGGGATGCAGAGGCTCATGAGAGGGATGCAGGAGTTCACGAAAGGGATGCAGAGGCTCAAGAGAGTGATGCAGAGGCTCAAGAGAGGGATGCAGAGGCTCAAGAGAGTGATGCAGAGCTTAATAGAGTGAGTCAGAGGCTTAGGAGAGGGATGCAGAGGCTCAAGAGAGTAATGCAGAGGCTTAAGAGGGTGATTCAGAGGCTCAAGAGAGGGATGCAGAGGCCCAAGTGAGGAATGCAAAGGCTCAAGAGAGGGATGCAGAGGCTCAAGTGAGGGATGCAGAGGCAAAAGAGAGGGATGCAGAGGCTCTTGGAAGTGATGCAGAGGCTCAAGAGAGGGATGCAGAGGCTTAAGAGAGTGATGCAAAGGCTCAAGAGAGGGATGCAGAGGCTCATGAGAGGGATGCAGGAGTTCACGAAAGGGATGCAGAGGCTCAAGAGAGTGATGCAGAGGCTCAAGAGAGGGATGCAGAGGCTCAAGAGAGTGATGCAGAGCTTAATAGAGTGAGGCAGAGGCTTAGGAGAGGGATGCAGAGGCTCAAGAGAGTAATGCAGAGGCTTAAGAGGGTGATTCAGAGGCTCAAGAGAGTGATGCAGAGGGTCAAGAGCGGGATGCAAGGGCTCAAGAGATGGATGCAGAGGCTTAAAAGAGTGATGCAAAGGCTCAAGTGATAGAAGTAGAAGCACAAGAGAGGGATGCAGAAGCTCTTGAGAGTGACGCAGAGGCACAAGAGAGGGATGCAGGAGCTTAAAAGAGTGATGCAAATGCTCAAGTGAGGGATGCAGAGGCTCTTGGGAGGGATGCAGGAGTTAAAGAGAGGGATGCAGAGGCTCTCTTCATCCTCTTCATCCCTCTCTTGAGCCTCTGCAACACTCTCTTCAGCCTCTGCATTACTCTCTTAAGCCTCTGTATCACTCTCGTAAGTCTCTGAATCACTCTCTTGAGCCTCTGCATTACTCTCTTGAGCTCCTGCATCCCTCTCCTGAGCCTCTGCATCACTCTCTTGAGCCTCTGCGTCACCCTTTTAAGCCTCTTAATCCCTCTTTTGAGCCTCTGCATCACTTTCGTAAGCCTCTGCATCACTCTCTTAAGCCTCTGCATCAGTCTCCTAAGCCTCTGAATCACTCTCTTCATCTTCTTCATCCCTCTCTTGAGCCTCTGCAACACTCTCTTCAGCCTCTGCAACACTCTCGTAAGCCTCTGAATCACTCTCTTGAGCCTCTGCATCCCTCTCTTAAACTCTTGCATCCCTCCCATGAGCCTCTACATCCCTCACTTGAGCCCAAATTCGACCCTTGAGAAATATTTTGGAGCCAAATTCTGGCTCTCTGCACATATTCGCAGTTTGAAATTACGACATTTTATACCGAAAATATGCAAATTACTGAAAGCAGCGATGGGTCATATTTTGCCCAAACCCCCCCCCCCCCCTGCAGTTTTTTAAATATCCCAAATATCCCCAATTCGACGCTTGAGACATATTTTGGAGCCAAAATAGGGTTCTCTGCACGTATTCGCAGTTTGAAATAATTTCATTTTATACCGACAATATGCCAATTACTGAGAACGGCGATGGGTCACATTTTGCCAAAACCCCCCTGCAGTTTCAAAATATCATAAACATCACAAATTCGACCCTTGAGCTATATTTTGGAGCCAAATTCTGACTCTCTGCACGTCTTCGTAGTTTAAAATTACGTCTTTTTATACTGAAAATATGCCAATTACTGAAAGCAGCGAAAGGTCACATTTTGCCCAAACCCCCCTGCAGTTTTCAAAATATCCCAAACATCCCAAGTTCGACCATTGAGCGATATTTTGGAGCCAAATTCTGGCTCTCTGCATGTATTCCCAGTTTGAAATGACGAATTTTTATACCAAAAATATGCCAATTAGCGACGATGGACTACATTTTGCCTAATCCCTCCCTGCAGTTTCAAAATATCCCAAACATCCTAAATTCGACCTATGAGTCTAATTTTGGAGCCAAATTCTGCCTCTCTGCACGTATTCGCAGTTTGAAATTACGAATTTTTGTACCGAAAATATGCTAATTACTTAGAGCGGCGATGGATCACATTTTGCCCAAACCCTCCCATTTTACCCAAACCCTATATCACATAGAGGAAAAGGGGATGATAAACGTCAAAATATTGCTATATTCGATGATTTTTAGTACGAAACAAAATTCAAGAAAACTTGCTTAAAATGCAATATTATGCGAAATTCTGATATTTAAAGGCCAAATCACATATCGTGATACTACATGAAATAGTATCGAAATATTGGTAAAAACGAATATATTCTCGTGATGTCACACTACATAAAAAACGTGAACAAAATCGCTCTATTACCTTATTTGAGGATTTTAACTTCAAATCATAGAGTGAGGTTTCGTATTATTTAGATCCTAGAAAAGACATATAGAAATGTTGTTTCCAATACAAATGATAAAAATCAATGTGTTTTTATTGGAATTAACTAAAATATTCCTGATTTTCAGTTTATATTACTGATGGAAGATGTACACGGAAAACTGCTCAAATCCGGCTGAAAAGTTGCTATATGCAATAAAAACAGAACTTCTCCCCTTTTCAATATCTTATTGAGTATTTTATCGAGAAACAAATAGTTGATTGAAAATGAAGTATTTAATTTTTTTTCTAGTCAATTATGTGTTTGCGTCATTTTTATCGTATAAAAATATAGCTCAAGCGTCGAATTTGGGATGTTTGTGATATTTTGAAAGCTGCAGGGAGGGTTTGGCCAGAATAGGATCCATCGCCGCTTTCAGGAATTGGCATATTTTCGGTAAAAAAAAGTCGTAATTTCAAACTGCGAATACGTGCAGAGAGCCAGAATTAGGCTCCAAAATATGGCTCAAGGATCGAATTTAGGATGTTTGGGATATTTTGAAAACTGCAGGGGGGTTTGAGCAAAATGTGACCCATCGCTGCTTTCAGTAATTGGCATATTTTCAGTATAAAAAGTCGTAATTTCAAACTGCGAATACGTGCAAAGAGCCAGAATTTCGCTCCAAAATTAGGCTCAAGGGTCGAATTTGGGATGTTTGGGATATTTTGAAAACTGCAGGGGGGGTTTGGGCAAAATGTGATTCATCGCCGCTTTCAGTAATTGGCATATTTTCGGTATAAAAATTCGTAATTTCAAACTGCGAATACGTGCAGAGAGCCAAAATTTGGCTAAAAAATATTGCTCAAGCATCCAATTTGTTATGTTTGGGATATTTTGAAAACTGCAGGGAGGGTTTGAGCAAAATGTGATCCATCACCGCTTTCAGTAATTGGCATATTTTCGGTATAAAAAGTCGTAATTTCAAACCGCGAATACATGCAGACAGCCAGAATTTGGCTCAAAAATTCAGCCTCTGCATCATTCTCTTCAGCCTCTGCATCACTCTCTTAAGCCTCTGCATCATTCTCTTCAGCCTCTGCATCACTCTCTTGAGCCTCTGCATCACTCTCCCGAGCCTATGCATCACTCTTTTACGCCTCTGCATCATTCTCTTCAGCCTCTGCATCACCCTCTTCAGCCTCTGCATCCCTCTCTTAAGCCTCTGCATCATTCTCTTCAACCTCTGCATCCCTCTCTTCAGACTCTGCATCACTCTCGTAAGCCTCTGAATTACTCTCTTGAGCCTCTGCATCCCTCTCTTAAACTCTTGCATCCCTCCCATGAGCCTCTGCATCCCTAACTTGAGCCTTTGCATCACTCTTTTAAGCTTCTGCATCCCTCTCTTGAGCCTCTGCGTCACTCAAGAACCTCTGCATCCCTCTCTTGTGCCTCTGCTTCTATCACTTGAGCCTTTGCATCACTCTTTTAAGCCTCTGCATCCCTCTCTTGAGCCCTTGCATCCCTCTCTTGAGCCTCTGCATCACTCTCTTGAGCCTCTGCATCACCCTTTTAAGCCTCTGCATCCCTCTTTTGAGCCTCTGCATCACTCTTGTAAGCCTCTGCATCACTCTCTTAAGCCTCTGCATCACTCTCGTAAACCTCTGAATCACTCTCTTGAGCCTCTCTACCACTCTCCTGAGCCCCTGCATCCCTCTATTGAGCCTCTGCATCACTCTCTTGAGCCTCTGCATCACCCTCTTAAGCCTCTGCATCTCTTTTTTGAGCCTCTGCATCACTTTCTTAAGCCTCTGCATCCTTTTCTAGAGCCTCTTCATCTCTCTCCTGAACACCTGCATCCCTCTCATGAGCCTTTGCATCCCTCACTTGAGCCTTTGCATCACTCGCTTAAGCCTCTGCATCCCTCTCTTGAGCCTCTGCATCACTCACAAGAGCCTATTCATCCCTCTATTGTGCGTCTGCATCCCTCACTTGAGCCTCTGCATCCCTCTCTTGAGCCCCTGTATCCCTCTCTTGAGCCTCTGCCTCTCTCTCTTGAGCCTCTGCATCCCTCTCTTAAGCCTCTGCATCACTCTCTTAAACCTCTGCATCACTCTCGTAAGCCTCTGAATCACTCTCTTGAACCTCTTCATCACTCTCTTGAGCCTCTACATCCCTCTCTTGATCCTCTGCATCCCTCTCTTAAGCCTCTGCATCACTCTCCTGAGCCTCTGAATCACTCTCTTGAGCCCCTGCATCCCTCTCTTGAGCCTCTGCATCACTCTCTTGAGCCACTGCATCACCCTTTTAAGCCTCTTCATCCCTCTTTTGAACCTCTTCATCACTTTCTTAAGCCTCTGCATCACTCTCTTAAGCCTCTGCATCAGTCTGGTAAGCCTCTGAATCACTCTCTTGAGCCTCTGCATCCCTCTCTTGAGCCTCTGCATCCCTCCCAAGAGCCGCTGCATCCCTCTCTATTTCCTCTTCAACCCTCACTTGAGTCTCTGCATCCCTCTCTTGAGTCTCTGCATCCCTCTCTTGAACTCCTGCATCCCTCCCATGAGCCTCTGCATCCCTCACTTGAGCCTTTGCATCACTCCTTTAAGCCTCTGCATCCCTCTCTTGAGCCTCTGCGTCACTCTCAAGAGCCTCTGCATCCCTCTCTTGTGCCTCTGCTCCTATCACTTGAGCCTTTGCATCACTCTTTTAAGCCTCTGTATCCCTCTCTTGAGCCTTTGCATCCCTCTCTTGAGCCTTTGCATCCCACTCTTGAGCCTCTGCATCATTCTCTTGAGCCTCTGCATCACCCTTTTAAGCCTCTGCATCCCTCTTTTGAGCCACTGCATCACTCTTTTAAGCCTCTGCATCACTCTCGTAAACCTCTTCATCACTCTCTAGAGCCTCTCTATCACTCTTTTGAGCCTCTCTATCACTCTCTTGAGCCCCTGCATCCCTCTATTGTGCCTCTGCATTACTCTCTTGAGCCTCGGCATCACCCTCCCTCTGCATCCCTCTTTTGAGCCTCTGCATCACGTTCTTAAACCTCTGCATCCCTTTCTTGAGCCTCTTCATCTCTCTCCTGAACTCCTGCATCCCTCTCATGAACCTTTGCATCCTTCACTTGAGCCTTTGCATCACTCGCTTAAGCCTCTGCATCCCACTCTTGAGCCTCTGCATCACTCACAAGAGCCTATGCATCCCTCTATTGAGCCCCTGCATCCCTCTCTTGAGCCTCTGCATCTATCTCTTGAGCCTCTGCATCCCTCTCTTAAGCCTCTGCATCACTCTCTAAAGCCTCTACATCACACTCTTGATCATCTGCATTACTCTCGTAAGCCTCTGCATCACTCTCTTGAGCCTCTGCATAACTCTCTTGAACCTCTGCATCACTCTCTTGAGCCTCTGCATCCTTCTCTTGAGCCTTTGAATCCCTCTCTCGAGGCCTCTGCATCACTCTCTCGAGCCTGTGCATCACTCTCATGATCCTGTGTATCACTCTCTTGAGCCTCTGCATCACTCTCTTGAGCCTCTGTATCACTCTCTAGAGCCTCTGCATCACTCTCTTTAGCCTCTGCATCACTCTCTTAAGCCTCTGCTTCCCTCTCTTGATCCTCTGCATCACTCTCTTGAGCCTCTGCATTTCTCTCATGATCCTTTGCATCACTCTCTTGAGCCTCTGCATCCCTCTCTTGAACTCCTGCATCTCTCTCATGAGCCTCTGCATCCCTCTCTTTTCCCTCTGCATCCCTCACTTGAGCCTCTGCATCCCTCTCTTGAGCCTCTGCATCCATCTCTTGGGCTTCTGTATCCCTCTCTTGAGCCTACGCATCCCTCTTTTAAGCCTCTGCATCACTCTCTTAAGCCTCTGCATCACTCTCTTAAGCCTCTGAATCACTCTCTTGAGCCTCTGCATAACTCTCTTGAGCCCCTGCATCCCTCTCTCAACCCTTTGCATCACTCTCTTGAGCCTCTGCATCACCCTCTTAAGCCTCTGCATTACTCTCTTGAGCCTCTGCATCCCTCTCCTAAGCCTCTGCCTCACTCTATTAAGCCTCTGCATTACTCTCTTGAGCCTCTACATCCCACTCTCGAGCCTCTGCATTCCTCTCTTAAGCCTCTGCGTCAATCTCCTGAGCCTCTGAATCACTCTCTTGAGCCCCTGCATCCCTCTCTTGAGCCTCTGCATCACTCTCTTGAGCCTCTGCATCACCCTTTTGAGCCTCTGCATCCCTCTTTTGAACCTCTGCATCACTTTCTTAAGCCTCTGCATCACTCTCTTAAGCCTCTGCATCAGTCTCGTAAGCCTCTGAATCACTCTCTTGAGCCTCTGCATCCCTCTCTTGAGCCTCTGCATCACTCCCAAGAGCCTCTGCATCCCTCTCTATTTCCTCTTCAACCCTCACTTGAGACTCTGCATCCCTCTCTTGAGTCTCTGCATCCCTCTCTTGAACTCCTGCATCCCTCCCATGAGCCTCTGCATCCCTCACTTGAGCCTTTGCATCACTCTTTTAAGCCTCTGCATCCCTCTCTTGAGCCTCTGCGTCACTCTCAAGAGCCTCTGCATCCCTCTCTTGAGCCTTTGTATCCCTCTCTTGGGCCTCTGCATCACTCTCTTGAGCCTCTGCATCACCCTTTTAAGCCTCTGCATCCCTCTTCTGAGCCACTGCATCACTCTTTTAAGCCTCTGCATCACTCTCGTATACCTCTGAATCACTCTCTTGAGCCTCTCTATCACTCTCTTGAGCCCCTGCATCCCTCTATTGTGCCTCTGCATCACTCTCTTGAGCCTCGGCATCACCCTCCCTCTGCATCCCTCTTTTGAGCCTCTGCATCACTTTCTTAAACCTCTGCATCCCTTTTTTGAGCCTCTTCATCTCTCTCCTGAACTCCTGCATCCCTCTCATAAACCTTTGCATCCTTCACTTGAGCCTTTGCATCACTCGCTTAAGCCTCTGCATCCCACTCTTGAGACTCTGCATCACTCACAAGAGCCTATGCATCCCTCTATTGAGCCCCTGCATCCCTCTCTTGAGCCTCTGCATTCCTCTCTTGAGCCTCTGCATCCCTCTCTTAAGCCTCTGCATCACTCTCTAAAGCCTCTGCATCACTCTCTTGATCATCTGCATTACTCTCGTAAGCCTCTGCATCACTCTCTTGAGCCTCTGCATAACTCTCTTGAGCCTCTGCATCACTCTCTCGAGCCTCTGCATCTCTCTCTTGATCCTGTGTATCACTCTCTTGAGCCTCTGCATCACTCTCTTGAGCCTCTGTATCACTCTCTAGAGCCTATGCATCACTCTCTTTAGCCTCTGCATCACTCTCTTAAGCCTCTGCTTCCCTCTCTTGATCCTCTGCATCACTCTCTTGAGCCTCTGCATTTCTCTCATGATCCTTTGCATCACTCTCTTGAGCCTCTGCATCCCTCTCTTGATCTTCTGCATCTCTCTCTTGAGCTTCTGCATCCCTCTCATGAGCCTTTGCATCACTCTCTTAAGCCTCTGCATCACTCTCTTGAGCCTTTGCATCACTCTCAAGAGCCTCTGCATCCCTCTCTTTTGCCTCTGCATCCCTCACTTGAGCCTCTGCATCCCTCTCTTGAGCCTCTGCATCCATCTCTTGGGCTTCTGTATCCCTCTCTTGAGCCTACGCATCCCTCTTTTAAGCCTCTGCATCACTCTCTTAAGCCTCTGCATCACTCTCTTAAGCCTCTGAATCACTCTCTTGAGCCTCTGCATAACTCTCTTGAGCCCCTGCATCCCTCTCTCAACCCTCTGCATCACTCTCGTGAGCCTCTGCATCCCTCTTCTAAGCCTCTGCCTCACTCTATTAAGCCTCAGCATTACTCTCTTGAGCCTCTACATCCCTCTCTCGAGCCTCTGCATTCCTCTCTTAAGCCTCTGCGTCACTCTCCTGAGCCTCTGAATCACTCTCTTGAGCCCCTGCATCCCTCTCTTGAGCCTCTGCATCACTCTCTTGAGCCTCTGCATCACCCTTTTAAGCCTCTGCATCCCTCTTTTGAACCTCTGCATCACTTTCTTAAGCCTCTGCATCACTCTCTTAAGCCTCTGCATCAGTCTCGTAAGCCTCTGAATCACTCTCTTGAGCCTCTGCATCCCTCTCGTGAGCCTCTGCATCACTCCCAAGAGCCTCTGCATCCCTCTCTATTTCCTCTTCAACCCTCACTTGAGTCTCTGCATCCCTCTCTTGAGTCTCTGCATCCCTCTCTTGAACTCCTGCATCCCTCCCATTTGCCTCTGCATCCCTCACTTGAGCCTTTGCATCACTCTTTTAAGCCTCTGCATCCCTCTCTTGAGCCTCTGCGTCACTCTCAAGAGCCTCTGCATCCCTCTCTTGTGCCTCTGCTCCTATCTCTTGAGCCTTTGCATCACTCTTTTAAGCCTCTGCATCCCTCTCTTGAGCCTTTGCATCCCTCTCTTGAGCCTCTGCATCACTCGCTTGAGCCTCTGCATCACCCTTTTAAGCCTCTGCATCCCTCTATTGAGCCACTGCATCACTCTTTTAAGCCTCTGCATCACTCTCGTAAACCTCTGAATCACTCTCTTGAGCCTCTCTGTCACTCTCTTGAGCCCCTGCATCCCTCTATTGTGCCTCTGCATCACTCTCATGAGCCTTTGCATCACCCTTTTAAGCCTCTGCATCCCTCTTTTGAGCCACTGCATCACTCTTTTAAGCCTCTGCATCACTCTCGTATACCTCTGAATCACTCTCTTGAGCCTCTCTATCACTCTCTTGAGCCCCTGCATCCCTCTATTGTGCCTCTGTATCACTCTCTTGAGCCTCGGCATCACCCTCCCTCTGCATCCCTCTTTTGAGCCTCTGCATCACTTTCTTAAACCTCTGCATCCCTTTTTTGAGCCTCTTCATCTCTCTCCTGAACTCCTGCATCCCTCTCATGAACCTTTGCATTCTTCACTTGAGCCTTTGCATCACTCGCTTAAGCCTCTGCATCCCACTCTTGAGCCTCTGCATCACTCACAAGAGCCTATGCATCCCTCTATTGAGCCCCTGCATCCCTCTCTTGAGCCTCTGCATTCCTCTCTTGAGCCTCTGCATCCCTCTCTTAAGCCTCTGCATCACTCTCTTGAGCCTCTGCATCACCCTTTTAAGCCTCTGCATCCCTCTTTTGAGCCACTGCATCACTCTTTTAAGCCTCTGCATCACTCTCGTATACCTCTGAATAACTCTCTTGAGCCTCTCTGTCACTCTCTTGAGCCCCTGCATCCCTCTATTGTGCCTCTGCATCACTCTCTTGAGCCTCGGCATCACCCTCCCTCTGCATCCCTCTTTTGAGCCTCTGCATCACTTTCTTAAACCTCTGCATCCCTTTTTTGAGCCTCTTCATCTCTCTCCTGAACTCCTGCATCCCTCTCATGAACCTTTGCATCCTTCACTTGAGCCTTTGCATCACTCGCTTAAGCCTCTGCATCCCACTCTTGAGCCTCTGCATCACTCACAAGAGCCTATGCATCCCTCTATTGAGCCCCTGCATCCCTCTCTTGAGCCTCTGCATAACTCTCTTGAGCCTCTGCATCACTCTCTTGAGCCTCTGCATCCCTCTCTTGAGCCTTTGAATCCCTCTCTCGAGGACTCTGCATCACTCTCTCGAGCCTCTGCATCACTCTCTTGATCCTGTGTATCACTCTCTTGAGCCTCTGCATCACTCTCTTGAGCCTCTGTATCACTCTCTAGAGCCTCTGCATCACTCTCTTAAGCCTCTGCTTCCCTCTCTTGATCCTCTGCATCACTCTCTTGAGCCTCTGCATTTCTCTCATGATCCTTTGCATCACTCTCTTGAGCCTCTGCATCCCTCTCATGAGCCTTTGCATCACTCTCTTAAGCCTCCGCATCCCTCTCTTGAGCCTTTGCATCACTCTCAAGAGCCTCTGCATCCCTCTCTTTTGCCTCTGCATCCCTCACTTGAGCCTCTGCATCCCTCTCTTGAGCCTCTGCATCCATCTCTTGGGCTTCTGTATCCCTCTATTGAGCCTCCGCATCCCTCTCTTAAGCCTCTGCATCACTCTCGTAAGCCTCTGAATCACTCTCTTGAGCCTCTGCATAACTCTCTTGAGCCCCTGCATCCCTCTCTCAAGCCTCTGCATCACTCACTTGAGCCTCTGCATCACCCTCTTAAGCCTCTGCATTACTCTCTTGAGCCTCTGCATTCCTCTCCTAAGCCTCTGCCTCACTCTATTAAGCCTCTGCATTACTCTCTTGAGCCTCTGCATCACTCTCTTGAGCCTCTGCATCACTCTCTTCATCCTCTTCATCCCTCTCTTGAGCCTCTGCAACACTCTCTTCAGCCTCTGCATCACTCTCGTAAGCCTCTGAATCACTCGCTTGAGCCTCTGCATCACTCTCTTGAGTCTCTGCATCACTCTCGTGAGCCTCTGCATCACTCTCTTCAGCCTCTGCATCACTCTCTTAAGCCTCTGCTTCCCTCTCTTGATCCTCTGCATCACCCTCTTGAGCCTCTGCGTCTCTCTCTTAAGCCTCAGCATCACTCTCGTAAGCGTCTGAATCACTCTCTTGAGCCTGTGCATTACTCTCTTGAGCCCCTGCTTCCTTCTCTTGAGCCTCTGCATCACTCTCTTGAGCCTCTGCATCACTCATTTAAGCCTCTGCATCCCTATGAAAAACTTATTTGCTCAAGATAGCTGAAGAGAGGGATGCAGAGGCTCATGAGAGGGATGCAGGAGTTCACGAAAGGGATGCAGAGGCTCAAGAGAGTGATGCAGAGGCTTAAGAGAGGGATGCAGAGGCTCTAGAGAGTGATGCAGAGGCTTAAGAGAGGGATGCAGATGCTCAAGAGAGTGATGCAGAGTCTGAAGAGAGGGATGCAAAGGTTGAAGAGAATGATGCAGAGGCTTAAGAGAGGGATGCAGAGGCTGAAGAGGGTGATGCAGAGGCTGAAGAGAATGATGCTGAGGCGTAAAAGAGTGTTGCAGAGGCTCAAGAGAGTGATGCAGAGGCTCAAGAGAGTGATGCAGAGGCTGAAGAGAATGATGCAGAGGCTTAAGAGAGTGATGCAGAGGTTGAAGAGAATGATGCAGAGGCTGAATTTTAGAGTCAAATTCTGGCTGTCTGCACGTATTCGCGGTTTGAAATTACGACTTTTTATACCGATAATATGCCAATTACTGAAAGCTGCGATGGATCACATTTTGCTTAAACCCTCTCTGCAGTTTTCAAAATATCCCAAACATAACAAATTCCACGCTTGAGCAATATTTTTTTGCCAAATTCTGGCTCTCTGCACGTATTCGCAGTTTGAAATTACGAATTTTTATACCGAAAATATGCCAATTACTGAAAGCGGCGATGAATCACATTTTGCCCAAACCCTCCCTGCAGTTTTCAAAATATCCCAAACATCCCAAATTCGACCCTTGAGCCTAATTTTGGAGCCAAATTCTGGCTCTCTGCACGTATTCGCAGTTTGAAATTACGACTTTTTATACTGAAAATATGCCAATTACTGAGAGCACCGATGGGTCACATTTTGCTCAAACACCCCTGAAGTTTTCAAAATATCCCAAACATCCTAAATTCGATCGTTGAGCCATATTTTGGAGCCTATTTCTGGCTCTCTGCACATATTCGCAGTTTGATATTACGACTTTTTTTTACCGAAAAAATGCCAATTACTGAAAGCGGCGATGAATCACATTTTGCCCAATCCCTCCCTGCAGTTTTCAAAATATCCCAAACATCCCAAATTCGACCCTTGAGCCTAATTTTGGAGCCAAATTCTGGCACTCTGCACGTATTCACAGTTTGAAATTACGACTTTTTATACTGAAAATATGCCAATTACTGAAAGCAGCGATGGGTCACATTTTGCTCAAACCCCCCTGCAGCTTTCAAAATATCACAAACATCCCAAATTCGACGCTTGAGCTATATTTTTGAGCCAAATTCTGGCTCTCTGCACGTATTCGCAGTTTGAAATTACGACTTTTTATACTTTTCTTTGAGATATATACAAGAGTTGTTACATTCTATTACAGCTACTAGTACGCGTAGCGTTTCGGGCAGGTCCCTGGAATACGATCCCCTGCCGCGAAGAATCGTTTTTTCATCCAAGTACACATTTTACTGTTGCGTTAAACACAGGCTACAGTTAAGGAATTGCGCCCAGTAAATCCTCTCTGGCTAGGATACGAACCCATGACATAGCGCTAGCGGAACGCCAGGGGAGTATCTTACCACTACACCACGGAGACTGTAAATCCAAAATCCATATACAAAAAATATGCTAATTACTGAGAGCGGCGATGGATAACATTTTGCACAAACCCTCCCTGCAGTTTTCAAAATATCCCAAACATCCCAAATTCGACGCTTGAGTCATATTTTGGAGATAAATTCTGGCACTCTGCACGTGTTCGCACTTTGAAATTACGACTTTTTATACTGAAAATATGCAAATACTGAAAGCAGCGATGGATCACATTTTGCCCAAACCCCCCTGCAGTTTGCAAAATATCCCAAACATCCAAAATTCGACCCTTAAGTTATATTTTGGAATCAAATTCTGGCTTTCTGCACGTATCCGCAGTTTGAAATTACGACATTTTATACCGAAAATATGCAAATTACTGAAAGCAGCGATGGGTCATATTTTGCCCAAACCCCCCCCCCCCCTGCAGTTTTTTAAATATCCCAAACATCCCCAATTCGACGCTTGAGACATATTTTGGAGCCAAAATAGGGTTCTCTGCACGTATTCGCAGTTTGAAATAATTTCATTTTATACCGACAATATGCCAATTACTGAGAACGGCGATGGGTCACATTTTGCCAAAACCCCCCTGCAGTTTCAAAATATCACAAACATCCCAAATTCGACCATTGAGCTATATTTTGGAGCCAAATTCTGGCTGTCTGCACGTATTCGCAGTGTGAAATTACGACTTTTTATACTGAAAATATGCCAATTACTGAAAGCAGCGATGGAACTCATTCTGCCCAAACCCTCCCTGCAGTTTTCAAAATATCCCAAACATAACAAATTTGACGCTTGAGCCATATTTTTGAGCCAAATACTGGCTCTCTGCACGTATTCGCAGTTTGAAATTACGACTTTTTTTATCGAAAATATGCCAATTACTGAGAGCAGCGATGGATCACATTTTGCCCAAACCTTCCCTGCAGGTTTCAAAATATTCTAAAAATCACAAATTCGATCCTTGAGCCTAATTTTAGAGCCAAATTCTGACTCTCTGCACGTCTTCGTAGTTTGAAATTACGTCTTTTTATACTGAAAATATGTCAATTACTGAAAGCAGCGAAAGGTCACATTTTGCCCAAACCCCCCTGCATTTTTCAAAATATCCCAAACATCCCAAATTCGACCCTTGAGCGATATTTTGGAGCCAAATTCTGGCTCTCTGCATGTATTCCCAGTTTGAAATGACGAATTTTTATACCAAAAATATGCCAATTACTGATAGCGACGATGGACTACATTTTGCCTAATCCCTCCCTGCAGTTTTCAAAATATCCCAAACATCCTAAATTCGACCTCTGAGTCTAATTTTGGAGCCAAATTCTGGCTCTCTACACGTATTCGCAGTTTGAAATTACAACTTTTTATACTGAAAATATGCCAATCACTGAAAACAGCGATTTGTCACATTTTGCCCAAACCCCCTTGCAGTTTTCAAAATATCCCAAATATCCTAAATTCTACCTTTGAGTCTAATTTTGGAGCCAAATTCGAGCTCTATACACGTATTCGCAGTTTGAAATTACGAATTTTTGTACCGAAAATATGCTTATTACTTAGAGCGGCGATGGATCACATTTTGCCCAAACCCTCCCATTTTACCCAAACCCTATATAACATAAAGGAAAAGGGGATGATAAACGTCAAAATATTGCTATATTCGATGATTTTTAGTACGAAACAAAATTCAAGAAAACGTGCTTAAAATGCAATATTATTCGAAATTCTGATATTTAAAGGCCAAATCACATATCGTGATACTACATGAAATAGTATCGAAATATTGGTAAAAACGAATATATTCTCGTGATGTCACACTACATAAAAAACGTGAACAAAATCGCTCTATTACCTTATTTGAGAATTTTAACTTCAAATCATAGAGTGAGGTTTCGTATTATTTAGATCCTAGAAAAGACATATAGAAATGTTGTTTCTAATACAAATGATAAAAATCAATGTGTTTTTATTGGAGTTAACTAAAATATTCCTGATTTTTCGTTTATATTACTGATGGAAGATGTACACGGAAAACTGCTCAAATCCGGCTGAAAAGTTGATATATGCAATAAAAACAGAACTTCTCCCCTTTTCAATATCTTACTGAGTATTTTATCGAGAAACAAATAGTTGATTGAAAATGAAGTATTTAAGTTTTTTTCTAATCAATTATGTGTTTGCGTCATTTTTATCGTATATTTATTGAATTATTAACAATAAACTGAAAATTCACAAAAACGTGGAAAAACGGCAAAATATTGCCTAATTCGAAGGTATTTTGTTTAAATCACATAAAAGGAAGAGAGGATGATAAACGTCAAAATATTGCTAAATTCGATGATTTTTAGTACAAAACAAAAAGCAAGAAAATTTGCTTAAAAATGCAATATTATGCGAAATTCTCAGACTTAAAGCCAAATCACATATCGTGAGAAAACATGAAGAATTATCGAAATATTGGTAAAACGAATATATTTACGTACAATCACACTACATGAAAAACGTGAAAAAATCGCTTTATTACCAAATTTGAGGATTTTAACTTCAAATCATAAAGCGAGGTTTCGTATTATATAGATCCTAGAAAAGACATTTAAAGATGTTGTTTCTAATACAAATGATAAAAATCAATACGTTTTCATTACCTCACTTGAGGTAATTACCTCACTTTCATCCTTCACTTGAGACTCTGCATTCCTGTCTTGAGCCTCTTCATCACTCAGTTTTCTTGCATTTTGTTTCGTACTAAAAATCATCGAATATAGCAATATTTTGACGTTTATCATCCCCTTTTCCTTTATGTGATTTTAACAAAATATCATCGAATTAGGCAATACTTTGCCGTTTTTCCACGTTTTTGTGAATTTTCAGTTTATTGTTAATAATTCATTATATATACGATAAAAATGATGCAAACTGCAAAACTGCAAGACTGCAAAACTACAAAACTTTGCATCACACGATGATGCTGATGCAAAATTGATTAGAAATTAACATTAAATACTTCATTCTGCATCAACTATTTGTTTCTCGTTAAAAAACTGAGTAAGATATTGAAAAAGCGAGAAGTTATGTTTTTATTACATATATCGACGTTTCAGCCGGATTAGAGCGGTTTTAGGTGTACATCTTCCATCGGTAATATAAACGGAAAATCAGGAACATTAAAGTTAATTCTAATGAAAACACGTTGATTTTTATCATTTGTATTGGAAACAACATATTTATGTCTTTTCTAGGATCTAAAAAATACGAAACCTCGCTTTATGATTTGACGTTAAAATCCTCAAATTTGGTAATATAGCGACTTTTTTCACGTTTTTCACGTAGTGTCGCTTTACGTAAATATATTCGTTTTTACCAATATTTCGATACTACTTCATGTTTTCTCAAGATATGTGATTTGGCCTTCAAATCTCAGAATTTCGCAAATTTTTCATTTTTAAGCAAGTTTTCTTGCATTTTGTTTTGTACTAAAAATCATCGAATTTAGCAATATTTTGACGTTTGTCATCCCCTTTTCTTTTATGTGATTTAAACAAAATATCATCGAATTAGGCAATATTTTGCCGTTTTTTACGTTTTGGTGAATTTTCAGTTTATTGTTAATAATTCATTATATATACGATAAAAATGATGCAAACACATAATTGATTAGAAAATAACATTAAACACTTCATTTTCAATCAACTATTTGTTTCTCGTTAAAAAACTGATTAAGATATTGAAAATGCGAGAAGTTCTGTTTTTATTGCATATATCGACGTTTCAGCCGGATTAGAGCGGTTTTACGTGTACATATTCAATCGGTAATATAAACGGAAAATCAGGCACATTTTAGTTAATTCTAATGAAAACACATTGATTTTAATCATTTGTATTGGAAACAACATTTGTATATGTCTTTTCTAGAATCTAAATATTACGAAACCTTGCTATATGATTTGAAGTTAAAATACTCAAATTTAGTAAAATAGCGATTTTTTCATGTTTTTCATGTAATGTGACATTACATAAATATATTCATTTTTACCAATATTTCGATACTACTTCATGTTTTCTCACGATATGTGATTTGACCTTCAAATCTCAGAATTTCGCAAATGTTGCATTTTTAAGCAAGTTTTCTTGCGTTTTGTTTTGTACTAAAAATCATTGAATTTAGCAATATTTTGACGTTTATCATCTTCTTTTCCTTTATGTGATTTAAACAAAATATCATCGAATTAGGCAATATTTTGCCGTTTTTCCACGTTTTTTTAAATTTTCAGTTTATTGTTAATAATTCATTAAATGTACGATAAAAATTATGCAAACATGTAATTGATTAGAAAAAACCTTAAATACTTCTTTTTCAATCAACTATTTTGTTTCTCGTTAAAATACAGAGTAAGATATTGAAAAGGGGAGAAGTTCTGTTTTTCTTGCATATATCGACGTTTCAGCAGGATTAGAGCGGTTTAGAGCAAGTTTTCTTGCATTTTGTTTTGTACTAAAAATCATCGAATTTAGCAATATTTTGACCTTTATCATCCCCTTTTCCTTTATGTGATTAAAACAAAATATCATCGAATTAGGCGTTTTTCCTCGTTTTTGTGAATTTTCAGTTTATTGTTATTAATTCATTAAATAAACGATAAAAATTATGCAAACACATAATTGATCAGAAAATAACCTAAAATACTTTATTTTCAATCATCTATTTGTTTCTCGTTAAAATACTGAGTAAGATATTGAAAAGGGGAGAAGTTCTTTTTTATTGCATATATCGACGTTTCAGCCGGATTAGAAAGGTTTTACGTGTACATCTTCCAACGGTAATATAAACTGAAAATCAGGAACATTTTAGTAATTTTAATGAAAACACATTAATTTTTATCATTTGTATTGGAAGCAACATCTTTATACGTCTTTTCTAGGGTCTAAAAAATACGAAACGTCGCTCTATGATTCGAAGTTAAAATCCTCAAATTTGGCATAATAATGAATTTTTTCACGTTTTTCATGTAGTTTCATATTACGTAAATATATTCATTTTAACCAATATTTCGATACTATTTCATGTAGTATCACGATATGTGATTTGGCCTTCTAATCTCAGATTTTCGAATAATATTGAATTTTAAGCCAGTTTTCTTGCGTTTTGTTCCGTACTAAAAATCATCGAATTCAGCAATATATTGACGTTTATCATCCCCTTTTCCTTTATGTGATATAAACAAAATATCATCGAATTAGGCAATATTTTGCGGTTTTTCCACGTTTTTGTGAATTTTCAGTTAATTGTTATTAATTCATTAAATATACGATAAAAATGATGCAAACACATAATTGATTAGAAATTAACCTTAAACACTTAATTTTTAATCAACTATTTGTTTCTCGTTAAAATACTGAGTAAGATATTGGGAAAGGGGGAAGTTCTGTTTTTATTGAATATATCGACGTTTCAGCCGGATTAGAGCGGTTTTACGTGTACATCTTCCATCGGTAATATAAACGGAAAATCAGGAACATTTTAGTTAATTCTAATGAAAACACATTGATTTTTATCATTTGTATTTGAAACAACATTGTCATATGTCTTTTCTTAGATCTAAATAATACGAAACCTCGCTCTATGATTTGAAGTTAAAATCCTAAAATATGGTAATATAGTTACTTTTTTCACGTTATTCATGTAGTGTGATTTTACGTATATATATTCGTTTTTACCAATATTTCGATACTACTTCATGTTTTCTCACGATATGTGATTTGGCCTTCAAATCTCAGAATTTCGGAAATTTTGCAATTTTAAGCAAGTTTTCTTGCATTTTGTTTTGTACTAAAAATCATCGAATTTAGCAATATTTTGACCTTTATCATCCCCTTTTCCTTTATGTGATTTAAACAAAATATCATCGAATTAGGCAATATTTTGCCGTTTTCCACGTTTTTGTGAATTTTCAGTTCATTCTTATTAATTCATTAAATATACGATAAAAATTATGCAAACACATAATTGATCAGAAAATAACCTTAAATACTTCATTTTCCATTATCTATTTGTTTCTCGTTAAAATACTGAGTAAGATATAGAAAAGGGGAGAAGTTCTGTTTTTATTGCATATATCGACGTTTCAGCCGAATTAGAACGGTTTTACGTGTACATCTTCCATCGGTAATATAAACCGAAAATCAGGAACATTGTCGTTAATTTTAATGAAAACACATTGATTTTTATCATTTGTATTAGAAGCAACATCTTTATACGTCTTTTCTAGGGTCTAAAAAATACGAAACGTCGCTCTATGATTCGAAGTTAAAATCCTCAAATTTGGTATAATAATGACTTTTTTCACGTTTTTCATGTAGTTTCATATTACGTAAATATATTCATTTTTACCAATATTTCGATACTATTTCATGTAGTATCACGATATGTGATTTGGCCTTCTAATCTCAGATTTTCGCATAATATTGCATTTTAAGCCAGATTTCTTGCATTTTGTTCCGTACTAAAAATCATCGAATTCAGCAATATATTGACGTTTATCATCCCCTTTTCCTTTATGTGATATAAACAAAATATCATCGAATTAGGCAATATTTTGCGGTTTTTCCACGTTTTTGTGAATTTTCAGTTAATTGTTATTAATTCATTAAATATACGATAAAAATGATGCAAACACATAATTGATTAGAAATTAACCTTAAATACTTCATTTTCTATCAACTATTTGTTTCTCGTTAAAATACTGAGTAAGATATTGGAAAGGGGGGAAGGTCTGTTTTTATTGAATATATCGACGTTTCAGCCGGATTAGAGCGGTTTTACGTGTACATCTTCCATCGGTAATATAAACGGAAAATCAGGAACATTTTAGTTAATTCTAATGAAAACACATTGATTTTTATCATTTGTATTTGAAACAACATTGTCATATGTCTTTTCTTAGATCTAAATAATACGAAACCTCGCTCTATGATTTGAAGTTAAAATCCTAAAATATGGTAATATAGTTACTTTTTTCACGTTATTCATGTAGTGTGATTTTACGTATATATATTCGTTTTTACCAATATTTCGATACTACTTCATGTTTTCTCACGATATGTGATTTGGCCTTCAAATCTCAGAATTTCGGAAATTTTGCAATTTTAAGCAAGTTTTCTTGCATTTTGTTTTGTACTAAAAATCATCGAATTTAGCAATATTTTGACCTTTATCATCCCCTTTTCCTTTATGTGATTTAAACAAAATATCATCGAATTAGGCAATATTTTGCCGTTTTCCACGTTTTTGTGAATTTTCAGTTCATTCTTATTAATTCATTAAATATACGATAAAAATTATGCAAACACATAATTGATCAGAAAATAACCTTAAATACTTCATTTTCCATTATCTATTTGTTTCTCGTTAAAATACTGAGTAAGATATAGAAAAGGGGAGAAGTTCTGTTTTTATTGCATATATCGACGTTTCAGCCGAATTAGAACGGTTTTACGTGTACATCTTCCATCGGTAATATAAACCGAAAATCAGGAACATTGTCGTTAATTTTAATGAAAACACATTGATTTTTATCATTTGTATTAGAAGCAACATCTTTATACGTCTTTTCTAGGGTCTAAAAAATACGAAACGTCGCTCTATGATTCGAAGTTAAAATCCTCAAATTTGGTATAATAATGACTTTTTTCACGTTTTTCATGTAGTTTCATATTACGTAAATATATTCATTTTTACCAATATTTCGATACTATTTCATGTAGTATCACGATATGTGATTTGGCCTTCTAATCTCAGATTTTCGCATAATATTGCATTTTAAGCCAGATTTCTTGCATTTTGTTCCGTACTAAAAATCATCGAATTCAGCAATATATTGACGTTTATCATCCCCTTTTCCTTTATGTGATATAAACAAAATATCATCGAATTAGGCAATATTTTGCGGTTTTTCCACGTTTTTGTGAATTTTCAGTTAATTGTTATTAATTCATTAAATATACGATAAAAATGATGCAAACACATAATTGATTAGAAATTAACCTTAAATACTTCATTTTCTATCAACTATTTGTTTCTCGTTAAAATACTGAGTAAGATATTGGAAAGGGGGGAAGGTCTGTTTTTATTGAATATATCGACGTTTCAGCCGGATTAGAGCGGTTTTACGTGTACATCTTCCATCGGTAATATAAACGGAAAATCAGGAACATTTTAGTTAATTCTAATGAAAACACATTGATTTTTATCATTTGTATTTGAAACAACATTGTCATATGTCTTTTCTTAGATCTAAATAATACGAAACCTCGCTCTATGATTTGAAGTTAAAATCCTCAAATATGGTAATATAGTTACTTTTTTCACGTTATTCATGTAGTGTGATTTTACGTATATATATTCGTTTTTACCAATATTTCGATACTACTTCATGTTTTCTCACGATATGTGATTTGGCCTTCAAATCTCAGAATTTCGCAAATTTTGCAATTTTAAGCAAGTTTTCTTGCATTTTGTTTTGTACTAAAAATCATCGAATTTAGCAATATTTTGACCTTTATCATCCCCTTTTCCTTTATGTGATTTAAACAAAATATCATCGAATTAGGCAATATTTTGCCGTTTTACACGTTTTTGTGAATTTTCAGTTTATTGTTATTAATTCATTAAATATACGATAAAAATTATGCAAACACATAATTGATCAGAAAATAACCTAAAATACTTTATTATCAATCATCTATTTGTTTTTCGTTAAAATACTGAGTAAGATATTGAAAAGGGGAGAAGTTCTGTTCTTCTTGCATATATCGACGTTTCAGCAGGATTAGAGCGGTTTAGAGCAAGTTTTCTTGCATTTTGTTTTGTACTAAAAATCATCGAATTTAGGAATATTTTGACCTTTATCATCCCCTTTTCCTTTATGTGATTTAAACAAAATATCATCGAATTAGGCAATATTTTGCCGTTTTCCACGTTTTTGTGAATTTTCAGTTCATTCTTATTAATTCATTAAATATACGATAAAAATTATTCAAACACATAATTGATCAGAAAATAACCTTAAATACTTCATTTTCCATTATCTATTTGTTTCTCGTTAAAATACTGAGTAAGATATTGAAAAGGGGAGAAGTTCTGTTTTTATTGCATATATAGACGTTTCAGCCGAATTAGAACGGTTTTACGTGTACATCTTCCATCGGTAATATAAACCGAAAATCAGGAACATTGTCGTTAATTTTAATGAAAACACATTGATTTTTATCATTTGTATTAGAAGCAACATCTTTATACGTCTTTTCTAGGGTCTAAAAAATACGAAACGTCGCTCTATGATTCGAAGTTAAAATCCTCAAATTTGGTATAATAATGACTTTTTTCACGTTTTTCATGTAGTTTCAAATTACGTAAATATATTCATTTTTACCAATATTTCGATACTATTTCATGTAGTATCACGATATGTGATTTGGCCTTCTAATCTCAGATTTTCGCATAATATTGCATTTTAAGCCAGATTTCTTGCATTTTGTTCCGTACTAAAAATCAACGAATTCAGCAATATATTGACGTTTATCATCCCCTTTTCCTTTATGTGATATAAACAAAATATCATCGAATTAGGCAATATTTTGCGGTTTTTCCACGTTTTTGTGAATTTTCAGTTAATTGTTATTAATTCATTAAATATACGATAAAAATGATTCAAACACATAATTGATTAGAAATTAACCTTAAACACTTAATTTTTAATCAACTATTTGTTTCTCGTTAAAATACTGAGTAAGATATTGGAAAGGGGGGAAGTTCTGTTTTATTGAATATATCGACGTTTCAGCCGGATTAGAGCGGTTTTACGTGTACATCTTCCATCGGTAATATAAACGGAAAATCAGGAACATTTTAGTTAATTCTAATGAAAACACATTGATTTTTATCATTTGTATTTGAAACAACATTGTCATATGTCTTTTTTTAGATCTAAATAATACGAAACCTCGCTCTATGATTTGAAGTTAAAATCCTCAAATATGGTAATATAGTTACTTTTTTCACGTTATTCATGTAGTGTGATTTTACGTATATATATTCGTTTTTACCAATATTTCGATACTACTTCATGTTTTCTCACGATATGTGATTTGGCCTTCAAATCTCAGAATTTCGCAAATTTTGCAATTTTAAGCAAGTTTTCTTGCATTTTGTTTTGTACTAAAAATCATCGAATTTAGCAATATTTTGACCTTTATCATCCCCTTTTCCTTTATGTGATTTAAACAAAATATCATCGAATTAGGCAATATTTTGCCGTTTTCCACGTTTTTGTGAATTTTCAGTTCATTCTTATTAATTCATTAAATATACGATAAAAATTATTCAAACACATAATTGATCAGAAAATAACCTTAAATACTTCATTTTCCATTATCTATTTGTTTCTCGTTAAAATACTGAGTAAGATATTGAAAAGGGGAGAAGTTCTG
Organism: Procambarus clarkii; assembly: GCF_040958095.1. NCBI lineage: Eukaryota > Metazoa > Arthropoda > Malacostraca > Decapoda > Cambaridae > Procambarus > Procambarus clarkii. The sequence goes on from NC_091165.1 coordinate 3,086,136, forward strand.
TTTTTATTGCATATATAGACGTTTCAGCCGAATTAGAACGGTTTTACGTGTACATCTTCCATCGGTAATATAAACCGAAAATCAGGAACATTGTCGTTAATTTTAATGAAAACACATTGATTTTTATCATTTGTATTAGAAGCAACATCTTTATACGTCTTTTCTAGGGTCTAAAAAATACGAAACGTCGCTCTATGATTCGAAGTTAAAATCCTCAAATTTGGTATAATAATGACTTTTTTCACGTTTTTCATGTAGTTTCAAATTACGTAAATATATTCATTTTTACCAATATTTCGATACTATTTCATGTAGTATCACGATATGTGATTTGGCCTTCTAATCTCAGATTTTCGCATAATATTGCATTTTAAGCCAGATTTCTTGCATTTTGTTCCGTACTAAAAATCAACGAATTCAGCAATATATTGACGTTTATCATCCCCTTTTCCTTTATGTGATATAAACAAAATATCATCGAATTAGGCAATATTTTGCGGTTTTTCCACGTTTTTGTGAATTTTCAGTTAATTGTTATTAATTCATTAAATATACGATAAAAATGATTCAAACACATAATTGATTAGAAATTAACCTTAAACACTTAATTTTTAATCAACTATTTGTTTCTCGTTAAAATACTGAGTAAGATATTGGAAAGGGGGGAAGTTCTGTTTTATTGAATATATCGACGTTTCAGCCGGATTAGAGCGGTTTTACGTGTACATCTTCCATCGGTAATATAAACGGAAAATCAGGAACATTTTAGTTAATTCTAATGAAAACACATTGATTTTTATCATTTGTATTTGAAACAACATTGTCATATGTCTTTTTTTAGATCTAAATAATACGAAACCTCGCTCTATGATTTGAAGTTAAAATCCTCAAATATGGTAATATAGTTACTTTTTTCACGTTATTCATGTAGTGTGATTTTACGTATATATATTCGTTTTTACCAATATTTCGATACTACTTCATGTTTTCTCACGATATGTGATTTGGCCTTCAAATCTCAGAATTTCGCAAATTTTGCAATTTTAAGCAAGTTTTCTTGCATTTTGTTTTGTACTAAAAATCATCGAATTTAGCAATATTTTGACCTTTATCATCCCCTTTTCCTTTATGTGATTTAAACAAAATATCATCGAATTAGGCAATATTTTGCCGTTTTCCACGTTTTTGTGAATTTTCAGTTCATTCTTATTAATTCATTAAATATACGATAAAAATTATGCAAACACATAATTGATCAGAAAATAACCTTAAATACTTCATTTTCCATTATCTATTTGTTTCTCGTTAAAATACTGAGTAAGATATTGAAAAGGGGAGAAGTTCTGTTTTTATTGCATATATCGACGTTTCAGCCGAATTAGAACGGTTTTACGTGTACATCTTCCATCGGTAATATAAACCGAAAATCAGGAACATTGTCGTTAATTTTAATGAAAACACATTGATTTTTATCATTTGTATTAGAAGCAACATCTTTATACGTCTTTTCTAGGGTCTAAAAAATACGAAACGTCGCTCTATGATTCGAAGTTAAAATCCTCAAATTTGGTATAATAATGACTTTTTTCACGTTTTTCATGTAGTTTCATATTACGTAAATATATTCATTTTTACCAATATTTCGATACTATTTCATGTAGTATCACGATATGTGATTTGGCCTTCTAATCTCAGATTTTCGCATAATATTGCATTTTAAGCCAGATTTCTTGCATTTTGTTCCGTACTAAAAATCATCGAATTCAGCAATATATTGACGTTTATCATCCCCTTTTCCTTTATGTGATATAAACAAAATATCATCGAATTAGGCAATATTTTGCGGTTTTTCCACGTTTTTGTGAATTTTCAGTTAATTGTTATTAATTCATTAAATATACGATAAAAATGATGCAAACACATAATTGATTAGAAATTAACCTTAAATACTTCATTTTCTATCAACTATTTGTTTCTCGTTAAAATACTGAGTAAGATATTGGAAAGGGGGGAAGTTCTGTTTTTATTGAATATATCGACGTTTCAGCCGGATTAGAGCGGTTTTACGTGTACATCTTCCATCGGTAATATAAACGGAAAATCAGGAACATTTTAGTTAATTCTAATGAAAACACATTGATTTTTATCATTTGTATTTGAAACAACATTGTCATATGTCTTTTCTTAGATCTAAATAATACGAAACCTCGCTCTATGATTTGAAGTTAAAATCCTCAAATATGGTAATATAGTTACTTTTTTCACGTTATTCATGTAGTGTGATTTTACGTATATATATTCGTTTTTACCAATATTTCGATACTACTTCATGTTTTCTCACGATATGTGATTTGGCCTTCAAATCTCAGAATTTCGCAAATTTTGCAATTTTAAGCAAGTTTTCTTGCATTTTGTTTTGTACTAAAAATCATCGAATTTAGCAATATTTTGACCTTTATCATCCCCTTTTCCTTTATGTGATTTAAACAAAATATCATCGAATTAGGCAATATTTTTCCGTTTTCCACGTTTTTGTGAATTTTCAGTTTATTGTTATTAATTCATTAAATATACGATAAAAATTATGCAAACACATAATTGATCAGAAAATAACCTAAAATACTTTATTATCAATCATCTATTTGTTTTTCGTTAAAATACTGAGTAAGATATTGAAAAGGGGAGAAGTTCTGTTCTTCTTGCATATATCGACGTTTCAGCAGGATTAGAGCGGTTTAGAGCAAGTTTTCTTGCATTTTGTTTTGTACTAAAAATCATCGAATTTAGCAATATTTTGACCTTTATCATCCCCTTTTCCTTTATGTGATTTAAACAAAATATCATCGAATTAGGCGTTTTTCCACGTTTTTGTGATTTTTCAGTTTATTGTTATTAATTCATATATATATACGATAAAAATGATGCAAACACATAATTGATTAGATAATAACCTTAAATACTTCATTTTCAATCATCTATTTGTTTCTCGTTAAAATACTGAGTAAGATATTGAAAAGGAGAGAAGTTCGGTTTTTATTGCATATATCGACGTTTCAGCCGGATTAGAGCGGTTTTACGTGTACATCTTCCATCGTTAATATAAACGGAAAATCAAGAACATTATAGTTAATTCTAATGAAAACACATTGATTTTTATCATTTGTATTAGAAGCAACATCTTTATACGTCTTTTCTTAGATCTAAATAATACGAAACCTCGCTCTATGATTTGAAGTTAAAATCCTCAAATATGGTAATATAGTTACTTTTTTCACGTTATTCATGTAGTGTGATTACAGTGTATATATATTCGTTTTTACCAATATTTCGATACTACTTCATGTTTTCTCACGATATGTGATTTGGCCTTCAAATCTCAGAATTTCGCAAATTTTGCAATTTTAAGCAAGTTTTCTTGCATTTTGTTTTGTACTAAAAATCATCGAATTTAGGAATATTTTGACCTTTATCATCCCCTTTTCCTTTATGTGATTTAAACAAAATATCATCGAATTAGGCAATATTTTGCCGTTTTCCACGTTTTTGTGAATTTTCAGTTCATTCTTATTAATTCATTAAATATACGATAAAAATTATTCAAACACATAATTGATCAGAAAATAACCTTAAATACTTCATTTTCCATTATCTATTTGTTTCTCGTTAAAATACTGAGTAAGATATTGAAAAGGGGAGAAGTTCTGTTTTTATTGCATATATAGACGTTTCAGCCGAATTAGAACGGTTTTACGTGTACATCTTCCATCGGTAATATAAACCGAAAACCAGGAACATTGTCGTTAATTTTAATGAAAACACATTGATTTTTATCATTTGTATTAGAAGCAACATCTTTATACGTCTTTTCTAGGGTCTAAAAAATACGAAACGTCGCTCTATGATTCGAAGTTAAAATCCTCAAATTTGGTATAATAATGACTTTTTTCAGGTTTTTCATGTAGTTTCATATTACGTAAATATATTCATTTTTACCAATATTTCGATACTATTTCATGTAGTATCACGATATGTGATAATTTTCCTTCTAATCTCAGATTTTCGCATAATATTGCATTTTAAGCCAGATTTCTTGCATTTTGTTCCGTACTAAAAATCATCGAATTCAGCAATATATTGACGTTTATCATCCCCTTTTCCTTTATGTGATATAAACAAAATATCATCGAATTAGGCAATATTTTGCGGTTTTTCCACGTTTTTGTGAATTTTCAGTTAATTGTTATTAATTCATTAAATATACGATAAAAATGATGCAAACACATAATTGATTAGAAATTAACCTTAAACACTTAATTTTTAATCAACTATTTGTTTCTCGTTAAAATACTGAGTAAGATATTGGAAAGGGGGGAAGTTCTGTTTTATTGAATATATCGACGTTTCAGCCGGATTAGAGCGGTTTTACGTGTACATCTTCCATCGGTAATATAAACGGAAAATCAGGAACATTTTAGTTAATTCTAATGAAAACACATTGATTTTTATCATTTGTATTTGAAACAACATTGTCATATGTCTTTTTTTAGATCTAAATAATACGAAACCTCGCTCTATGATTTGAAGTTAAAATCCTCAAATATGGTAATATAGTTACTTTTTTCACGTTATTCATGTAGTGTGATTTTACGTATATATATTCGTTTTTACCAATATTTCGATACTACTTCATGTTTTCTCACGATATGTGATTTGGCCTTCAAATCTCAGAATTTCGCAAATTTTGCAATTTTAAGCAAGTTTTCTTGCATTTTGTTTTGTACTAAAAATCATCGAATTTAGCAATATTTTGACCTTTATCATCCCCTTTTCCTTTATGTGATTTAAACAAAATATCATCGAATTAGGCAATATTTTTCCGTTTTCCACGTTTTTGTGAATTTTCAGTTTATTGTTATTAATTCATTAAATATACGATAAAAATTATGCAAACACATAATTGATCAGAAAATAACCTAAAATACTTTATTATCAATCATCTATTTGTTTTTCGTTAAAATACTGAGTAAGATATTGAAAAGGGGAGAAGTTCTGTTCTTCTTGCATATATCGACGTTTCAGCAGGATTAGAGCGGTTTAGAGCAAGTTTTCTTGCATTTTGTTTTGTACTAAAAATCATCGAATTTAGCAATATTTTGACCTTTATCATCCCCTTTTCCTTTATGTGATTTAAACAAAATATCATCGAATTAGGCGTTTTTCCACGTTTTTGTGATTTTTCAGTTTATTGTTATTAATTCATATATATATACGATAAAAATGATGCAAACACATAATTGATTAGATAATAACCTTAAATACTTCATTTTCAATCATCTATTTGTTTCTCGTTAAAATACTGAGTAAGATATTGAAAAGGAGAGAAGTTCGGTTTTTATTGCATATATCGACGTTTCAGCCGGATTAGAGCGGTTTTACGTGTACATCTTCCATCGTTAATATAAACGGAAAATCAAGAACATTATAGTTAATTCTAATGAAAACACATTGATTTTTATCATTTGTATTAGAAGCAACATCTTTATACGTCTTTTCTTAGATCTAAATAATACGAAACCTCGCTCTATGATTTGAAGTTAAAATCCTCAAATATGGTAATATAGTTACTTTTTTCACGTTATTCATGTAGTGTGATTACAGTGTATATATATTCGTTTTTACCAATATTTCGATACTACTTCATGTTTTCTCACGATATGTGATTTGGCCTTCAAATCTCAGAATTTCGCAAATTTTGCAATTTTAAGCAAGTTTTCTTGCATTTTGTTTTGTACTAAAAATCATCGAATTTAGGAATATTTTGACCTTTATCATCCCCTTTTCCTTTATGTGATTTAAACAAAATATCATCGAATTAGGCAATATTTTGCCGTTTTCCACGTTTTTGTGAATTTTCAGTTCATTCTTATTAATTCATTAAATATACGATAAAAATTATTCAAACACATAATTGATCAGAAAATAACCTTAAATACTTCATTTTCCATTATCTATTTGTTTCTCGTTAAAATACTGAGTAAGATATTGAAAAGGGGAGAAGTTCTGTTTTTATTGCATATATAGACGTTTCAGCCGAATTAGAACGGTTTTACGTGTACATCTTCCATCGGTAATATAAACCGAAAACCAGGAACATTGTCGTTAATTTTAATGAAAACACATTGATTTTTATCATTTGTATTAGAAGCAACATCTTTATACGTCTTTTCTAGGGTCTAAAAAATACGAAACGTCGCTCTATGATTCGAAGTTAAAATCCTCAAATTTGGTATAATAATGACTTTTTTCAGGTTTTTCATGTAGTTTCATATTACGTAAATATATTCATTTTTACCAATATTTCGATACTATTTCATGTAGTATCACGATATGTGATAATTTTCCTTCTAATCTCAGATTTTCGCATAATATTGCATTTTAAGCCAGATTTCTTGCATTTTGTTCCGTACTAAAAATCATCGAATTCAGCAATATATTGACGTTTATCATCCCCTTTTCCTTTATGTGATATAAACAAAATATCATCGAATTAGGCAATATTTTGCGGTTTTTCCACGTTTTTGTGAATTTTCAGTTAATTGTTATTAATTCATTAAATATACGATAAAAATGATGCAAACACATAATTGATTAGAAATTAACCTTAAACACTTAATTTTTAATCAACTATTTGTTTCTCGTTAAAATACTGAGTAAGATATTGGAAAGGGGGGAAGTTCTGTTTTATTGAATATATCGACGTTTCAGCCGGATTAGAGCGGTTTTACGTGTACATCTTCCATCGGTAATATAAACGGAAAATCAGGAACATTTTAGTTAATTCTAATGAAAACACATTGATTTTTATCATTTGTATTTGAAACAACATTGTCATATGTCTTTTTTTAGATCTAAATAATACGAAACCTCGCTCTATGATTTGAAGTTAAAATCCTCAAATATGGTAATATAGTTACTTTTTTCACGTTATTCATGTAGTGTGATTTTACGTATATATATTCGTTTTTACCAATATTTCGATACTACTTCATGTTTTCTCACGATATGTGATTTGGCCTTCAAATCTCAGAATTTCGCAAATTTTGCAATTTTAAGCAAGTTTTCTTGCATTTTGTTTTGTACTAAAAATCATCGAATTTAGCAATATTTTGACCTTTATCATCCCCTTTTCCTTTATGTGATTTAAACAAAATATCATCGAATTAGGCAATATTTTTCCGTTTTCCACGTTTTTGTGAATTTTCAGTTTATTGTTATTAATTCATTAAATATACGATAAAAATTATGCAAACACATAATTGATCAGAAAATAACCTAAAATACTTTATTATCAATCATCTATTTGTTTTTCGTTAAAATACTGAGTAAGATATTGAAAAGGGGAGAAGTTCTGTTCTTCTTGCATATATCGACGTTTCAGCAGGATTAGAGCGGTTTAGAGCAAGTTTTCTTGCATTTTGTTTTGTACTAAAAATCATCGAATTTAGCAATATTTTGACCTTTATCATCCCCTTTTCCTTTATGTGATTTAAACAAAATATCATCGAATTAGGCGTTTTTCCACGTTTTTGTGATTTTTCAGTTTATTGTTATTAATTCATATATATATACGATAAAAATGATGCAAACACATAATTGATTAGATAATAACCTTAAATACTTCATTTTCAATCATCTATTTGTTTCTCGTTAAAATACTGAGTAAGATATTGAAAAGGAGAGAAGTTCGGTTTTTATTGCATATATCGACGTTTCAGCCGGATTAGAGCGGTTTTACGTGTACATCTTCCATCGTTAATATAAACGGAAAATCAAGAACATTATAGTTAATTCTAATGAAAACACATTGATTTTTATCATTTGTATTAGAAGCAACATCTTTATACGTCTTTTCTTAGATCTAAATAATACGAAACCTCGCTCTATGATTTGAAGTTAAAATCCTCAAATATGGTAATATAGTTACTTTTTTCACGTTATTCATGTAGTGTGATTACAGTGTATATATATTCGTTTTTACCAATATTTCGATACTACTTCATGTTTTCTCACGATATGTGATTTGGCCTTCAAATCTCAGAATTTCGCAAATTTTGCAATTTTAAGCAAGTTTTCTTGCATTTTGTTTTGTACTAAAAATCATCGAATTTAGGAATATTTTGACCTTTATCATCCCCTTTTCCTTTATGTGATTTAAACAAAATATCATCGAATTAGGCAATATTTTGCCGTTTTCCACGTTTTTGTGAATTTTCAGTTCATTCTTATTAATTCATTAAATATACGATAAAAATTATTCAAACACATAATTGATCAGAAAATAACCTTAAATACTTCATTTTCCATTATCTATTTGTTTCTCGTTAAAATACTGAGTAAGATATTGAAAAGGGGAGAAGTTCTGTTTTTATTGCATATATAGACGTTTCAGCCGAATTAGAACGGTTTTACGTGTACATCTTCCATCGGTAATATAAACCGAAAACCAGGAACATTGTCGTTAATTTTAATGAAAACACATTGATTTTTATCATTTGTATTAGAAGCAACATCTTTATACGTCTTTTCTAGGGTCTAAAAAATACGAAACGTCGCTCTATGATTCGAAGTTAAAATCCTCAAATTTGGTATAATAATGACTTTTTTCAGGTTTTTCATGTAGTTTCATATTACGTAAATATATTCATTTTTACCAATATTTCGATACTATTTCATGTAGTATCACGATATGTGATAATTTTCCTTCTAATCTCAGATTTTCGCATAATATTGCATTTTAAGCCAGATTTCTTGCATTTTGTTCCGTACTAAAAATCATCGAATTCAGCAATATATTGACGTTTATCATCCCCTTTTCCTTTATGTGATATAAACAAAATATCATCGAATTAGGCAATATTTTGCGGTTTTTCCACGTTTTTGTGAATTTTCAGTTAATTGTTATTAATTCATTAAATATACGATAAAAATGATGCAAACACATAATTGATTAGAAATTAACCTTAAACACTTAATTTTTAATCAACTATTTGTTTCTCGTTAAAATACTGAGTAAGATATTGGAAAGGGGGGAAGTTCTGTTTTATTGAATATATCGACGTTTCAGCCGGATTAGAGCGGTTTTACGTGTACATCTTCCATCGGTAATATAAACGGAAAATCAGGAACATTTTAGTTAATTCTAATGAAAACACATTGATTTTTATCATTTGTATTTGAAACAACATTGTCATATGTCTTTTTTTAGATCTAAATAATACGAAACCTCGCTCTATGATTTGAAGTTAAAATCCTCAAATATGGTAATATAGTTACTTTTTTCACGTTATTCATGTAGTGTGATTTTACGTATATATATTCGTTTTTACCAATATTTCGATACTACTTCATGTTTTCTCACGATATGTGATTTGGCCTTCAAATCTCAGAATTTCGCAAATTTTGCAATTTTAAGCAAGTTTTCTTGCATTTTGTTTTGTACTAAAAATCATCGAATTTAGCAATATTTTGACCTTTATCATCCCCTTTTCCTTTATGTGATTTAAACAAAATATCATCGAATTAGGCAATATTTTTCCGTTTTCCACGTTTTTGTGAATTTTCAGTTTATTGTTATTAATTCATTAAATATACGATAAAAATTATGCAAACACATAATTGATCAGAAAATAACCTAAAATACTTTATTATCAATCATCTATTTGTTTTTCGTTAAAATACTGAGTAAGATATTGAAAAGGGGAGAAGTTCTGTTCTTCTTGCATATATCGACGTTTCAGCAGGATTAGAGCGGTTTAGAGCAAGTTTTCTTGCATTTTGTTTTGTACTAAAAATCATCGAATTTAGCAATATTTTGACCTTTATCATCCCCTTTTCCTTTATGTGATTTAAACAAAATATCATCGAATTAGGCGTTTTTCCACGTTTTTGTGATTTTTCAGTTTATTGTTATTAATTCATATATATATACGATAAAAATGATGCAAACACATAATTGATTAGATAATAACCTTAAATACTTCATTTTCAATCATCTATTTGTTTCTCGTTAAAATACTGAGTAAGATATTGAAAAGGAGAGAAGTTCGGTTTTTATTGCATATATCGACGTTTCAGCCGGATTAGAGCGGTTTTACGTGTACATCTTCCATCGTTAATATAAACGGAAAATCAAGAACATTATAGTTAATTCTAATGAAAACACATTGATTTTTATCATTTGTATTAGAAGCAACATCTTTATACGTCTTTTCTTAGATCTAAATAATACGAAACCTCGCTCTATGATTTGAAGTTAAAATCCTCAAATATGGTAATATAGTTACTTTTTTCACGTTATTCATGTAGTGTGATTACAGTGTATATATATTCGTTTTTACCAATATTTCGATACTACTTCATGTTTTCTCACGATATGTGATTTGGCCTTCAAATCTCAGAATTTCGCAAATTTTGCAATTTTAAGCAAGTTTTCTTGCATTTTGTTTTGTACTAAAAATCATCGAATTTAGGAATATTTTGACCTTTATCATCCCCTTTTCCTTTATGTGATTTAAACAAAATATCATCGAATTAGGCAATATTTTGCCGTTTTCCACGTTTTTGTGAATTTTCAGTTCATTCTTATTAATTCATTAAATATACGATAAAAATTATTCAAACACATAATTGATCAGAAAATAACCTTAAATACTTCATTTTCCATTATCTATTTGTTTCTCGTTAAAATACTGAGTAAGATATTGAAAAGGGGAGAAGTTCTGTTTTTATTGCATATATAGACGTTTCAGCCGAATTAGAACGGTTTTACGTGTACATCTTCCATCGGTAATATAAACCGAAAACCAGGAACATTGTCGTTAATTTTAATGAAAACACATTGATTTTTATCATTTGTATTAGAAGCAACATCTTTATACGTCTTTTCTAGGGTCTAAAAAATACGAAACGTCGCTCTATGATTCGAAGTTAAAATCCTCAAATTTGGTATAATAATGACTTTTTTCAGGTTTTTCATGTAGTTTCATATTACGTAAATATATTCATTTTTACCAATATTTCGATACTATTTCATGTAGTATCACGATATGTGATAATTTTCCTTCTAATCTCAGATTTTCGCATAATATTGCATTTTAAGCCAGATTTCTTGCATTTTGTTCCGTACTAAAAATCATCGAATTCAGCAATATATTGACGTTTATCATCCCCTTTTCCTTTATGTGATATAAACAAAATATCATCGAATTAGGCAATATTTTGCGGTTTTTCCACGTTTTTGTGAATTTTCAGTTAATTGTTATTAATTCATTAAATATACGATAAAAATGATGCAAACACATAATTGATTAGAAATTAACCTTAAACACTTAATTTTTAATCAACTATTTGTTTCTCGTTAAAATACTGAGTAAGATATTGGAAAGGGGGGAAGTTCTGTTTTATTGAATATATCGACGTTTCAGCCGGATTAGAGCGGTTTTACGTGTACATCTTCCATCGGTAATATAAACGGAAAATCAGGAACATTTTAGTTAATTCTAATGAAAACACATTGATTTTTATCATTTGTATTTGAAACAACATTGTCATATGTCTTTTTTTAGATCTAAATAATACGAAACCTCGCTCTATGATTTGAAGTTAAAATCCTCAAATATGGTAATATAGTTACTTTTTTCACGTTATTCATGTAGTGTGATTTTACGTATATATATTCGTTTTTACCAATATTTCGATACTACTTCATGTTTTCTCACGATATGTGATTTGGCCTTCAAATCTCAGAATTTCGCAAATTTTGCAATTTTAAGCAAGTTTTCTTGCATTTTGTTTTGTACTAAAAATCATCGAATTTAGCAATATTTTGACCTTTATCATCCCCTTTTCCTTTATGTGATTTAAACAAAATATCATCGAATTAGGCAATATTTTTCCGTTTTCCACGTTTTTGTGAATTTTCAGTTTATTGTTATTAATTCATTAAATATACGATAAAAATTATGCAAACACATAATTGATCAGAAAATAACCTAAAATACTTTATTATCAATCATCTATTTGTTTTTCGTTAAAATACTGAGTAAGATATTGAAAAGGGGAGAAGTTCTGTTCTTCTTGCATATATCGACGTTTCAGCAGGATTAGAGCGGTTTAGAGCAAGTTTTCTTGCATTTTGTTTTGTACTAAAAATCATCGAATTTAGCAATATTTTGACCTTTATCATCCCCTTTTCCTTTATGTGATTTAAACAAAATATCATCGAATTAGGCGTTTTTCCACGTTTTTGTGATTTTTCAGTTTATTGTTATTAATTCATATATATATACGATAAAAATGATGCAAACACATAATTGATTAGATAATAACCTTAAATACTTCATTTTCAATCATCTATTTGTTTCTCGTTAAAATACTGAGTAAGATATTGAAAAGGAGAGAAGTTCGGTTTTTATTGCATATATCGACGTTTCAGCCGGATTAGAGCGGTTTTACGTGTACATCTTCCATCGTTAATATAAACGGAAAATCAAGAACATTATAGTTAATTCTAATGAAAACACATTGATTTTTATCATTTGTATTAGAAGCAACATCTTTATACGTCTTTTCTTAGATCTAAATAATACGAAACCTCGCTCTATGATTTGAAGTTAAAATCCTCAAATATGGTAATATAGTTACTTTTTTCACGTTATTCATGTAGTGTGATTACAGTGTATATATATTCGTTTTTACCAATATTTCGATACTACTTCATGTTTTCTCACGATATGTGATTTGGCCTTCAAATCTCAGAATTTCGCAAATTTTGCAATTTTAAGCAAGTTTTCTTGCATTTTGTTTTGTACTAAAAATCATCGAATTTAGGAATATTTTGACCTTTATCATCCCCTTTTCCTTTATGTGATTTAAACAAAATATCATCGAATTAGGCAATATTTTGCCGTTTTCCACGTTTTTGTGAATTTTCAGTTCATTCTTATTAATTCATTAAATATACGATAAAAATTATTCAAACACATAATTGATCAGAAAATAACCTTAAATACTTCATTTTCCATTATCTATTTGTTTCTCGTTAAAATACTGAGTAAGATATTGAAAAGGGGAGAAGTTCTGTTTTTATTGCATATATAGACGTTTCAGCCGAATTAGAACGGTTTTACGTGTACATCTTCCATCGGTAATATAAACCGAAAACCAGGAACATTGTCGTTAATTTTAATGAAAACACATTGATTTTTATCATTTGTATTAGAAGCAACATCTTTATACGTCTTTTCTAGGGTCTAAAAAATACGAAACGTCGCTCTATGATTCGAAGTTAAAATCCTCAAATTTGGTATAATAATGACTTTTTTCAGGTTTTTCATGTAGTTTCATATTACGTAAATATATTCATTTTTACCAATATTTCGATACTATTTCATGTAGTATCACGATATGTGATAATTTTCCTTCTAATCTCAGATTTTCGCATAATATTGCATTTTAAGCCAGATTTCTTGCATTTTGTTCCGTACTAAAAATCATCGAATTCAGCAATATATTGACGTTTATCATCCCCTTTTCCTTTATGTGATATAAACAAAATATCATCGAATTAGGCAATATTTTGCGGTTTTTCCACGTTTTTGTGAATTTTCAGTTAATTGTTATTAATTCATTAAATATACGATAAAAATGATGCAAACACATAATTGATTAGAAATTAACCTTAAACACTTAATTTTTAATCAACTATTTGTTTCTCGTTAAAATACTGAGTAAGATATTGGAAAGGGGGGAAGTTCTGTTTTATTGAATATATCGACGTTTCAGCCGGATTAGAGCGGTTTTACGTGTACATCTTCCATCGGTAATATAAACGGAAAATCAGGAACATTTTAGTTAATTCTAATGAAAACACATTGATTTTTATCATTTGTATTTGAAACAACATTGTCATATGTCTTTTTTTAGATCTAAATAATACGAAACCTCGCTCTATGATTTGAAGTTAAAATCCTCAAATATGGTAATATAGTTACTTTTTTCACGTTATTCATGTAGTGTGATTTTACGTATATATATTCGTTTTTACCAATATTTCGATACTACTTCATGTTTTCTCACGATATGTGATTTGGCCTTCAAATCTCAGAATTTCGCAAATTTTGCAATTTTAAGCAAGTTTTCTTGCATTTTGTTTTGTACTAAAAATCATCGAATTTAGCAATATTTTGACCTTTATCATCCCCTTTTCCTTTATGTGATTTAAACAAAATATCATCGAATTAGGCAATATTTTTCCGTTTTCCACGTTTTTGTGAATTTTCAGTTTATTGTTATTAATTCATTAAATATACGATAAAAATTATGCAAACACATAATTGATCAGAAAATAACCTAAAATACTTTATTATCAATCATCTATTTGTTTTTCGTTAAAATACTGAGTAAGATATTGAAAAGGGGAGAAGTTCTGTTCTTCTTGCATATATCGACGTTTCAGCAGGATTAGAGCGGTTTAGAGCAAGTTTTCTTGCATTTTGTTTTGTACTAAAAATCATCGAATTTAGCAATATTTTGACCTTTATCATCCCCTTTTCCTTTATGTGATTTAAACAAAATATCATCGAATTAGGCGTTTTTTCCACGTTTTTGTGATTTTTCAGTTTATTGTTATTAATTCATATATATATACGATAAAAATGATGCAAACACATAATTGATTAGATAATAACCTTAAATACTTCATTTTCAATCATCTATTTGTTTCTCGTTAAAATACTGAGTAAGATATTGAAAAGGAGAGAAGTTCGGTTTTTATTGCATATATCGACGTTTCAGCCGGATTAGAGCGGTTTTACGTGTACATCTTCCATCGTTAATATAAACGGAAAATCAAGAACATTATAGTTAATTCTAATGAAAACACATTGATTTTTATCATTTGTATTAGAAGCAACATCTTTATACGTCTTTTCTTAGATCTAAATAATACGAAACCTCGCTCTATGATTTGAAGTTAAAATCCTCAAATATGGTAATATAGTTACTTTTTTCACGTTATTCATGTAGTGTGATTACAGTGTATATATATTCGTTTTTACCAATATTTCGATACTACTTCATGTTTTCTCACGATATGTGATTTGGCCTTCAAATCTCAGAATTTCGCAAATTTTGCAATTTTAAGCAAGT
Organism: Procambarus clarkii; assembly: GCF_040958095.1. Lineage (NCBI taxonomy): Eukaryota > Metazoa > Arthropoda > Malacostraca > Decapoda > Cambaridae > Procambarus > Procambarus clarkii. The sequence goes on from NC_091165.1 coordinate 3,101,343, forward strand.
TTTCTTGCATTTTGTTTTGTACTAAAAATCATCGAATTTAGGAATATTTTGACCTTTATCATCCCCTTTTCCTTTATGTGATTTAAACAAAATATCATCGAATTAGGCAATATTTTGCCGTTTTCCACGTTTTTGTGAATTTTCAGTTCATTCTTATTAATTCATTAAATATACGATAAAAATTATTCAAACACATAATTGATCAGAAAATAACCTTAAATACTTCATTTTCCATTATCTATTTGTTTCTCGTTAAAATACTGAGTAAGATATTGAAAAGGGGAGAAGTTCTGTTTTTATTGCATATATAGACGTTTCAGCCGAATTAGAACGGTTTTACGTGTACATCTTCCATCGGTAATATAAACCGAAAACCAGGAACATTGTCGTTAATTTTAATGAAAACACATTGATTTTTATCATTTGTATTAGAAGCAACATCTTTATACGTCTTTTCTAGGGTCTAAAAAATACGAAACGTCGCTCTATGATTCGAAGTTAAAATCCTCAAATTTGGTATAATAATGACTTTTTTCAGGTTTTTCATGTAGTTTCATATTACGTAAATATATTCATTTTTACCAATATTTCGATACTATTTCATGTAGTATCACGATATGTGATAATTTTCCTTCTAATCTCAGATTTTCGCATAATATTGCATTTTAAGCCAGATTTCTTGCATTTTGTTCCGTACTAAAAATCATCGAATTCAGCAATATATTGACGTTTATCATCCCCTTTTCCTTTATGTGATATAAACAAAATATCATCGAATTAGGCAATATTTTGCGGTTTTTTCCACGTTTTTGTGAATTTTCAGTTAATTGTTATTAATTCATTAAATATACGATAAAAATGATGCAAACACATAATTGATTAGAAATTAACCTTAAACACTTAATTTTTAATCAACTATTTGTTTCTCGTTAAAATACTGAGTAAGATATTGGAAAGGGGGGAAGTTCTGTTTATTGAATATATCGACGTTTCAGCCGGATTAGAGCGGTTTTACGTGTACATCTTCCATCGGTAATATAAACGGAAAATCAGGAACATTTTAGTTAATTCTAATGAAAACACATTGATTTTTATCATTTGTATTTGAAACAACATTGTCATATGTCTTTTTTTAGATCTAAATAATACGAAACCTCGCTCTATGATTTGAAGTTAAAATCCTCAAATATGGTAATATAGTTACTTTTTTCACGTTATTCATGTAGTGTGATTTTACGTATATATATTCGTTTTTACCAATATTTCGATACTACTTCATGTTTTCTCACGATATGTGATTTGGCCTTCAAATCTCAGAATTTCGCAAATTTTGCAATTTTAAGCAAGTTTTCTTGCATTTTGTTTTGTACTAAAAATCATCGAATTTAGCAATATTTTGACCTTTATCATCCCCTTTTCCTTTATGTGATTTAAACAAAATATCATCGAATTAGGCAATATTTTTCCGTTTTCCACGTTTTTGTGAATTTTCAGTTTATTGTTATTAATTCATTAAATATACGATAAAAATTATGCAAACACATAATTGATCAGAAAATAACCTAAAATACTTTATTATCAATCATCTATTTGTTTTTCGTTAAAATACTGAGTAAGATATTGAAAAGGGGAGAAGTTCTGTTCTTCTTGCATATATCGACGTTTCAGCAGGATTAGAGCGGTTTAGAGCAAGTTTTCTTGCATTTTGTTTTGTACTAAAAATCATCGAATTTAGCAATATTTTGACCTTTATCATCCCCTTTTCCTTTATGTGATTTAAACAAAATATCATCGAATTAGGCGTTTTTCCACGTTTTTGTGATTTTTCAGTTTATTGTTATTAATTCATATATATATACGATAAAAATGATGCAAACACATAATTGATTAGATAATAACCTTAAATACTTCATTTTCAATCATCTATTTGTTTCTCGTTAAAATACTGAGTAAGATATTGAAAAGGAGAGAAGTTCGGTTTTTATTGCATATATCGACGTTTCAGCCGGATTAGAGCGGTTTTACGTGTACATCTTCCATCGTTAATATAAACGGAAAATCAAGAACATTATAGTTAATTCTAATGAAAACACATTGATTTTTATCATTTGTATTAGAAGCAACATCTTTATACGTCTTTTCTTAGATCTAAATAATACGAAACCTCGCTCTATGATTTGAAGTTAAAATCCTCAAATATGGTAATATAGTTACTTTTTTCACGTTATTCATGTAGTGTGATTACAGTGTATATATATTCGTTTTTACCAATATTTCGATACTACTTCATGTTTTCTCACGATATGTGATTTGGCCTTCAAATCTCAGAATTTCGCAAATTTTGCAATTTTAAGCAAGTTTTCTTGCATTTTGTTTTGTACTAAAAATCATCGAATTTAGGAATATTTTGACCTTTATCATCCCCTTTTCCTTTATGTGATTTAAACAAAATATCATCGAATTAGGCAATATTTTGCCGTTTTCCACGTTTTTGTGAATTTTCAGTTCATTCTTATTAATTCATTAAATATACGATAAAAATTATTCAAACACATAATTGATCTGAAAATAACCTTAAATACTTCATTTTCCATTATCTATTTGTTTCTCGTTAAAATACTGAGTAAGATATTGAAAAGGGGAGAAGTTCTGTTTTTATTGCATATATAGACGTTTCAGCCGAATTAGAACGGTTTTACGTGTACATCTTCCATCGGTAATATAAACCGAAAATCAGGAACATTGTCGTTAATTTTAATGAAAACACATTGATTTTTATCATTTGTATTAGAAGCAACATCTTTATACGTCCTTTTCTAGGGTCTAAAAAATACGAAACGTCGCTCTATGATTCGAAGTTAAAATCCTCAAATTTGGTATAATAATGACTTTTTTCAGGTTTTTCATGTAGTTTCATATTACGTAAATATATTCATTTTTACCAATATTTCGATACTATTTCATGTAGTATCACGATATGTGATAATTTTCCTTCTAATCTCAGATTTTCGCATAATATTGCATTTTAAGCCAGATTTCTTGCATTTTGTTCCGTACTAAAAATCATCGAATTCAGCAATATATTGACGTTTATCATCCCCTTTTCCTTTATGTGATATAAACAAAATATCATCGAATTAGGCAATATTTTGCGGTTTTTCCACGTTTTTTGTGAATTTTCAGTTAATTGTTATTAATTCATTAAATATACGATAAAAATGATGCAAACACATAATTGATTAGAAATTAACCTTAAACACTTAATTTTTAATCAC